>NC_134702.1:21861228-22229978 GCF_043290135.1 Rhipicephalus microplus
CAAGCACTGGACCGGGTTAACTGGCGGAACATGGGAGAGGCCTTTGTCCTGCAGTGAACGTAGTCAGGCTGATGATGATGATGACAGTCGCCGAAATTTTGGGCTATCGTGCACGAGCAGCAATATTTTTCGTGTATCTTCGGAATGTGACTGGTTCTGTATAAAGATATAAAGGGTGAGCGCTGTTGCGAAAGACGGACCGATCCCGCCGAAGCCACCACTGTTGCGAAAGACGGCGACGCCAACACGGTGCCGAAGGCGCCACTGCTTCCGACTCCGCCGGGAAGGTCACCAGCCGTTTGGTAGCGTATGTTTCTCAGCTCGCGACTGCTTCTGCGCAGAGCTGATCAGACGAGCGGACGAGACGACGGTGAGTCAAACAAGGTTTATGTACAGCATATATACAGAGGCGTTACAATTTCGGCACTGGGGCCGACAGAGACGCGAAGAGCCGAGCTCTTCTCTCTAACACATAGTTCAGCCTTTCGCCTAAGACCGCTGACTCACACACATGTCGGCCCTCCGACATGGGGACTCCTCTCTCTAGGACTGCCGATCGCGACGCGCCGCAGGGCTTCTTTTATTTACACCGGGTCCAACCAAAATGTCCAATCAGAAGCGCCGCTGGTCGTCCGGGCAGATTCCGCCAATGGGGCCGCCGCGCCATGCGTCAGACCACCTGACACGAGGACGCCGGCTCGCTGTCACGTGCGCAACTGACTCACTGCACGTGGGCCAGAGGAGCGCCGCGCGTGTTCACGCCGTCGAGGTGATCGCGCCAGGCAGACTGCGGGCTGGCCTTGACCCAGATTGCCTTTTTCAGAGGCACGGTCGTTTGACGAGGACTCGCTGGCATAACAGCACCCCCGCCGCCAGACAATGCACCGGAAAGACGAGCTGCTTCCACGGGGCTCGGATGTCAGGTGCGCTCGTTCGCCAGGTCCCTCCAGGTTCGCCTCCAGGGCCATGGGGAGAATACAGCTCCAGACTGTTCCGGGAACACATCCCATTTTGACGACGGATCCCAGCTCCACGGGCTTGTCGCCACAACTTGCTGGCCAACTTCGCTCGTCTCTTCCGACCATCTTCGGTTTCAGCACTTGTCGATGGTTCTGCAACTTGCTAAGAACGGTTCGACAACAGACAACACACGACACAAGCAAGTGCCCTCGGTCACCCAACAGAACACCAGACAAAGTATAGAACAACATATACCTATCTACGTGTCTATCGGAATTTCGTTGCCTCTACATCAAGAGGCACATGTGGGACAAAAGACCCCTAAAGTAAGAACTTGAATTTTTCACAATTACAACCCCGCAACGAATTAGAATACCACATAAAGTTGGCCCCTTGAGATCACTCTGAACGAGAGCGCTCAGCCCAGGTCGTGATGAGGTCAAAATTTTGCCCCGAATCGCCAGCGAGAAACCGAAAGGTTGAGAAGTTACTAGCTGGAACGCACTGCTCAATGCACCTGCATTAGCGTTTACCTTTCCCTTTTTTTTTCCTTTAGCGAACGTCAAAGTTGCGCTGTGGAGCAACATGCTCCACCTCAGTAACCGGCCACTTTTAGGCGACGATACCTATGCGGCACCAAGAGCGGCTCACACTTGCGACGTTGCACAGGGGAACAACGATACGGCTTGCTACTGATTGACTCCTCACCGCTTAGCTCGATATCGTGTTCGATCACCCTCATGTTTCCGGGGCGGTCCGAAAACACGTCTTCAAACTCGGAACCAATCTTTCTCAGGTCCTCTTTCTCAGGTCCTCCTTCACTTAAGCTAGGCTCTAGGTTTATCTGCTCCCAAATTACTTTCGATCTCCCTTCGATCACCTCACTAGAACTCAAATTTTCTGCTTCCTCTTCCACTGAAGCCTTCAACAGCTGATTTACGACCGCTTGATGTTGAACATTGGGTTTCATCAAGTTGTAAATTTTGTGCTGCCGCCTTCCTACTTGCACCTCATAATTTGTATCGCAAGGCTTCGATAATACTTTGGCGGGCCCTTCCCAATCAACCTCAAGCTTGTTCCTTTTGGATGGCTGCAGCCGCATTACCTGATTATCAACTTCAAAAGCGCGCTTCTTCCCCGATTTCTCGTAGTGCTCCTTCGACAGCACTTTTGCCGCGTTTTTGTGGCTTTCCACTAGCGCTTCAATCGAGAGATCCTCACGCTGCTCTCGAATGAGCGTCTCTCGATCAACTCTCGGCAGCTCGCTCCAACTTTCCGCTACAGGCGAGAGCGTTGCAACCCTCTCGCTCTGACTCAATGGCGCCACGTCGTCTCCCCCAGCGCATACCGCGCCGGCCGCTCCCGCGACGGGCCGCTCGCGTGACTGCTCACATGACTCATGCGGAAAATTTCCCTTCTGGGGTTCCGTCGACCCGCCGACAAGGTCACTTGAGAGTTCACCGCATGGAACCAAGTCAAGCTTCCGCGAAAGCTTTCGCGCTTGCGATCGCGTGGGAGCCATGCACGCTAAGTTGGGGAAGAACGATTTGCCCTGCTCTTTGAGAAGCTGCTCCGAGTTGTTGGAGAAAAGATAAGAAAAACGACCATTCAGCGCGGCAGACACAGCCGCTTCGGTGCAAAGCTTACCGAACGGGCCTTCAATGACAACGGTGGCGATTGGTAAGCGAACACTCTGCTCCTCGGCGACCTGCCTGATCCACGCGCATTCTCCTGTGAAGTCATCCGGAGACACCAATGAAGGATGGACAACGTCCATGGTTGCCGCTGAGTCTCTAAGTGCTCGGCACGTTTTCTCATTGACCCTAATTTCTTGGAGATACGGCTCCAACAACCGCATGTTTTTTTCTGATTCTCGGATCGTTGCGAAGGCAAACTTTTCCTGACAGTTTCTCGCGATGTGCCCTTCCTTTTTACAGTTGTAGCAGATTAGCGGCTTCCGTTTGTTTTCCGGTTCTAATGCCTGTGTGGTAGAAACCTCACTCGATTTCTCCGCTTCTGTTTGCCCTTCCCCTACACTGTCCTTCGTAAGAGACGGGTCCTTCTTGAAATTACGGTGCGGAGCGGGTTTCCGTTGATCAGGTTTCCTTGAAAAGCCCTCTTTCCTTTCATCCTTTTCAACGCGCGCTGCCCTGCTATGCAACTTTCGGCGAGTATAATACTCCTCAGCTAACTCAGCTGCCTTGTTTAACTGTACGTCCCCAAGTCTGTCCTGCAGCCAAAGTTTGACATCCTCCTCGATGCAGCGGTAGAATTGCTCCAATGCAACGCATTCCACCACTTTATCGCGGTCGTCATAAACACCTTCGCCCTTGAGCCATTCAATCAAATCGGCTTTAAGACGAAACGCGAAGTCAACGTGTGACTCATTCCCCTTTTCAGCATACCGGAACCTTTGTCTGAAAGCCTCGGGTGACAATTTATAACGTCTTAAGAGCACTTCCTTAACCTCGTCATAGCTCTCAAACGCTTCCCTCGACAAGCAAGTTATCGCGTCGGACACTTCGCCGGGAAGAAGAGCTAACAGGTTCCGCGCCCAAAGACACCGCTCCAAAGCGTTTCGCTCACAGACGTGTTCAAACTTGACGAGATACTTCGCCATGTCCTCGCCTACAACGAACGGTGGCAGTTGGTCCCGAATTCTAAAACCGCTGACCTGAATCGTCGGAGAAGCTACGCTAGGCGCCTGCGAACACTGTAGGATTGCCAATTCTAGTCGTTTCATCTCAAGGCGCTCCTGTCTCTCGGCCTCCTCGCGACGTTCGCGCCTTTCAGCTTCTTCACGTTCGCGAGCTTCGCGCCTTTCAGCCTCTTCGCGAGCTTCGCGCCTTTCAGCTTGTTCACGTTCGCGAGCTTCGCGCCTTTCAGCTTCTTCGCGAGCTTCGCGCCTTTCAGCTTCTTCACGTTCGCGAGCTTCGCGCCTTTCAGCTTCTTCGCGAGCTTCGCGCCTTTCAGCTTCTTCACGAGCTTCTCGCCTTTCAGCCTCCTCACGTTCGCGAGCTTCTACTTCTCGCCTTTCAGCCTCCTCACGGCGTGCTTTAATATCCACCCAGGCCTCATCGACTTCCTCAGCCGACACTCCCTCATCCTTCACGATATCAAGGATCGCTTGCTTTCGTTTCGCACGGCCCAAAGTAATGCCGAGTTCCTCACAAATTTCGATGAGTTCCTTCACTTTAAGGTTCTCCATCGTTCACACTAGCCTCTTGCTGTTTGCCCCTGTTAAGAATCTACTTGCCGTACCCACTATAAGCCTACTAGCAAGACGCGCAAGCAATTTTTCACCCTCCCGTGTTTACCACCTCCGCATTAACTTTGGTTTCAAAGCACTTCAACTTGGCTTGAAACGATCAAAGCTCACTTCAATGCTTCACACAGCCCTTTCTCTAAACTACTACAACCTGAGCTAGAGTAGTCTGGTGAACTGAGGGGAAAACATCAGGCACTCACCGCATCGATGTCGCTGACGCCGGCCGATCCCACCGCTGCCACCACTGTTGCGAAAGACGGACCGATCCCGCCGAAGCCACCACTGTTGCGAAAGACGGCGACGCCAACACGGTGCCGAAGGCGCCACTGCTTCCGACTCCGCCGGGAAGGTCACCAGCCGTTTGGTAGCGTATGTTTCTCAGCTCGCGACTGCTTCTGCGCAGAGCTGATCAGACGAGCGGACGAGACGACGGTGAGTCAAACAAGGTTTATGTACAGCATATATACAGAGGCGTTACAATTTCGGCACTGGGGCCGACAGAGACGCGAAGAGCCGAGCTCTTCTCTCTAACACATAGTTCAGCCTTTCGCCTAAGACCGCTGACTCACACACATGTCGGCCCTCCGACATGGGGACTCCTCTCTCTAGGACTGCCGATCGCGACGCGCCGCAGGGCTTCTTTTATTTACACCGGGTCCAACCAAAATGTCCAATCAGAAGCGCCGCTGGTCGTCCGGGCAGATTCCGCCAATGGGGCCGCCGCGCCATGCGTCAGACCACCTGACACGAGGACGCCGGCTCGCTGTCACGTGCGCAACTGACTCACTGCACGTGGGCCAGAGGAGCGCCGCGCGTGTTCACGCCGTCGAGGTGATCGCGCCAGGCAGACTGCGGGCTGGCCTTGACCCAGATTGCCTTTTTCAGAGGCACGGTCGTTTGACGAGGACTCGCTGGCATAACAGCGCCAGTGTAAGCCCACATGCCTCATCCTCCCCCCTAATTTAGATTCTCGTTCTATGATGTGGCACTGACATGCAGATAAATCATCGCTGCGCATGATAGTTAAAGATTTGGGTGGCTGTACATGGCGTTTTGCTGAACTTTTGCACTCGATTTGACCGTTAGGGGCTGTGGGCATGCCTACTTCGGAGAGACAAAATGAAACGTTTATACGATTTTCTGCGCAAGCCGATGGGTGAGTGGGATTCTTAATCCGGGATCCCATTGGCACTGGTCGCTGTCTTCGCACGTTGCACGACGGTCTCTTGGCTCTTCGGATCCAAGCGGGACAAAGTTGCCTCCCACCATTCCATAATGTGTTGTGTCCTGGTTGCTAGGATGATTGTCTGGACACTCCCCTATCATGTGGTACAGAGTAGCTGTGGCGCAGAACCTGCACTGTGGTGCTTCTGTGTTGGGATCTATCTTTGACAGTATGTATGGATTGGAGTAGGACAAAGTTTGTAAGCGACATTATGAGGAGCACTCGAAAAAGCGGCGAGCCATGACGTCATGGTGTTCAGGACGACGTCGCTTTCCTTTTCTATATCCTCTCCAGAACATGCGTGATGTTCGCAACCGAGGATGTTCGCAACCTTTTCCGGGCGATGCATACAGTAATATAAATAACCAGAGATTTTACGTCGATGGATAAGAAACAGCTTTATTAACGGCAGAACAAAGTCGTCAAATTCAGAATGCCGGTGGTTCGAAGGGTGGTGGCCAGTATGCCATGACCGTTTCGGTCGGCCTGATTACTGTTGTCAGTTGACGACAGAAGTGACTCCCACGCCATGAGGGAGGATTGTCTTAGGTGGTGGGTTCCCCTCACACTACCAAAGAATGTGATTTTGGGTGGCTTTCATGCAGCTGCAATGTCGGCAGTTTGGTTGAATGTCTTTTGGGTCGATGCACCATACCCTCCAGCTCATTCCCAGCATAAAGAGAAAGTGGACGAAATTTACAGCAACAGGACACAAACAAATTTACAAGTGTGAAGAAGGTTGGGTGCTTTAGAACAATGCAGGGAATGCATATATTTACCTTCCAGGTACGATGGGTCGGCGGCTGCATTAAAATGCGATTCGAGTTCATGTACAACCTTCAAGATGTACATCCAAAAGCAGATCTTTGGGAGCAGCATTCATTACAGTGAAGCGCTATTAGTCTCTCTGATTTGAATCTAAAGTTGTAAAAGCATTGCTGAAGAAGGACCAGGAAGATGTGATGCACTGCTTGCCGAGTTCCAGCCAATCAATGGACACTGAAGTGGGTAATTCACAAGGTGGACACATAGAGGATTGGGCTCCTTTTGTGGTGCATTTTAGCTCAAGAATTCAGTTTTGTTTATTACATTGAGCAATTAAACGAAGTTGTGTTGTCACGTGGGCGCTCATTCACCCCGTGTCCTGAATTCTCATATGCCACATCTTAGAGCACACACGACTTCTTGCCATACACTTGTAGGGCAGTTGTTCCTACTGTATATTTAGCCCTGTGATGCTTTGTAGTGCGTTTTTTTATTCACAGGCCAGAATGCCAATCATGAAACAAATAGCATTACAAATTTTTCTTAATGAACTTTAAGTAGATTCTATGCTGAACCTATTTATAATATGGATGTGCACCTGAGCAATGCTTACGGTCTCCATTGTTCAGAGCACAAGGCAGCAGCGCAGCAAGAAGTATTTTTCGGTGATGAAAAACCGCCATGATGAATGCTCGTGTGTGTGCTTGTGTGTCTATTCATATATAACATGCAAAATGTAAGAATTTCAAGGGTTGATGACACGCCTTCAATTTATACCGGCCAATCACTTATATGGCTGGGTAGACATAAGTTATCAGCAGCCGCTGCAGTGTGCGAGGTTAGCAGCATTTGTTTCCACTTAATCAAGAGGAGTTTCATTTACTCTCGCTACTTATCACACAAATAATCTGACTATTCAAGCAGAATACTGAGGGTTTTCGATCAACCCCACCCAACCTATTCGCATGGTGTTTGGAGATTATTACAAAAAATGTGAAGAGTAGGCAGCAAAGATCTTCCACCTTTATTTTGAAGCATCAGAAGCAGTGTTTGCATTGCTATATTTGCAATCTATGTGAATAGGTTTATTCATTTTCCTTTAGTCATTTCACTCAACCTTGGAAATATTAACACTTATAACAGAGTACATCTTGCAGGTAAAGCTTTTCAAGGGGTGACACATGCTTTCAGAATTCTCCTCCGTTTGTACACGTATTCAATATACAAAGTGCACTGCTTTCTGTAGCAAATGCATTACATTTGCAATATTTACACTTGAAAAAACTGATTCTTTGTGAAACTTTTAACCTTCCTCATGCTGAGATGCTTGCAAGTTCCTGAACACCAAGTAAAATAACAATAGGTGGTCATTATACATAAAATTTGTGTGTTACACTTCCACTGTAACACATAAAGATGCCTGTGTTACACTTCCAGTGTAACACAGACATCTTATGCAGGCTAGTGGAGCCACCCAGTCTGCAGCGTAGCGCTCGGGACGCATGTATCTCATAGGAAATTGTAGGAGTTAATGGGTTACTGCATTCACAAAGCAATTTAGATGTATCATTGATCTACAAAGGTAACATTTTTCTTGAAAGCAGGTCAAAGCATAACAGCTTAAGCAATAACAAAGACATTGAAGTATATATATCAAATATTGTCATAAAGAGTGACTGATTCCAAAGTTTACAAGGGGAGATTCAATGGTATCTATTCATACATAAGAGTTTCCTGTTCAAGCATGTAAAGAAAAGACATTATACAAGAATGCAAAAGACGAAATAGAATTTCGAGCAATTTTTATAGTACCTAAACGTTGCTTTTGCAGCACTAAAACCGAATTTTGGAGCAGGTTACAGAGTACCAAACATTCATTTTTTATCACGAAAGACCAAATTTTGGAGTAATATAAAAAAGAATGCTTACATATAAAAAAAATATTGTACTCTTGTGACAATATGTACAAGCAATTCAAAATCCTCTAAATCATGTTGATTGAGCATGAGCACTGCGATTTCAAAGTAAGTAGCATTTTCAACCATGCCACTGAGCAAACAATAATAGTCATCATTAGCATTTGCTGCGCCTGTCGATTTCTTTGACAGAATCTGCAGAATTGAAATGTGGGTCTGCTAAGCTGGTGGCCTTGAAATTCAGGAAAGTCGATAAACGGAGACGGGGTGGCGAAAATAAAAAAATAATGCAAAGTTTTCTTTATGGCTGCAGAAATGACATACACCGATCCAGATGATTGCCAGCAGCATTTTTAAATGTAAACGATCTTACTAGTTTTTACTATGAGTAATTGAACAAAAGGTGTTGTGTCCCGCGACAAGTGCAAACAACTCCTTCCAAATCTTGTTACGCTTTTCTGAAAGGCACCAGTGTACTGCGACAAAGGTAGCTTAAGCAGCGTTCGGCACGGGTTAGAACAAAGCCAATGAATTTTCGAACTGCCCCCACAGTTTTTTCTTCTTTTTTTCACGGAGGGGTTAGGTTTAAGGTACAACTTCTCGGCTCGCTTGCAAGGCAGGTTCGACCAGATAAACGGTGCGCGTCCGTTTGCCCGGCGACGGCACCGGACGCTTGGACAGCGCAACTTCAAGACAGAAAAATGTTCATGTGCTGTTGCTGTGGCAATCAACGTGGTCGTCATGAGCACTGGCCTAAGGAGCACGTCGAGTTAGTTTGTGCATGAAAAATGCAACATACACTTCCAGCTTTACTTTCTCACATGCCATAGCTGCGTTTGCTGACTAGGAATTTCATATTTTCGGCAAAGTGTGGATGGCCATCGCAACGCATTTTTGTCTTCAAGCTACGTCGTCCCGCCGGTAGGGGTCTCGTGCGACCAGCTGACCGATAAGCATGCGGCGTAGTTACTATCTGGTCTATCGCATTTTCCGAGAGTCTTGACCTGTGGTTCTTCGCGCTTGAACTAATTGATGGCGCAAATGACAGATGGCCAATGTTACCTCCATTTCTCGATGAAATCAGCGCAACTGAGAAAATTTTAAGGCCGGTCGGGATTGTATCAAATTGACGCAATGACGCAGCTGTTGCACCCCTGCATGCATTACATCATCAAATTGGAACTAATGTTTAAGTTCACTGGCTTTTAAAATTGCACAGGCATGCTGAAAGCAATATGCAACAGTACTATAGAAAATGCTTAACACAAAAGGAGCACCAAGTTATTTTACTCGGCTCAGGTATAGTAAACTTATTTTGTAAGAACATTAATGGATTTAGCATGTTTAGAAGTTTAACAGATTACATACAGTCAAAAACCAGCATGATACGTCCATTACAACACAGAATGTGACCAAGGCAGGTATGCATTGAATTCACATTAGAATTTCCTTGTGCACCAACACTATAGGAGAAACATTTACAATTCTAGCAAACTGGGAGAACGCAATGCGAAAGTCACCCTCGTGGATTCGGACGTAAATGTCATTGGTGTCAATAGGTTCCACTGGTTTCCCATAGTATGAAAATTCTTCGACACGACAGCTAAGCTTCGAGGCGATGGGATCCTCGTCATCTTCAGAATCACTGCTTATTAATGTAATGCGCCGCCATTTAGGTTTTCTTTTGAGAGCTCTTACACTATCACTCCTGCTCCGCTCATAGTCGGTATCATTAATACCATCACTGAGAGACACTTCACTAGTGCTCTCATTCCCAACAGGAACACACTCATCTAGCCGTGCACTTTTTGTAGCACCCTGATGTTTGTACTTTGATGCATCATCACTTGTGATGTCTTCTAACTTCTCCATGTGTAACTTCCTGATGGAAGGTGGCAATTCAGGATGAACAGTTTTTTGATGAGTTACAAGAGGCTTCAGCAATTTGTAACCTTTTAAGCAATGGCCACAAAACAAGGATGGCTTGCAGTCATCCTTACGCTGCAGAGCCTTTCTTTCATTTTCCTTTGGTAGGCCTTTCTTGTGGTAGGCAGATGAAGCAGGAGACAATTTCCTGACAGCTGTTTGAGGAATGCTTGTTTTGCTTGAGGGTGAAAATTCAGGGACACTTCTGGTGCTTTCAGGCCTAGTGCGACTATACTCATCTTTTTGCCGACTAGCTGCATTTGAATAGCCTGGCTGACTCTTCTTTTGTTGACCACAGGTCGCATAGTTTTTGCCCAAAGGGGCGGGCTGCAGAGGTCCGGACTTAACAGTAAGCTGCTTCAACTCCTTTGATGACGATGGCGGCGCCTTTTTGTGTGTATGTGAATAATGTGATGCCATTGACAGAGGAGGCGCATGAAGGTTGCTGCTATCAATTCTTCTTGCAGACTGTGCTGCTGTCTCTATGAAGCTTTCCTGGGAAGTCTTCCTGGCCAGTGTACTTTTAAATGCATTTCCGGCATCCTTTAGTTCAGCATCGTTGCTTGTTGCCAACTTGCTGTCCGCTCCATTCTGCCCTTCTTTATCACAGTTTGACTGTGATTCTGAAGTCACATCTTCCAACTTGTTTTTTTCAAAGCTCTTCACTGAAAGCTGTAATTCTGAATGGCAGCGGCTGTGGTGCATCACCATCTGCTTCCACAGCTTGTAGCCCTTCTTGCAATGACCACAGAAGAACTTTATACCATGGCCCAGTGACATGTGGCGGAAAAAGTCTAACGGTTGCATATCATTCTGGCAACAGAGGGTGCAACTATAAACAATGCCACCCTCAAGAAGGGACCAACCATAATTATTTTCAGAAGGCTCTTCAGGGCAGGTGGTCACGTCGTCCCCTTTGTCAAGGTTACTAGGAGGCCGTGTGTCGCTTTCGGTGTTCACACAAGTAACATTGTGATAAGTCTCTGTGGCTTCCTCTTTGGGCAAATCAAAGCACTGGTGTGCCTGCATTACATGATCATCAACACTTTGCTGGCTCTCACCAATAAAAATACATTTCTTGTAACAGCAACGAAAAAAGGCAGTGTGGCAGTCGACAATGTGAGCAAACAAATCCCCCACAGATGCAGCTGTGAGCCGCATGCACTTGAAACAGTCAAAGCAATGTTCCTTGGTATGTTCCTCAGTAAGGTGTTGAAAAAGCATGCCAACATCATTGAAGATGGCACCACATTTGCATTTTGTTTCTGACATGGCAAATCCAGGCATAAACACGCTTTTTTCAGAGTTGCTGCATTTTTCTAGCTCCTTTTTCACTGGTACTTCGACATTAACACTTAAGTCACGACAGTATTCCTTGCCTTCATTTTCTTGTTGCCATTTATTTTTGAGACTGTGGCGGGAAAAGGAACTGAAACTGGCAGGGATACTATCTTTGATATTTGACCTTTCTAAGTCTTTCAGAGTTCTGAAGGATGATGGCATGTCCTTTCCACGGCAGTAAATCTTGAAAGGCCTTCCGGGATGGCACTCGCTCATGTGCACAATCACATCCCAGTCGAACTGGCTCCCAAAGTCACAAAAAAGGCAGTGAAAAGCACGTATGTTGTGCATTTCCGTATAATGATCAATAAGAGAGCTTGGACCACCCACTTGCGCAGAACAGATGTGACAAGACAGAGCAGGAGGTCCCGGATGAATCACTGAAAGATGCTCAAAGAAGCGTTCTGTGGAAAGGCTCCGGAAGCTGCAATCCTTGCAGACATAGCCACTAATATGGCCTTTTCCTTGGTCGACAAGCTTAGAGCTGGTTGGTACCCTCTCCGTGCATGCGTACCAGTACAGAGACTTTGATTTGTGCACCATTATGGCATGGACCCGAACGTGAGTCACAGTCTGTGACCTGTAAAAGCACAATGCACATTGGAATCGGCAAGAACCGTGTTCTGCTACCATGTGCTCAACCAGAAGTTGTTCATTTGCAGCAACCTCATTACAGTAAGTACAGTGAGGAGGGTCCACATGAGCCCTCAAATGGTCCTTGAACTTGTCTTCTTCATCAGTGCAAAAGTCGCAAGAGCTCTCCATGCATTTGAAGAACCGCACAACATGTTGAGGGTCTAGTTGGCTAGTGAAAGCACCGACGCTCTTGTCGAGTTTAGATGTTGTCAGAAGATTAAGCATCAGAAGCTTGTTCTGTAGTGATTGCACATTCTCCAACGAACTCATCTTGGCTAAGGGCCTCTTCTTATCAGCACCTTCAGTGGGAAGAAAAAGAGAAAAAAAAAAGCTAAATATCCAGAGCTGTAAAAATTTTGCGTGTCAACTTTAGCAAACAGTCATACCGGAAACTGTTTCAGGACTGTGAAGTGCATGCGCTTAAAGAAGACCTGCAACACTTTTTGAGCATGGTCATAAAAAGCTGCCGATCGATAGTAGAGGCTCCCGACCACAAGCGAGCCAAATATTATAGCGTAGCACGCGGCCTGGAATTCTTAATAACTTATCAAAGCCCGCTAAAAAAACCGCTTTTTCTTCTCTTGACAGATTACGGAAGATGTCCAAAAATCACTTGTAAATAGCCCATCCATCAGCCATTGGCTGATTTGAACAAGGTGCCCTCAGCCGTTATAGAGATCGCCGCGGGAGGTCGCGACTTCTCCACCCGTGGGCGCGCGATCACACGAAAAAAGCCATGCATTCGAAGAAAGAAAAAATGCTCAAGGTCATGAGGCAAGCGTAAAGTTTTCTATTCCCCATGCGATCCCCCCTTGCTTAGCTTTCGGCGCTTTTGTCGGGACAAGAGAAGGGAGAATGCAATTGCAGCATGCGACAAACCTTCGTAACTCCACTTGCACTGGCCGGATTCTTAAAATTTTTCCGGCGTTGAATTCGTGAGGCAATAACCTATTCCAGTGAATTCATTCCGTGGCTACTTGAAAATGTGTTTCAGGGTCCCTTTATGACAAATAATACATTCCACTTAAAAAAAAAAATCCCAGTCGCCAGTAGCTGAAAAATGAGTGAATTGAAATTTTGAGGTTCTACGAGCCCAATGCACTACATAACACCCTAGTGAGTGACACCCGTGTTTGATTGCAACATCTGAACATGCAACTGGGCCTATTTACAAGGGTGTTTTATGAATATCACTCTTTTAGCATTATATCCACCATGACCAAGAACATAACCAGCAGCCTCATGCTTATCAGTTCAACACCTTAGCAATGAAGATACCTTGGAGGGTTGCTATGGTAGCTTAATTATTAATTTATTATTAGGCACCAATATCACCATTAGCAGGCATTACAGCAGAGGGGTATATGCATCACTAAACTAACAGTCATACATTTCAACAGACAAAGCACTGTAAAAGTTGCCATTACATTGTATTTCTTAATATCTGACAGAAGAGCACTCCACTCGCTCATGGTCCTACAAAAGAATGAATAACGAAAAGTGTCACTTAAAAAAAAAATTCGTGAGCTTTCATGCCACGGTTCAGCCTACATAAAATAAACGATGGCAATATGATGTATTTCTTCCTCTTTATGTCCGTTTTTGAATATTAAATGCACTCTAAAAACAGAGCGAGTAAAAAAGTGTCTTTTTGTCCCACAACAATAATCGTCATCTATATTGCGTTCCATCCTTGGGCTATCGCCCCGTGCCCGGTACACTCCAGTCACGATTGGCATGCCCATTATCAGGGTTACATTGCATTCTCGATAGGAAAGTGGCCAGCGCCGAGTTTTCAAGAAAGGAAGCACACGCAAGCCTGATGACGATTATTGTCGTGGGACAAAAAGACACCCTTTTTACTCGATATTTTTTAGAGTGTGCTGTAAAAAAATTTGAGTCTCAAGGCCTTTCTTCTGTCTCCTCCTGCCAGTGAAGTGCATGCTTACCTTCAGTGATACCCGAGGCTACTGTCGCGAATTCCTAAGACAGCCCTTTTCTGAATTTTTTTCTAGTAGGTTGACTAATTGAAGAGTATGGGGATCCCAGCTGATAAACGCATACTCAAGTACTGAACATATTTAAAATACAACAATTCCTTCAAAAGATTAGCTAATCACTCAAAATTTCAACATAGGAAGCCCAATTTGCATGCTTTTTTTTCTTATCTCTTGTACATGCCTATTCCACGTTAAATCCGAGGTAAGTAAACCACATAGAAATTTACATTCTATAACCTTAGATAAAGTAACGTTATTTAGTCTGTTCTCATATGCCTTATATACATGTTTACTTGTAAAGGTGATATTGAAGCACTTCTAACCACTTAATGACATATCCCATTTTACGCACCAGGTTGAAACCTTATCTAAATCAATCTGAAGGGCACAATGGTCAGAATCGCTATCAATAACACTATACACCATCACGTCATCTGCAAACAGCCTGAAAGACAATGCAGTGCCACTAGTGATATCCTTTATGTACAATAAAAATAAGAGGGGCCCCGAAACAGAGCCTTGGGGGTACTCTAGAGGTCACCGCAGCAATTTCAGAGGAGATAACGTTGAGAACCACAGACTCTATGTAAATGGTATTCCGTTATGCATTCAATTACTTTTTTGTTCAATTCGTAGGAGTGTAAAACTTGTTATTAAGTAGATCATGTGCTGAAACGTCATATGCTTGACGAAAATCTAAAAAGATGCAAAATATTACGTGCCTTTTGTCTATTGCTGAAGCCAAATCATGGGTTAATTATGCTAGCTGCATACTACATAAAAAACATTTTCTAAGGCTGTTTTAATTTCCAATTAATAAATTGTGCTTAACAAGATACATTACATATCTATTTATAATATGTTCCATTACTTTGCATGTAATACTAGCCAATGACATTGACCTGTAGTTAACGCAGTTTTTAGGTCTACTTTCATATGAAGGCATGGAATTTGCTAATATCCAGCCAGTATGGACGACACCCGTGCATAAACACTTTTAGAAAATACGCTTAGCAAAATTACGGAATGCATAGGGCCTATAAAGAGTACTATAGAACTACAGGCTATAAAAAGCTTCTTGCATGACCCACTTCCCGCAAATCTGACTGCCAGAATTTCAATTTAAATTATCTTGCCAGTGGCATAAGAGTTCATGCTTGAGATTGCTACATAAAGCCGAGTGGTCCTCCATCTCACGAATTTGGCGAAAATAACTAGATATGACTAAACTTAAAATACCTTAAAATATGCCATAAAAACTTGAAATATTCCATAATACCGATAGTATAAAGACACCTTGAGATGGTTTTCTTTAATGGGGGACTAGAAGGGGACGGTCCACGCTAGGTGGATAAACGGATGATAGATTGATATGTAGGGTTTAACGTCCCAAAACTACCATATGATTATGAGAGACGCCGTAGCGGAGAGCTCTGGGAATTTTGACCACCTGGGGTTTTTTAACGTGCACCCAAATCTGACCACATGGGCCTACAACATTTCTGCCTCTATCGGAAATGCAGCCGCCACAGCCGGGATTCAATCCCGCGACCTGCAGGTCAGCAGCCGAGTACCTTAGTTACTAGACCACCACGGCGGGGTGTGGATTAACGGATAAAGTCGAACTTTTTGGTTGGAAGTGGATCACTCCACCTAATAGTGACAAGAAGCATGTATCATACTTAGAGTCATGTGGCTGACTGAAACGTACCAACCAATCACTTCCACAGCTAACGAAATAGCCAATAATAGAAATAGAAAAGGAGGGGTTACCAGACAAACTGCTCGTGACGTCAGTTCAAAGCATGCGCCAATCAAGGCCTGCTTGTATACATCCATCTTTGAGGAGGAAATGCCACATAATTCTAAAGTTGTACCTGACTGTAGTAGTGGCCTAGCCTGTATTTTAATAATTGATTTGGTATATTAAAGGGCCCCTAAACCTCCTCTGATATTTTCCCAAACATTTCCAAGTAAACAAGCGCATCGCGTGCAGAATGCCATCGCGATCAACAATACCACACGCCGCAGTGCTACAAATGGCGGGCGTGCCACAACTTCGAAAAAACAATAACTTCTCTTTTCCGGTCCCCGCCATTCTCGCCACTGACATGTGTGACATCACCAGTGAAACTCGATGACGTCACCAATTTCGATACTTGCGATTGACCGAATGACAACCGACGACTTCCGGTCACTCTGCAAACAGCTGTTCGCGCGCCTTGCTGTTCTTGGTCGTGTTTACGCTTGCGAATCGACATCTGCGGCCCGTAATACAACCTCTAAGTCGCTAGCGTAGGGGCATGGGCCGGCATGACAGCAACAGCAGTTAGCCAACGATCAGTGCACCCAGATGACACACCTAACACAGTTGACGACGAGCTGGGGTGTCGGAGTTGCGGATCGCGGCAACCGGAAGTACACGCTGTCTCGAACAGCACGTCAGCGGTGACATATCCCACACGAGATGAGGAGGGGCACTCAGCTGACTCAGCGAGGAGGGGCCAAGCGGTTTCGGAAGAGGGTAGCATAGGAAAGAGGGAAAGAAGTGATCCTCGCGTTTCGATCATCAAGCGCGTGTAACCTCGCTATGACGGCACCCTTTCAAAAAATTCTCACGGCTACGTGTTCGTTGTAAATTCCAGCACAACTTCCTCACCTCAACTAAATATTGACCGCTGGGTGGTTTAGGGGCCCTTTAAAAAATGAATTTGTGCCCATTCGTGTATGCATTTGTACATGTGGCTGTAGGTATGCACATGATAAATTCAAAATTTTCAAATGGCTGAACCCCCCCTCCAGCTATGCTAGTCGTGGAATGTTAGATAGCACTTCTGCCCTCATTTTATTTACAAATCAGATAGTCCATCATTGTGGCATGGTGGTTACAAAGCTTGGCTGCTGACCTGATTCAATCCCGGCCATGGCAGTCAAATGAAATTCTAGGTAGATATAATACTAGATAGTAGAAATTCCCGTAACCCTTCGTTACAGCATACTTTATAATCATATCGTGGTTCTGGGACATAAAATTCCTAATATTATCAGCGAAGGAGCCTCGATTTGACTATTTTTATTTGCTTAAATTTAATTTCGCCTTCTCTGCCCTTAATCTCGCGAAGCTTGGAAAAATTTAGCCTTGGCACTTTGAACTTCAGGGTGACGCTCTTTACAGAAAAGTATCCAGTGTTCAACAATTTCCGCTTCCTCTGCACATGCATAACACAACGTGTCCATTCTTGGGTACTTTTTTCAGTATTTACACCAGCCATGGCTTCTTACAACAGAGCTGCCCCATAAGTTATTGTACGAATTTTTTTCTCCATGTTTTCAGCGCTAATACCGTTAGTACCCGGATGCTATGAGCGTCCTCTTCATAACGGCGTGGTGACTAGTATGCCACCAGGCTCGCAAATATAAATGAAAAAAAAAAAAGACCTTTCTTATGTTGGAGTAATGTCTTATGGTGTCATCCATTGGCAGATCTGCGTCGCGAGATTTACTTCAAGGAGCAACTTTTCCTGCTCCGCAGAAATCGGCGAATTCAACCGGAAGTCGCAAGCGCCCCATGCCTTGAAACAGTGCACTCTTTGGGTGCGCCAACTATGGAGATTCTAACGCAGCCTAAAAAGTTGTTTGCGCCTCATGGCGCAAGTGTCTCGCGCGTAAGCCTCATTCAGGGATAACAACTACTGAGCGGTAGGTGGCGTGGTGCGCACCATCATCATCATGGCTAGAACGCTAGCGCTGGCGGTAGCGTTCTAGCCATATGGGGACACGGCGCTCTTCTCGGCCGTCACTCACTCTGTTCAATGTATCAGGTGCTGATCGGGCTCATGGCAGCGGCGGCGACGTATGCTACACCCGTGGCATTTCGACCGATCGACACATGGCCAGCGGCTCTTGGCATTCCACAAGCGACTACGCATGATCTACTAGATTCACCAAGCACCTCGGAGCGGTGCCATCTGCGCATCGAAACGAGCTGGATGACAAAGCATCGTGGTACGCTTCCGGATCCGCCTACTGCTGGCTACAAAAGGGAGCCCCTGAACCAATGCCCACTGGGACACGGCGCTCTTCTCGGCCGTCACTCACTCTGTTCAATGTATCAGGTGCTGATCGGGCTCATGGCAGCGGCGGCGACGTATGCTACACCCGTGGCATTTCGACCGATCGACACATGGCCAGCGGCTCTTGGCATTCCACAAGCGACTACGCATGATCTACTAGATTCACCAAGCACCTCGGAGCGGTGCCATCTGCGCATCGAAACGAGCTGGATGACAAAGCATCGTGGTACGCTTCCGGATCCGCCTACTGCTGGCTACAAAAGGGAGCCCCTGAACCAATGCCCACTGGGACACGGCGCTCTTCTCGGCCGTCACTCACTCTGTTCAATGTATCAGGTTAGTTATTTATGCCGTTGTAATTGCTTTAGAAGCAGTGATGACATGCTTTTTAGAGTGTCGTGTCCCATTAACGGTAAATGGCTTATCTGGACGTGCTATGCTGTTTCTCGCGAGTGTATGGCTGCCGCATTGAATTGGTCTGTCTTGGAGGGTTACGATGTGGCCTCTCAGACATTACTACTCTTGGCTGGTGACATAGAACAAAACCCTGGCCCTATGTCTGTGCCTGAGCGAGAACAGATAAGTAAAATCGAAGAAATGCTAAAGGTGCTACAGTCAGGGCAGGTAACCGTGTTGGAAAAGCTGTCGGGCATTGCTAAAACTCAGGATGAGCTTCGGAAAAAGCTGGACGACGTGATTACTAAAACTAATGTAATTGAAAAGCGCCTTACTACACTAGAGGAAACAGAAAAGAAGTTCGCTGACAAACTAGACGACTTAGAAAACAGAAGCCGGAGAACAAACTTGGTATTCTTTGGAATACCAGATAGTCATCCAAAGGAAACTTGGGAAGAATCCGAAAATCTAGTTAAGTCTGTCTGTACGGATGTATTAAAGCTGGAAAATATAGCAATAGAAAGGGCTCATCGTCTCGGGGCCTACAAAACAGAAAGAATTCGTCCAATAATTGCTAGCTTTTCAGGATCGAAATCAAGAGAATCTGTTCTGCGAAATGCATACAGATTCAAGGGGACGTCATACAGCGTATCAGAAGACTTCAGCAAGGCAGTTCAAGAAAAACGCCGGCAGCTTTGGAAGTACAGTAAAGAAAAACAGCTCGACAAGAAAAATCGTGTACATTTAAGTTACGATAAGCTGGTAATCAATGGGCAAGCATTTGCCTGGGATACTGACATGCACCAACCAGTTCCTCTTCGGGCGCATGCTCAGATATTGGGGCGGAAATGACATGCTCATTCTAGCTTAAGAACAAATGGGAAATATACCATCACAAAAAGCTTTACACCAGTATTGTTGGTGGTCAATTGTCGAAGCCTAAAAAACAAAATTGATGAGTTTACAATCTTACTTGAAACGGTGAAAGCGCAAATCGTTATGGGTACCGAATCATGGCTTGACGACACAGTATTGGATGTAGAAATATTTCCGCCAGGTTTTACAGTGTACCGTAAAGATAGAAACAGGCATGGTGGTGGCGTGTTTCTTTTAATTTCAAGTAGCCTTGCCAGCGAGGAAGTTGTTTTTGATAATGAAACTGAATCAGTATGGTGCCGCGTCCAATTTCCCCAGGGAAACAACATCGTTTTTGGATCGTTTTACCGCCCACCTGACCACAACAATGAATCTTTGATTCAACTTTCCGACATACTATCACAAATATCTCACTGCGTAATACTGGGAGGGGATTTCAATCTGCCCGATATGAAATGGGATTCCGACTGTGTAGCCCCACAAAAAAATCGAAATTGTTCTGCCTTTTCAGAACTAATGAGCGTCTATGGGCTACAACAATATGTGAACGAACCAACTCGGTTTAACGCTTTACTAGATCTTTTACTAAGCAATGACGAAAAAGTTATTGTTCACACAAACGTATGTCCAGGAATTAGTGATCATAGTTGCGTTGTTGCAGAGTTAAACGTTTCTAGAATACCTGCGTGTAAGCAAACCCCTCGAAATGTTTTCATGTACGACAGAGGGGACTTTAATGCCATTTCCGAAGAGCTGGTCTTGTATTATCCCACTTTTTTATGCATATCGGAGTCATGCGGCATGGATGAATTGTGGCAAATTTTCCGTGACAAGGTTACAGAGCTGGTGAATATGTACGTACCTCAGAGGTGTCTAAGATGCAGAAAGAGGCACAAACCCTGGTTCAACTCTGAGATACGCAAACTTGTTAGAAAAGCAGCGAATGCCCATAAAAAGTTTCTTAAAAAGAGAACAGCACTAAATAAAACAAAGCTCAAAAGTGTAAACAAAGAGCTTAAGTTAAAACTAAAACAGGCAAAGCGTGTCTTCTTTGACAAGCTAAACACAGACTTGAAGTGTAATCCAAAATTCTTTTGGAAGTATGTCAAGAGCAACAGAAAAGACGACACAGCTATCCCTGACCTTTTAACCCAGGAAAAAACTATAACGGATGACTTGGAGAAAGCTGAAGCATTTAACGCCTATTTTCAGTCAGTGTTTTCAAAAAGAACTGAACACTCTCCAATGCTACCTTCAAAAAATATTGGTAATGAAATGGCGGAAATTGAAATCGATTACGCTGGTTTGGATAGTCTGCTGCGTACTCTGGACACCTCTAAGGCTACAGGGCCTGACGGTATATCATCTCATGTACTTAAAAAGTGTCACGTTATTATTGCACAATATTTATGCATAATGTACAAGTTGTCTCTAGACACCGGCGTTATTCCAAGGGATTGGAAAACAGCCAATGTGGTTCCTGTACACAAGGCAGGAAGCAAAAAACATGTACAAAATTATCGTCCCATATCCTTAATTTCAACCTGTTGCAAATTATTAGAACATGTTATTTATAGCGCATTGTTCAAATATCTCGAATCTACTCATTTTTTTGCCCGCTCCCAGCATGGATTTCGGCAGGGTCGTTCATGCGTCACACAACTAACTGAATTTCAGCATGACGTACTGACTGCGCTTGACCGTAACAACATTGTTGATGCATTATTTCTCGATTTTCGCAAGGCATTTGATACGGTCCCACATAATCTGTTAGATATTAAACTGGCTTCACTGAATATTAATGCTAAGCTGCAAACCTGGCTACGGAATTACTTAAGTGGTCGTAAACAGTGTGTTGTTTTAAATTCTAAAACGTCTTCATATGTAAACGTGACCTCAGGCGTGCCACAAGGTAGCGTTCTAGGTCCGCTGTTATTTTTGGTTTATATAAATGATATAGCCTATAACATAAAATCTTGCATAAAATTATTCGCAGACGATTGCGTCATCTACCGTCACATTACTTCAATCACAGACACTGAATTATTGCAAGATGACTTAAACACGGTAACACATTGGTGCTCCACGTGGAATATGTGCTTAAATATCTCGAAGTGCAACCACATCAGCTTTGCAAAGAACATTTCAAAAATCCAGTGCACATACAGTATTAATGGCGAGGCAGTCAAAAAAGTGCCCGAGTGTAAATATTTAGGAATTTACTTGACAGAATCATTCCATTGGAACAGACACATAGACCAAATGATCTCAAAGGCTAGTAGAACGTTGTTTTTTATTCGTAGAAACTTTCACTGTGCAACAAAAGAGGTGAAAGAAACTCTTTACTTCCTTCTTGTCAGGTCTATACTTGAATATGCTTGTGTTATCTGGGACCCGGCTCAAGAGTATCTTGCAAAAACAATAGAAAAAGTCCAAAACCAGGCAGCCCGTTTCGTCAGCAACAACTACGACCCATTCGCTAGTATGTCAGAAATAAAGGCCATATTAGGCTGGGAAACTCTAAAATCTAGAAGACGGAAACTTCGATTAAAACTTCTGCATAGCATATATTATAACCTAACAGGAATTAATAAGTCTGAATACCTACTAGCACCAACATATCGTTCCACAAGATGCCAACACTCACATAAAATACAAGAATACGCATACAAAACCACTACTTTTGCCAACTCCTTCTTTTTAAAAACAATTAGAGACTGGAATGAACTTCCCGAAGGTATAGTGAACTTGAGTGACAACAGCGCTTTTTTCTCATCGTTGTGAAATTGTGACATAGGTACTTCTCTTTTGGTACCTGTTGTCATGTGCAATATTGTACTAAAATATTTTTTATTTTTATATGTTGTTATAATTGAATTTTTCACTATGTTTGGCGTCTTATCGCAGAAATGTTTTCTATGACTTCTTATGTATACCCCCCTGCAGTAATGCCACTACGGCGTTGCAGGAACTATGTAAATAAATAAATAAATAAATAAATATATTTACTAGTGAGCCTTCTGTTTCTCCACTTTATGTACACGCTCTTTCTATACAAATACCTGAACACTTTCCTTGCCTATCTACTCTCCATTTTCCTAAACCTCTATTCAAATCTCCTTTTGCTCTGAGCTTCTCTTACTTCAAAACCTTTCCATCCAATATCCTCCTTTACAGCCTCATTCGTCATCGTCTTCCCGTGAGTGCCCAACACAAGGGGTCCCACAGTCCTTTGATTTACAGCCCTTCCCCATTGCACCTCTGATTTTATACACACCACTGAATTCCAAAATGTAAGCTCTGGAACCATTGCGCCTTTCCATAGAGCTCAAAGCACTTCGTGGCTATTGCATCCCCATAACGCTCTGCGCTTCATTATTCCAGCACTCCTCTTTCCCTTTGCTTCTGATGTTTTTTTTCTCCTGTATCTCCATATATATCTCTCTCTCATTTACCCATACTCCAAGGTAGTTATACTCACTTACCTTCCGTATTCCTTGGCCCTGTATTGAGACCGCCTGGTCTTCCTGATCACTGAATACCATCAACCCACATTTTGTTGCACTAAACCCTAGTCCTAGAGCCTCGCCTTGCCTTCCGCATATATCTGCCAGCCGCTGCATATCGTCTTGACTGTCCGCATATAAGAAAATATCGTCTGCATAAAATAATCCTGGAAGCTTCTGCTTAACCATCACGCCAGCCTGTTTGTGCGACAGATTAAATCCAATGTTGCTACCCTCTACCACTTTTTCCATCCTCACCATGTATAGCATGAATAACTGCGGTGACAAAGGACATCCCTGTCTCAGCCCCTTGTTAATTTCAATGCTGTCGTTGCTACTTATTCCTTCCCATTCTATGCAAACTATATTTTCTCTGTACATTTCTCTCAAAAGCTGCATACATTCATCACCTGTGCCCACTTCTTTCAATAAGTCCCACAAAATTTCGTGATTAAGGTTGTAATATGCCCCAGTGATGTCCAGATAAGCTATGACGTATAAGGGCCTGTTTTCTATTTTAGATATTTCTATACACTGAGTAAGAACAAACAGGTTACTGTCTAATCACCTGTCAATTCGGAATCCATTCTGAAGTTCTCCCAAAATATTTTCCTCTGCCACGTTTCTACATTTAATTTTACTCCCTGCATCGCCAACCTGTATAGCACAGATGTAATGGTTAGCGGTCTGTGCGAGCGAATGTTAACCTTTTCTTCCTTGCCTTTATAGATTAAGTTCATTCTACTACTCTGCGAAGTGTGCCGTACTTCCTCCCCTTGTTAGTACTTTTCTACAGATTTCAGTAATGCTTCTTTAGTGCTATTTCCTAGTTCGTTAATGAGGCAGATTTGAACCCCCTCTAACCCCGGAGTAGTGCGCTTAGAAATTTTTTCTTAGGCCTTCTTCCAATTGAAATTCTCAGTACTAACTCTTTCTCGGTTGAACTCTTTTCCATACTTTTACTCACCGGGGAAGTTCCCTGGGCGACCTTTTTAAATGAACCTGCTGCTACCTTTAGGATATAACCTAGTGCTTCGTACCGTTTCAATTTAGTTCCTCCTTCATCTACCACATGTTGTCGCATTGTTACAGACTTCCTACCTAGCACTTTTAGGTGGCTCCAAAATATTCTAGGAGCAGCCTTCTTTTCGCAAATCTGTCATTCAGCTTTCACTTTCACCTTTAATTTTTGCTTCGACCGATTTCTGCACAGTGTTTCATTTTTTTTCTCTAAATATATTTCCCATATTTGGTTGACTTCATCCTGTGGCCGCTTCTCCCTTTTTGCCTGTCTGTGCTCCCGTTATGCCTCGCGTCGCTTCTCGATCGCTTTCGGGATTTCTCTGTTCCACCAACTTTTAGGCTTTCTCCTTTCTTACCAGCAAATCGCTTCCTCCTCTTTTTCCATCTCCCTTGTCATTACATGTAACAGCTCACTATACTCCCAGTGTTTCCCCGGTAGATTTCCTACTTCGTCTAAGCCTCTTGCGGCTATATGTTATTTGTGTGTCATTTAAATACGAGCTTCCACTTTGACTCTACGTTCTTATTTTAAGTTTTATATCCCATTTCTAATGTTATGCGTTTATGATCACTACACAAGCTGTTAATGCCTTTCTCATCTATTCTCATCTCTGTAGGTTTGCCATAGATTCCCTCTTTGATAAGACAATAATTAATGCTCGATTGCCTGTGCTCAACTTCCCACGTAACCTGCCCCTCACACTTAGGCCCCGCATTAACAATTTCAAGACTATGTTGTTTGCAGAGATGTAGCAATGACCTGCTTCTCACTCTCCATGCCCCTAGCGGCCAGCGTCGACGACACTGGGTCACTAAATGAGAGCGACGTAGCGCCATCTCTTCAGTGGACGGTGGCTTGGCACGGTGATGCTAGCCACACCGTTCTTAAAATCTCACAAGAACAGCGCCAAACATCTTTCTTTTTTTTTAGTATCAGCCATACCAGTCGGATATTGTACCAACTGTGCTAAGACATTGTTGCAGAAACGTGTTCCGATCACGGACGTCAAAGAATTTAGAACTAATAGCACCAAGCCGCGCCGAAATCGGGGTGTTGGGAAAAGTGATCGTCCATGCACGAATGGCAATAATAGTGCATGAGTACTTCAACAGAAATTCAACCTCAGCGCAAGTATTCTCACTTGCAAGAAAGAACTCGGTTATAGAACCAGCTCGAAGTAGCATGTTTGGCCTGCCTGCTTCCTGTGACGAATGGGAGTCAGACGTGTGCCCTGCAGATAAGCGGGCGAATGAGCGAGCTTTTATCATTCGTGCTGCTCCTCAGAGTAAACGAAACTCAAGCAATGCTGTAGCTCCAATTTGAAACACGGCTTGCCGACGCCAGCCACATAGGCTAGACCCAATGGCTACGACGAAGACTAGACGCGCGCAGCAACGAACGCACCCCTGCTTTCTAAATAAGCAACAGATCCCCCAACAGCCAACGCGCCAGAAGGTTTCGCCGAATTCTTAAAAACATGCATAGCTGTTCCTCACAATGAGCGCAGCAAGCACATTTGGAACAAAAATGATACATTTGCGAGTGGCCAGGAGGCGGCTTGGCGGGCAAATTTGTAGCTTTTTATGCTGGTGATCATGGTGTCAATCCAAAGGTGCTAATCAAGAGGGACCGCTCTGCGTGCATCCACCCCGTCAAATCAAGTCGCAGTACACAAGACAGTGATCGCAAGTGCTCTGACCTTACCCACACCTTACCTCATAACAAGAAGCAGTTCAGTAGGTTTCCAGACGTCAAACGCGCTACACCCGAGTGAGCAGACCGAAGCACGCGCGCGCATAACACACGCGCCACAGAGCTTCCTCCGTGGCTGGCACAGAACACCTATATGATACTGGTAAATCCTGCTAAAAAGAGCGAAAAAGAGCGCACTTCATTATGTAGTCACATATACCACCAGAGGACGCGTTTAAGTTTTTTTAAAACAAGGCGTCAATGACGTAAACATACTGGGTTAGACAACTCAAAGACTGTGCTTTTGTGTCATTCAGGCACAATTAAATCACTTGTTTCCCATTGAATATATATTGGTCTACAACATAATGTTTCAGAATCCACAAATACTAAAAAATGCATTTTGTGTCTTTTTATTGAAAGCATGCCGTTTTACGTTGACTCGAGCTTCATTAAACGCTCGTGCAGAATATTTGTTTCGGGTTTGTTACTTGCAACCATAGAGTTTCATACAATGGTATTATTGTATGAGACTCTATGATAACAACCAAACTGTGATTGAAACAATACATACGCACATACCCCGGGTGCTGGAATGTGCAGTGTTCGTGTGTACTGTACCAACGCTTCCTAGATTTCCTGTGCCTCCAAGATTATCGACAGTCACTTAGGAAGCGGCGGTCGTCGGAACTACGGTGGTGGCGCTACTCAGGTAGGGGTGTCTTCAAATAGGTTTTTACGTTTTTGGAGCTTACATGGAACAAAAATAACGTAAAACGTTTTTAAAAGGCGTAAATGTAATTATAATTAACCCTACATAAGTGACGCCGTCATTCAGCAAGCAACTTCTTTAATACAAGGCATCCTTTGAAATTAGTAACAAACGCTAAAATTGCCAATCTTAAAGGCCGAGTACAAAGACCCTTACCCCTACGTAGGCAGCGCCGTCATAGATGACCAGCGTCTCGCGCTCATCCGGCAGGCACAGGCAATCCAGGAGGCGTTGATTGTACTGTATATGCTACCTAAAAGTAGCATATAAGTAATTACGACTTGTTTTATTACATAGTAGTATTCCTCATAGAAACAAAAAAAGTGCAGATACCACGTACAGTGGCAATCGATGATATGCGATGCACGAATGAGAAATGTTATGTCACTTAAAAATCAGGACAACGTTTTAACGAGGTGGAGGTAAATGATGCCCTACATGACTTCCGTGTCGCGATTATCATGTTTGGATGTGTCGTTTACCTTCGTCATCTATTCACGTCACGTAATACCAAATTTAGTATATGTGAAGCTAGCGAAACGGCCGCGACCACACTATGAGCGTGGTATGTTGCCATGTTCTTACATGACACGCGTGTGAGGATTATCATGTTTGTACCAGTCATATATTTCGTCATTCATTGATCTTGCGTAACACCAAATTTGGTATATGTGAAGCTAGCAAAACGGCCGCGAGCGCATCATGAAGGGCTCAATATACTCCCATGTAGCGTTGACGCGCGCGCATGCTGGCCACAGCGACACTACGTTAGCAAAACGCGAGCACTATAGTCTGACGCCAGGCGCGACCAGCGTCCCGTCAGCGCGGCCCAATGGCAACCGGCGCGAAATGCGACGTGCTGCATTTCGCGCCGATGCGTTACCCAGACAACACTATAGAGAGCTTTAGAATACCGTTTGCAAGCGCTGCGGGCGTAGCGGGCGCCATATGAGTTAGAATAGCGTTTGCCCTGCTGCGAACCGCAACGCACTGATAGCAGCGCAACGCCTTGCGCAGCGACACCGTAGCCTCGAAACCAGCGCTTACGGGCCACATGCGGGCCGCCATCACAGCACGCAATTTCGGATTTTCTGCGTGCGGTCCGCGAACGCGAACGCCGACTCGCGTTACGACGCATGCGCAATGGCAGCGACCGCACCGCAAAGGCTAGCGGTGCGCTATTCTAAAACTCCCTTATGTCTCCCTCTTTTTTTTTTTTTTTTTGTGACGGAGGGACGCCGGACGCGCTGAAACGCGCATGCGTCAAAGCAACACAGTACGGCGTGTGGGCAGGACTGGCGCCTGGCGTGGCAACGCCGACGTGGCGCGACGAAATAAACGCCGCCGAGCACGCGCACCGCGTCACGTCGAAATGTATTGGCGCCTTGACTGTGGCATGTAGTCATGTTCTCACATGACACGCATCTTATGAATATCACGTTTGCACCAGTCACATACCTTCGTCATCTGTTGGCGTCACGTACGTAATACCAAATTTGGCATATATAAAGCTAGCGAAAAGTTCGTCAGCGCATCATCAGTGTGGCATGTAGTCATGTTGTTATATGACAAGCATGTCGTGATTATCATGTTTGGATGTGTCATTTAGCTATGTCATCTGTTTGCGTCGCGTAATACCGAATGTGGTACATGTGAAGCTAGCGAAACGGCCACGAGCACATCATAAGCGTAGCATGTAGTCATGCTGTGACATGATACACATCTCATGTTTATCAATTTTGCACCAGTATCATACCTTCAGGAGGTTTTCAGAAGCCTAGAATGGGAACAGTTAGGGATAAGAGTTAATAAAGAGTACCTTAGTAACCTGCGCTTCGCCGATGACATTGCATTGCTGAGTAACTCAGGGGACGAATTGCAACTCATGATTACGGAGTTAGACAAGGAGAGCAGAAAGGTGGGTCTTAAAATTAATCTGCAGAAAACGAAAGTAACGTACAACAACCTCGGAAAGGAGCAGCGCTTCGAGATAGGTAATAGTGCACTTGAAGTTGTAAAAGACTATGTCTACTTAGGGCAGGTAATAACCGCAGAGCCTAACCATGAGATTGAAGTAACTAGAAGAATAAGAATGGGGTGGAGTACATTCGGCAAGCACTCTCAAATTATGACAGGTAGATTGCCACTATCCCTCAAGAGGAAGGTATATAACAGCTGTATTTTGCCGGTACTTAGCTACGGAGCAGAAACCTGGAGACTCACAAAGAGGGTTCAGCTTAAATTGAGGACGACGCAGCGAGCAATAGAAAGAAAAATGGTAGGTGTAACCTTAAGAGACAAGAAGAGAGCAGAGTGGATTTGGGGACAAACGGGGGTTAAGGATATCATAGTTGAAATAAAGAAGAGGAAATGGACATGGGCCGGGCATTTAGCGCGTAGACAGGATAACCGCTGGTCATTAAGGGTAACCAACTGGATTCCCAGAGAAGGGAAGCGGGTTAGGGGGAGACAGAAGGTTAGGTGGGCAGACGAGATTAAGAAGTTTGCGGGTATAAATTGGCAGCAGCAAGCACAGGACCGGGTTAACTGGCGGAACATGGGAGAGGCCTTTGTCCTGCAGTGGACGTTGTCAGGCTGATGATGATGATGATCATACCTTCGCCATCCATTCTTGTCCCGTAATACGATGTTTGGTACATGTAAAGCTAGCGAAACGGCTGCGAGCGCGTAAAGAGTGTAGCATGTAGACATGTTGTTACATGATGTGCATCTCATGTTTATCATGTTTGCACCAGTCACATACCTTCGTCATACATTCACGTACCGTAATACCAAATTTGGTATATGTGACGCGAGCGAAACGGCCGCAAGTGCCTCATGAGCGTGACATGTAGTCATGTTGTTACAGGACCGCATGTCATGATTTTCATGTTAGGGTCAGTTGTTTGTGTTCGCCATGCAATCATGTCATACCATACAAGTTTTGCGACATGCCATGTGAACGAAACCACTGCAAGAGCTGCAAGACCATGCCCCGCCGCGGTGGTCCAGTGGCTAAGGTACTCGGCTGTTGACCCGCAGGTCGCAAGATCGAATCCCGGCGTCGGCGGCTAAATTTCCAATGGAGGCGGAAATGTTGTAGGCCCGTGTGCTCAGATTTGGGTGCACGTTAAAGAACCCCAGGTGTTCAAAATTTCCGGAGCCCTCCACTACGGCGTCTCTCATAACCATATGATGGTTTTGGGACGTTAAACCCCACATATCAATCAATCAGTCAGCTGCAAGACCATGAGATGTAAATCATGACATTCATGACATACATGTCATGATTTTCATCTTATGACTAAATAAATACGTTCTTCATGCAGTCATGTTATGCCATACCATGTTTGGTATCGATACCAATATTGAAACGGCCAGGAGAGCTAATAGTCATAGGCGAATAAATAGATAGATAGATGGATAGACACGCGCAAAGTCGCCGAAGTTCGCTAAGAAATGCTTCGAATTTAAAAACAATGGTACGAGCGCCACTTTAGGCAACAGCCATGGTGTAAGAACAAGTGGCAACAGGGTCTGTACAAGCCACTGGCATCAAAGCTTCACTCACTTCGTCGCAGCTGTCGCAGTAAAGTGAGGTTCGGGAACACACTTGCCGGTAAGTGTACTTTGCAGCGAGTGAAACTAAACTCTCTCGTGTGACGGCCCACAAATGACACTCTAGGCAAAGTGTACTCGCTCAAAGTGCACTTAAGTTGCCACGTGTCTGAAAGAAAAAAGCAGCTGTTTGAAAAAAACCGAACAGCTGTTGTCTAGGACGTGCATGGTGGCTACTTCACACAGTATATTTCTGTGCGAACCATTAATTCCTGCTGTCTTCCCTCACAAGCTTCCTTTCTATGCCATTTCTCCACGAAAACGAAAATGCCAACTAACAATCTCTATAGTGCTCTAGCATATCAACGTCACAGGAGAGGATATATGTACTCTGTCGTCGTTTATGAAAGGGAACACAGTAACTCGTGGCTGGCTCTCTCCTGCGGCTGATGATGATAGCGAGGCTATATCCTTCGTAACGGGCGGGCACTTTGTGGCACCCTGGCCAATGATAAATAAATAGATAGTACCATAAAAAAGACAAAGAAGATGCACAGGCAGCCTGGTTGATGAAGAACTCCCGAAGTCCCAAGAGGGTTATTCGATTTCATTGTTCTAAGGGAGTCTTGCTGTGCCTCAGTGTGGTGTAGCCCACCCCACCATCTGTGACCCCGCCATCTGCGCCAACAAACCCCAACGTGGCAGCGAGACATTGGGAGGGCTCAGTTACGTGCACTCCGTCACAATGTGTGCGGTATGGTCGCATCAGCCCCACCACACGCGCTTGGATATTTCGAGAGGAACGATCGCTGCTTTTGAAATAGCCGTTGCCATGATGCGCGTGCATATCTGCATAGAACATCTAAATAACGTCTGGAAGGCTTAAGCAATTCACCTGCAGAAACAAAGCGTGGCTTCACCACGTATGGTTGCTAACCAGGCAAGATGGCGGACCTATGCGCTACTCTGGTCCTGTACAATGTTGGGTCCTGTAGGGAGCATATACAGTTACTCTAGTTAAACTAGACATTGCAGACTAGTTTACCATAATGGGCTCTATGATGAATAGTCGCTTCAATGCATGTGCGAAGTCTGAGGACACAATATTCCAGATGCCAAATCAATGTATTTTCAAGAACATCTATTTTAGCTCAAGACGTTTTGTAGACATTTTGTGTTTCTGTGACAGTTGTTACATAGTAAAATTGGTTGTAACTTCATTGTGTATGAGAGAACGCTCCTATTGCAAACACGGCGGCTGCAGCAAGCGGTGTGAGCATAGTGCATTCTTTAACGCAAACTTTTCGGTGAAAGTACAAAACTTTTACCAAACGCCCCAACCCCAGCGTATGAGCGTGCGACCACGCCTTGTAGGGCAAACCACACGTGGCAGAGGTAAGAGGTGCGCGCTGTTGCAACAAGTGGGAAGACGACTTCTAAAGTGCGCTTTCTCACTGGTGAGAAAAAAACACGTTAAAGTGCCACCAAGCTCTGCACACCGCTAGTGGTAATTGGTGCATATAAATAGCTCCCCATTAGTATATGCTAATTAACGTACGCTTCCTGGCCACAATGCGATGTGTCAGTGTAGGTTTGAATGCCCGGTTGCCTGCTTCGGAAAATATTGTTGGGAATTATTTTTCTTTAATGTCTTCATGTATATACATGTACTGGACATGATGGCGACGGCAAGAACTAGTCCAAAGGGTTCATATAAATGCTATCGTGATATTAACGTGCAGGAGAGGTACATTGCTGGTTTACGATTTTTCTACATTCCCTCAGCTGCCGCGTCATCGACATTTTTGCATCAACGAATAGCCATCGACGCCCTAGCGATTTGCGACCTAAGACGCAGTTGAAGCAGTGGTGGCGCCTGGGGATAGACAGGGGAGGCTGGAGCCCCCCCCCCATTTTTGCCTGCTCCGCATTGCCCCCACCCCAAAGAACATAGTCATAACCCAATCGCTAAGTTCCCCACCTCCCTGTCCCCTCTGAAGGAACCATAGGGAGCCATAGCAGCAACAAAGGCCATTAACAATTTTTAGCCATTACCTTCAATATTACAGGCATGCTTGGTTCAACTGGACCCCACTAGATGGCACGGCGTGTCCAGTTTAATTAGAGTAACTGTATACGCTTCCTACAGGACGCAACAATGTACAGGACCAGAGTAGCGCATAGGTCTGTTATCTTGCCTGGTTAGCAACCATACGCGGTGAAGCCGCGCTCTGTTTTTGCAGGTGAATTGCTTAAGCCTGTCGCCAATCGCCAGTCGACATGCCTGGCGTGTCAACGGTCCTCGAAAAAACAAGAAGCGCCTGCTTTTGGGACTGTGCCAAGTGAGTTCAAAAACATTTTTTAGTCTGTCTGGCAATGCAAAGCACAAAGGTGTAGTGTAATGCCGAATAACACGCACTGGCATTGCCACATGGTCAAGTGGCGCCAGCTATGGAAAATAAGCAACAACTCACAAACACAAAATTTAGGTCCTTCTAGATTCAAGGGGGCCTCACTAAGCCGACAACATTGAATACTTCAGTATGTTCTTCGAAAATGGTGCCGAATTCACAAAAACATTTTGCTGTCGAAGCCCCAAAACAAATAAAAGCACCAGTTCGTAGCTAACGAACCACAGAGCGCACGACAATCACTTGATAGATTCCAGGTGGATGATGACCGCCTTCAGCGGTACGGCCTGTGCCCAATCTTCCCTACAATGCATGGTTGCTAGCGGCATTGAAAAACAAATGCGTTACTCTGATACCTACAAGTAGAATATACAGTTACTCTTAGGCGAAAATTGAATTTTAAACCACTCGCACAATTCCCCATATTAAAATTCGGTGATTTTTTCCATGAATAAACAGAAACGAGGAAGCAGCATCTTATTACCTCTTTTGCTGCACTGAAGGTTCTTTATTTAGTGCAGCTAGACTAATTGTAGGCGGTTTGTCTGACGTAATTGGGATCATTTTGCAAACGTCCTAGTGTGGCGCATTTGTTCTCGTGCATTTACTTTGATTTCTCACTAAGTAGGGCAATGGTGTTGATAATATTGCCGTTTTAGGCGTTGTGATACATTGAGCTTTCACTCTGACGTAAATTCTTATTTGACTTGAACGTAAATTGTTATTTCAGTCCCTTTAATGCATGCATCCGATTTTCATCTATGCAGTTTCACCGTCACAGCTTTTATGTTTCTTCCGCTCAAAGCAGGCTCAATTCTCTCCACGTTATACCTTCTTATCTCAGCTGTCTTACGCCTATCGATTAACTGCGTAAGCTCGGCCAGCTCCGTTTTGTCTGTTGCATTTGAGGCTTCCATGGTTAACGCCTCTTAATGAGATTTTTCATCCCTTGAAATTAGCTTGCCAGTGTCCTGTCCAATGACTGTACACCCCAACTCGCATTGCACACTCCTTTACGACACTATTCAAATTTTCATTGATTGTGTCAACGCTTTTGGTTCTCTCGGTTAGAGCTGCAAATATATTCAGAAATGAAACTCTAAATTCCTATACTTTTCCTCTCAGTGCTAGGTCATTAAAAATCTGCATAGTGTAACATCTGACTGAATACAAAGTGAACACAGACTCATTACTGGCAATGCAGATAGAGTTCTTTATGTGCTCTAAAAAGTATAACGAAGTTAAACTGATCCAACTACAGGGGCATTGTATGTATGAAGGTACACGCATTTCCTTCTTTGCCTCCAGAAATTGCCGCTAAATCTACATTTTAGCAGAAAATGCACCATTCTTTGTACATTAGAATACAAAGGGTTTTTGTATAATTTGCAATTACTATAATGTTTTATTTGTACCTTAATTACTAGTTTTAAAAGTCAAAAAGCCACATTAGGACAAAAGAACAAAGCTTAGGCCCATTATTCCACATGATAATTGTAATAGCCTTGAAATTTGATGGCACCACCCCATTAAGAGTGTTGGCTTGTGCACAGTTGACCCTTCTGGCACGTTCACCAACCAGGTACCAACTGTGACAGTGGCTATTTACACTCATCCTGTATTCTTTTCTGGCATCTTTTTTGGTGTTTAAGCAGCGTGTTTCCAGTGTCGAGTTGCGACAGTTATTCATTAGCACACGTTCTGTGCGTTCTCATCGAGTGTCCTTTGTGCTTGGCAACACATTGCATGTATGAAGTTGCTTACCCATCTTCATGCGACATTCTATTTTCCTGCTATCACATTCACTGCTCCACCCTCGCCATGACTTTTTTTTTTTTTTCACATGCATTTTTGAAAAATGAGATCATGTCACCCGCCGCATTACTGCTTTAGACATAGGGAGTTTGACACACCGATCTACCACATTTAAGAGGTCACGATGTCAATATGAGTAACTTAGAAGTGTGCGAGTTTGGGCTAGTTGGTATGACATGACGATAGTTATAGCACGAAAACAGAATGATGACAAAGAGACAAAGTGTCTCTCGTGTCTCTTTGTTGTCGTCCTGTTCTCGCGCTATTACTATCGTCATGTCAATATTAGAGTGCACTGCTCGCGAAATTTAAGGATTTTCAAGGATGGCAAAAAACTATCAAGGGCCTTGAAAATGCATTTTTCTAATTCAAGGGTTTTCAAGGATTTCAAGGACCTGTACGAACCCTGTTGTTTGTTACTCTGCCCGAGAGTTGCGGTGTGTGTGCACAACTGAATGGGAGCCTACATGAGTGAACATGCCAGCCCACTGATTCGCCTTTCTCTCAGTACCAGGACGCATGCGCCCCCCCCCCCCTCCCGAACAAAAAAAAAAAAAAAAAATTTGTGCTCTGCACGCCTTTTAATCTCTGAAAATTTCGTTTTGGAAAGCGGGTTGCTTCGGATCGCATTGCCAATATCTATCCCCCTTCCCTTCTCTCTGCCACAACGGCAGCAGAGGAAAATGAGAAAGGTGGATTACCACAAGAGGCCACTTCCATACGTGTCCGGCTGTGGCAACACTAGCTACCACACTGCTACTACCAAATGGTACAAACACTTGAAAACATCCAAATAAAGCCACTGAACATTTGCACTTAGTTTCTACGTGCCTCCTAAGACTTGCCGTATTCAAGTTTTGTGCGGCACATCATGAAGCATCTACACACTAGTGCTAAGGAAACGAGTTCTAGCCTTGAAGACAAGTTCACTTGTCAAAACATTAACCCGTTTACAGTTTTCATCGCAAGCTTCCATTTTCCTTTTCCATTTTTTTGGACATCCTTAATTAGAAATCTACAGCACATAGTACATGAAACCTGGTCACATGCACCGCTTATGGAGGTAATCTGCATCTGCATAGTTTTGACCTTTTCACCATCTTTGTGTTTGTGCGCTAGTTTTATCATGCAATAATCTGAACTCTCCTAGTTTAATGTGCTTAAACGACTGGTAAGTAAGGCAAGAAGTGAAACAACCAGGTAAAAAAATTGTTTTATTGACATAGTAACTCCATTGACCAGTGCTCTGCCATCACTTCCGTTCACTCTTTGGTATGAAGGAAGTGAAGAATGCTGCTGCCATGTAGACGCATTCACTTGGCTACTTACTTGTAATTCAACACATTTATTCATAATTTATATATTAACAGATTAGCCCCCAAAAGTCTTGTGCAAAAGAGATCCAAGTTATTTTTGATGAGTTTGTACAACTCCTGTCATAGTTCAACTTGCACAGCCAAAAATTGTCTACAGACATAAGTACTGCACATAAATTGAAAACAGTTTTCTCATTGCAGCATCAGCATTCCACCAACAATCCCGATCAAAGAATCCTGTAGGTGTTTAATGTTTTAAGGGCTGGTGCCACCGAATTTCGGGCTTGTGCATTCTTTGGTGCAAAGGTTTCCTATAGCTCCAGAAAGCATAATACAGGCACCAAGATTCACATGTTCTTGCTAAATAATTCAATATTGCCTCATCTACGTGAACAACTTTCGGTTTCGTTTCTGGACGCCAAGGTGGGCAGAGACGCAGCAGTGTTGGGTGGTTTGGTCATGTGACCACACAAGGCTGTGATGTATGTGCTGCGCATAGTCTGCTTTCACACACACGTGCCACACAAGCACCTGGCAAAACAAACTCGGCGCAGTTGCCATGGCTAACTGCAGCAGCTGCAAGTGATTTCGATGCTTTGCCAGTATGTACGTTGCAGAGGTCCAAAAATTTCTTGTGTCACTGCTGATCTGCTGTGACATCACTACAGCTTTCGTTGCCCCTCCTATAGCGTGCTGCACACCAGTGTCGGCACACTAGTAATCGGTCTCGATTGGGAAAATGAGCACTTGGGTGAATTTCAATTAAAATATATTCTAAATGTTTGCTGTGTCCAACCCTTTGTGTGGAGTGCCCTTGCATACAGAGGACACCCACAACAGGCTTAATTTAGCCTCAAAATTGTATGGCACCACCCTTTCCACTGTGCAGACTACTGCCAATGTCACCTTTATTCACTAAACATTTAAATATAGTAATCTATATAGAACAAAGTTGATGAAAGTCGATGACTCTCAAAGGTCAGAGGTAAAATGTGAGAAATAAAAAGGCTCGATGAACGCGCAGACAAAAGTAAAAACAATGAAGGCAATAAAATGGTAAAATAAAAATAATGTTCATTGTGATCATCTCAACTAAGTTTTGAGTAAAATATTTGCAAGCAAGGTTAAAAGCTTATGTACATATAATGGCTGGCATCAGTTCTTGCTTCGAAGAGAAAGCTGCGTCTTTGGCATGCTTTCTGCCAGCGTGTCTTCTTTCGCACTCAAATCGGACTCCTGGAAAAAAGAAAGGAAAAAATATATATGCAAGAGAGCAGCCCAGCAGCAAAAAAATTAACGAAGTCAATGCTTCTTTAGATACTGAACAGTGTTTTTAGCAATACATAAGCTCTACATTAGCTGCAATTTTTCAATTTTTTTAAAAATAGATTAAGGAGTCAAAAATCACATTTTGGCTTTTAAGAGCCAAAACTACGACACGATTATGAGGTACACCGCAGTGGATATTTCTGACAATCTGGTGTTCTTTAACATGCACAGACATCACGCAATTCACATTTATATTCATTTATATCAAGCATTGTTGAAAACTGATTTGATATGCCCGGGGACTGCAGGTGCAAAGAATAAGGATTTTATTTAAACGAAATAAAACATTACATGCGAATAAATATACATTTAAATGACTGCTTTCACGGCTTAGCACTCCTACATTGCAGTGAACCCCTTTCAAGAGGGTTACATACCAACTAATAACAGCTATTCATTCATTTTGAATACTTCAAAATTTTAAACAATTTCAAATCGAAGTGAATTCGTATACAATATTTGTTTGAATATTTAAAGCATTCGAATATTCACACAAGCCTCGTCATCACCCATCTGGGAGACTGGAGCCCAAGAGGAGAAAAGCAGGTGACATTCTGGTAGAAATTCGAACTTTTCCTTTGCACATAGTGATGGGAGTCTTGACAGACACGACGGTGAGAATGCAACGTAAGCATTGCAATTGACAGCTCGAAATGGCCAGACCTGGTACTTACTGAGTGTTGTAGAACAGAACACTCCCCCTTGCACTGGCAGAGGGAGGAGCAGCTCCTCTGCTTTCTTGAGCAGCCGCAGCGCCCCTGGCGGCATGTTCCCCGGCACTTGCAGGCAGCCGCTGATGTGGAACGCTACGCAATAGTGGCACAAGCAGTTGAAGGCCAGTCGCGGAAAAATTCAGACTCTGAATATCTAAAAGAAGCTTTCATAACAGCTTAGACACACAGCATAAGCGCAGCAGCATGTACTATACTGCAGTTCGCACTTAAAAAAGTGTATGTATACACAATTAAACCAGCATACTTATCATCAAAAACCAATGTTTGAGGAAGGATGATGACTATCTTTTTCTGTCTTGTGTTAGCTGACAATAGCAGATTCCATTGAAAGAAGAATCAAGCCACTTATTTTCACTTCATTGAGAACATCTGTTACTGTTATGTTTGCTCTCGAGTCCTCCTTCTCATGTCGTTAAAGCAGAACTTCGCTCCCTCATTAACCTCAACATGTCACCCCTCCCCCCCACACACAAACATGTGCGCACACACACTTGCACCTCTTTATAAGAAACGCTGATGTAAGAAACACTTGGGGTATATGAGACACCGTTGTGACTGCACTGACATGGGGGTTGAACAGAAAATTAAGAAATGGCACCCTGTTTAGAGTCCTTATGTAAGAAACAAAAAGTGCTGCCTGGTACATGCAGATGAGAAAATGCACAAGACAAGTTTTTTTAGGCAAAGGCGGCCGAATACAGAGGAAGAAAAAGGAAAGAAAATGTAAGGAAGAAGTGAAGGTGTGCTCCTTACAGGCAATCGATCCTGCAAATAGGAAATATAAATTTATAGCAAAGTATAAAAGAATTCAAAATGGACACATGCATGCAACTTCACAATGACACTACCAAACCAATATAGACTCATTTTATTGCATTGCACCACTCAATAGCACTGAAAAAGGCAGTTGAACCTCTCCTGGCGAAGCATTGTCCAATGAACAAAGAAAAGAAAAAGTGACTAGCTTTAAACATACATGCAGATTTCACAGCAGCAGGCAGAATTCTGGTTATGAGAGGAGTTATTTTTGTAAACGTAACGCCGCTGATGGAGTGCCAGTGACTTGTGTACAGAGATTTATGACAAGCAAATGGAATTAACTTTTTTGCTTTTTGCATGATTGTTAATGTGCAGCCATGCAATATGCATTTCAGAGTAGCCAACGATGTCTTGAATGGTTCTTGTTATTCTTTAACAACCGAGAATGCTTGGCCAAAGAAACTGCACACTTGCTTTATTTGAATGTTATACTTGTTTTAGCACACGTAATCGTATAGGCAGTTAATTATGCTTCGAACTACCACAAGGCATTAGTGGGGAGGGTTCAAATAATTACGTGGAGACGAAACTTTGCAAGCACACATCTGAATCAACAACAAGAGAAACATCTTTAGCGTACATAAATACACCGTAAGAACGACAATAACCATGAAATTGTAACTCTTGGGTACATAGAGCGTACCCAATTTTGGGAGAAAATGCTACTCATTTCATTCGCTGCAGCCGATAGTGTGTTGTATTGCAAACCGTCAAAAGCAAACTTCGCTCCATTAATTTAATACACAGACCAAACTTAGGCCGAGTAATAATCCCTTGTTTCTGAAAGTATTTCCTCCTCGAAGTGGAGTTCATAAGTGGAAATAACTGGAGCCTTGCTGCAAGATTTCAATAAAAATATCTGTATTTGTTAAAAAAAACACTCTGCCTATATGCAAAGGAAAAGAGAGAGAATCATATCAAAAAGCCAGAAAGTCAGAAAAAAGTGAAGCTATGAAACTCTCTATATTTTGCTTGTCCATTTTTCTGGTAACTGCTACACATGCTGCCTGTAGAGTCCGTTTCAGACTTAAGAGAAATCTCATAGTGCGTGGTCTTGTGATGCGGCCATGATGCAGCCAGCACGACAGTCGCACGCCAGCAGCAGCGCGCGCTTGAGGGGTATTGTATAGGACCGCGTCATCAGCTACGGCCGGGCACGCTGGCCGCATTGCGAGGCAGCGAGTGAATTTTTTTGTTGCGGAAACTGCGTCGATATTTCTCATGTCGCGGTACGCCTTATTGCCATCCAAAATCAGTGCAGTCATCACTGCTGCTAGTGACCTGATGGGGTATTAAGTGAAGTTGGAAGCTGCATGCATGCATTTCGAAGCCTGCGAGTCAGTGCTGACTGAAGTGATGAAATGCCATTGAGAAGAAAAACGTTCTAGTTTTATTGTGTAGAACCTGCTTAGCTGCACAGCAGTCACTGCAGAGGGCTTCGTTTGTCTTTTTTTTTTTTTTTATAGCGTGGCTCGGTATCTGCTCACCGTGATATTCCCCGTCGCAGCACACAGCGTTTCACACAGAAAGAAAAAATACAAGTGAATGCACTCAGTGCACAGGTATTTCGAAAGAGGAAGCAACGTATGCTTTCAAACTGTCTTTCTAGAACCCTATTACTGCAAATGAAGGCCGAGTGGTTGGCATCGCACAACATTTAGCACAGAATATCGACCTAGCTGAACGATGAAATCAGCAGGCTGCCCGACAATGTGGCCATCGCGCACAGTCATCGCAGACGATTCAGATCGATAACGCATGGAAGTGTCTGCGCATACGTGAACTGCTGCCGGCGCGCAACTGCAACGCTGGTCGCAATGCGATGCCATGTGCTCCGAGTTTTCCCCAAGTGTGAAAAAGATTGTACATGCATGGATGCATGGAGGTGGAGTTTTGAGCTTACTCAAAACTCCACCTTCAAGGCACACACAAAAAAAAAAAAAAGAGAGAGAGAACAAGAACGTACCTTAATATTTTTGGGCTTGTCATCTTCGTTGGACTTCCGCTTGCGGTTGGGCTGCAAGGAAGGTCAGAAAAGTAATCTGTTAAATTAATCTCGCAGCTTAAATGTGGGATTCAACATATCAAATAAACGCTACAGCTATGATAGTTTATGTAGGTTAGTTATTATACTTGTAGAGTTTGTCAAAGTAGTGGTGCAAGGAATCGAACCTGCAACCTTGGGTTTGGCAGCAGCCGCGATAACATAAACACTGTGTACTGCCCTGCTCGGCACGAGGAAGGGAACCAGTGTTGGCGGCAATATGTTGAAAGCAGCATACTTTTTTTTTTCAAGGACTGAGCTTTTCGGCTATCTATCGATGTACAGAAAAGAGAAGAAAAAAAATATGCCATGCCTACATAGCATGAGTGGCAAAGTTTCAAGCTCTCCTCCTTGCATCATGCACGGTAATAGTAATACCTCGCATAGTGCTGTGTAATTGCTAATGACCCAAGTAAATATTTTTGTGATACAAAGCTTTTTACTGGGCACGCAAGAAGTTTTAGTCTAACTAAAATTTCTCATGTGACCTGGTGAGCACTGACATTAAGTTTGTTTATGTCAAGCTTTTTGCATCAACGACCCCCTAGTAGCAATTCGTGACCTAACACGCAAGTGCGGGACGAATAACTCACTGTTATTGATTTCTGTGAATGGTATCTAGTATTATTCAAAATGACTGGCAAGCCCGCCATTTCTTTATGGTAACCTCCAGATTGTGCCACAGCTGACCCCTCCTCCACAAAAAAGAGCGACGAGAGGCTCAGCTGCTCTGAAAACATTTCGTGTAGTAGAGGCACACATTAAGTTATGCCTTGTCACCTGCATTGCCGTCCTCACCGTACAAAGTGTTGACTGGGGCTGAATACTTCTATACCATGCGAACTTTTGGAGCACATAATTTTCTCTAACTTGGTCACCTTTCCAGAATCAAATTCGTTCTTTAGCACGTCACAGCATGGATTTAGGAAGTCATTCTCATGTGAAACGCAGTTGCTTTGGTTTACTTATTCGTTACATATCATTCTAGATCGGAGTTCACTGGTCGACTGCATTTTTTTAGACTTTTCGAAGGCTTTTGACAAGATTAATCATCACCTACTACTATATAAGCTCAGGACCCTTAATATTGAGGGCGGTATTCTTGCTTGGATAGAGTTTTTCTTAAACGCTCACAATTCGTTGTTGCCAACAACTACAGCTCACCCTTTTCTCTTGTTACTTCTGGTGTGCCTCAGGGTTCTGTGTTGGGCCCTTTACTATTCCTTATTCATGTTAACGATTCACCCGATGTTGTAACTTCTTCGATTCACCTTTTCGCCGACGACTGCGTTGTTTACCGAGAAATTTAATCTAACTCTGATGCTAGTTCTTTGCAAAGTGGCATTAATAATATTGCCAGCTGGTGTAGAACTTGGCGCATGGACCTCAACACTAACAAATGTAAAGTTTTACATATCTCGCGAACTGCCGGACCCCCTGCTAACTATATCTTAAATGCCGTTGATCTAGAGTCTGTAACTTCGTATAAATACTTGGGGATTCATACAACATCTGACGTGAACTGGAAACGTCATTAACTATGTTATTAACAATAGCAACCGTATGCTACGGTACCTACGACGCAACTTTAGCCGTGAAACTAACAATGTATAAAACACTAGTTCGTCCAAAACTCGAATATGCATGCGCCATTTGGGACCCTTTTCAACTGAACTTAACTCACTTGCTTGAAATGGTACAGAATATCGCAGCACACTTCATTCTATCTAACTACCATCGCACTAGCAGTGTTACGTCAATGAAACGCAGCCTTTCGCTACAGTCACTTGAATCACGTCGCAAAGCATCTCGTCTCATACTTTTTCACAAGATATTCAATCATCCACTTTTAAAAGCTCAGTTCATTACTACTCCATCCTTTTACTCAGCTTGTTTAGATCATCAACATAAGGTACACAACATTAGCTGCCGCACTAACACTTTCCATCATTCCTTCGTCCCACGCACATCCAACGACTGGAACCACCTTCCCTCGGACATGGTTTCCATGTCAAATCATGACTTGTTTTCTTCTACAATACAGGAGTACTTAAGTGATGATGCGTATGACGCGTGAAGTGTACATTGTACATATATATGTTATACTCCGTTTGCCCCATGGTTCTGATGATACTTACACATACATTCAGCGTATTGCCTAACATCGAATTTTCAAGTCTTGTAATCTTTATTATTTTGATGTTACTATGTTTGCTCTCGTTTATAGTTTATTATTTTTTTGTACCCCACTCCCCTCTGTAAAGCCATGTGCGATTGAGGGTAAAATAAAATAAAATAAAATAAAATGGTCATGTTGACGTGCAACATGCGTGCAATGGGCTTTTTCCGCACTTCCAACCAGGCGACAGCATGGCGACGAACCGTTAACAGTGGCAGAGTGACGAGTACACATTGAATCACGCCGAGTTCTTTTTCACAGTTCTTTTTATACACAATTTTTTTTTTAAATTCTGTAGTTTCAAGGAATCATCCAAAGCGAGGCGACGAAAATCAGGCATGAAGCGCGAGTGCGTTTGCACGCTTTGGCGCAAGCGGGCACCATGATATGACCACTTAGATGTAGACTTCATAGTTACTAACGCATCATCACTCAGGATGGTATGTGTGAAATGTATCACACCGAACAGGTAGCACTAGTATCGATGTTGCAGGGCCCTCCGTTTTCCGATGTATGCAATTAAAATTAGGGCAAGAGGACCTACGCATACCGAAAAATAGAATGAAGGGCACATCTCAATTCTGATATTTGATGTCAGTGCTCCTTCAAGAAGTAAATGACAAACAAAACAAAAATCATGTGGACATTGATTTTTTTAACAAACACACTAATTTCCCCTTGATGACACTCCACAGTTTTGTATTTTTAAAATTAAATGTATATAACGAGAAGTTGGCGCCAATGCATGGCGCCGACTACTCCTCTGCTCTTGCACAATGGTTGTCACCGCATATTAGAAAACAAAAGAAGGCTACCTCAATACAAAACCACCCCGATAAATTTTTTCATGCAATATAGAATGTGAAAAAACAAGTATTTACAGAATTGCATCTCTCAATCATATGGTGGTTTTGGGACGTTAAACCCCCGCAACAGTCTAATCTAGTATTCACAGAATTGAAATACCCACACAAAAGTTCCCTAAATGTTCTCAAATGCAATTGTGTCTTTCAGCAGTAGTCTTAAATGATGCATTTTAACTGCAACAAATAGGTTTTCACAATGATTTATCTGCAAAAATGAGAAACATACCAGTTAACAATGACGCAAGAACATTTTCTTTTCCCATTTAGTGCTTTTGTGATATTTCTAATTTCTACCGAAAGTGAACAACTGTACACCCAGTAGGGCTTTATAAGTTTCATTTTAGCCATTGGTCCAAGACTTTTGCTATTGATGGGGCCCCCTTATCCACAGAATTTAATTTTGTGTAAAAGTTTTTTTAGAGGCCCATCATAATTTTTACAATGTGCTCAATGTCGTCTTCAGCTTCTCTTATTTTGTACAGGAAAGCCTTCACATAGGCCGTGTCAAGCCAAAGCCTATGAATGGCTCTTTCTACAGATCGGCTAACCTTCAACGAAATATTGAATTCTACGCTGTGATCAATGCTACATAACTAAGAGTTCTGTGCACCATTTCCGAAACAAATTTCCTGAACCTCAACTTCGATGGTAGAGGTAGCAGTGATACAGTATTATCCTCCTATTGCAGTGCACGTGCCATGCGATCAGATGTGCAAGGGACAAAATAGGCTTGTGTCTATAATCTGATCTCTACTCATTACTATTTCGTAACTAACAAATACCATGTTTTAACATTTTTTGGTAATGTGGGGTATCCCGTTACTAGTTACGCGTGTGCTGCCAAATGTGCTGTGTTTATCTCTTCCCTCTCTCCTCTATCTTTCATCTCCAACATCCCCCTCCCACATGCAGGGTAGCGAACCGGCTGCCTATAGGCTGGTTAACCTTCTTGTCATTCTTTTCCTCCCATTTTCCTTCCTTCCTTATTTATTAACCTGGGGGTTTTACACAAGACACTTGTCTCATAGACTCCACATTACCAGCACTATCCTCTAATTGCAGCAGTAATAGATAACATACTTTAACATTCTTTGCAATGCGAAGTATCCCATGACTAGTTACGTAGTTTTTCATTATAATTAGCCCGGGGGTTACACAAAACACATTAGTCTCATTGACTCCACATTATCAGATCTTTCCTCTAGTCACAGTGGCACACTACTGTCAGCCTGCCAGGCACTGAAAAACATGAGTATCATCTCATGTATCTATCAGTGCCACTACCTAAATGCAACTTGAAAAGGTATCAATACCTGGCGTCGTTCACTGCCGAGAACCCAGTCGGGGTCATTTTCTTGGTCATTTTCTCCGTCGCTGTCAAAGTCGATGGTTGTGTCCAAGTCGGCGAAAGTGAAAGAGCTCATCTTGTTTCCAGTTTTTGACTGCAACAGACACAAAAACCGTGCGAGATGACACAGCTCCAAAGCATGGTATCGGTCGTATGTCAAGGAGTGGTGTCACAAATTGTGCTTGCTGGTGTCGCCAGTCACTAAGACCATAGAGTTTTCTAAATATACACTAGAGAGAACTCTGGCGCTAGCGTCCATGGGAGCTGAAATGCACGGTGTTTCAGCGAGGATGAGAATTGAGGGTAGTACACGGATTTGTCTAACCTTTGTACTTCTGGCTCAGTGTGTGTTCATGTGGCTTGAAGCTGTTTTCTCACAAAACAAATATCAGCGAATGTTCAGAGGTTGCGCTTCACCATCTTATTCTTTTAGGTTTACCATTTCAAATCTGGTCACAAAGCTCAAAAGGGCTAGTTCTTTTCTTCGAAGCAAAACCGAAACACAGCCCGCAAGTGCGAAGTCTAGGCAAATCCGTGTACTACCCATCATTTACATGGTTGCTCAACGATCGCAGCGTCAGAGTCCCCTTTAGTTAATTTTGTAAAACTCTGACTAAGACTATTGCAAAAAGTCATCTAGAATGATAATACTGCTGTTGCCAATATTCATCACATGCCAACATAAACATGTAACGAATGTAGTAACATTGTAGCTAAGAGAGCAGCGAAATCGCTTTGCAAAGATTAAACAATTCATCTGGTGAGCTTGTTTGCAAAGAAACCAAAGTGCTGCAATAGCTTTGAACAAATGTGGTCAGTGAAATATTGCTTTCTAACCAAATGCGTCAACACCAATCTTTTTGCGTTCTAGTTTAATTGCTGGCATTCACATAAGATGCCGATTGCAAGTGATTCATATGGCGATTCTAATGAGATTGGAGAATATTTTTACACTACAACATCAACACCACAAAGTTTCAATGTGCAAAGGTGCGTCTTGCCTTCAGAATTAACATCTGTCCCCAGTGTGAATGTAAGCTTAATAAATATATTACTGAATTCGAAATTTTCAACAGCTTTTGCAGATCTTGTAAAGCTGCAATAAAACAGTTTCAGTTTATGAGCATTAAGTGAAACCTGTCTTAAGATTAATTAGCGATATAAGTGGGGTGTACAAATGTGTACAATATGAGAGAATTGCAAACGATTCATACCGTCTCTGGCTTCTTCTTAGGCTTTTTAACAGAAGAAACTTCTTCAAAGAATGCCACACGACCTCCTTTGACGCTCGCAAGCTCCTGCAAGTGTGCAGCAGCAAACAACATCTTCAAAATGCAAACCTAAGCAAAGGCAATGTTGCCGGCATCTTTTGATTGCTATGGCACTTCCAGCCAGATGGCTGTGATTGACAGTCAACCATGTCTACTTGAACCTTGTAATAGAGAAGGAGCTTCAACTCTGCTTGTCTCGGCAAGACAGCCTTGAATACAAGTGTTACAGCAGTGAAATAGCTTTTTCTGAAGCTCAGCATTGCCTTAAATTACCATGTAAACATTTGGACAAAAATTATGGAATTTTCAGGCATACAAAAGCACATTTTCTTTACATTAAGGTGTTATTTTCATTTTGTATGTTAACATAAAACCTTGACCAAATTGAGTTAAAATAATTGTTACACTATTGGTATCAGTACGACACTTGCATAATATAGTTAGTGCATACAGTTATGGTATGAATGAAAGTGGGACCCCACCCTTTCCAAAGCTTCCACTTCCTCAGACTTTTTCTTGAGCTCATCGTGGACATACTGCAGCCGGGATAGTTCCTGGACCTATGTCAATCGTGCCGGAAAAAAAACTGTACCATTACTATCTATACAATCTTGCAGAGGTTGTTTCAGCACTATACAGTACTGATCACAACGAATTTCAAAGCTAAAAGAGCAATTTGGTGAAATTTTTTTCCAATAAAAGCCTCAGACACATAATAAACAAGATGGCTACAAGAGTAACAAAATTGCATGTACATATGCGATACCCTTCGATGCAAGTAATATTTACTTGCAGTATTTGCCTCTATAATGTACCCAATGTCGTAATGCAATACAGGCCAGTTCATGCATTCTTCACTTTTCTCGCTCATGCATTCCTCAGTTTTCTCACGTATGGGAGGGCAGATTAAGGGGGCTGAAGAAGTACCTGGCTTTCCAGTTTCTCGACGATGGAAGTATCCAGGTCTGGGTTCGACTGAAGCGTTGCGTTGGCGCTGTGCTTAAGAAAGACGAGTTTCTGGATAATAAAAGGGAAAAAAAAAGTATCGGAGTGTAAGCACAACACTCGGTATGCTTACCCTTAAACACTCAGACCATAAAATACCTAAACCAGATATCTAACCCAGATCGGTTATAAGAAAGTAAATGAAAATTAGTCTTGCAATAGATGCAGTGTTAGGAATAAACCTTTACAACAAATTTTCGCATATAACAAGCTTATTTTGTGCTAGCTGTAACTTTGTTATAAGAAGGTTTTAGTGCGAACAGTTTGCAGGTTAGCACACCATATGCTTACCTCAGCAAATCAAATTTCTGAAATGGTGTTGCTGCAGTAAATCAGAATTTCTGAAACGGCGTTGTTACTCGAATGGTACAACTGAGTGAAGCTTGTCAATTTTGATGCCCTAGTCCTGGCAATGCATAAGTGGGCGATTCCACGTAAGATAAAACCAAGCATGGCCGGTCTACCTCTCGAATTTCTTTCAAAATTTTATATATTGTTGCCTGATGAGTGGAAAGAAGAGGTAAGGTCTTTTTTTAACCCAGCTACGTTGGCCCTTCTGGATATCATAGGAGTATAGAAGCCTCTCACAAACTTAACTGCAATTGTCTTTGCCCGAAAAAATTTTGTTCGAAGCACCGTAAATCAATTATGATGAAGAGGTGGAATGCCACGTTTACCTGCCTTGCTGTTATTTCCGAATTTGGCGACGAATTAAACAAAATATATTTAAGATACATGTACCTCAAATTTGTTTAGCTAAATCTAGACGTATTTTCACTTAAGCCCAATAATTTTTTTTTATTCTCTGCATAGTGGAGATGTTTTTATAACAAATCCTAAACTCTACCTAGAAAACGTTTTTTTGTCTATTTTGCAGGTCTGTATTTCAAGAACGGCCTACAACAGAGGTGTAAATTTCGGATTACTTTCCCAGTATGCTTGTTTATAAAACTACCAAAGCTTATGTTCATAACACTTTTCAATAAAAAGATACAGTCACGTTAGCTTCAAGACAGAAGCATGCAATAGAAAACTTCTGACGACGATTACAAAAAACCCATTTTTGACATTTCTTAAACTTTCGCCACTACTCTTCACATCATTCTCTTGCACATCAGCTTTCGCAATCAGTAAAAGTACGTTGTATAGTGTGGTTTCACTAGCAGTTATGACCTGTCAATGCCCTTGAGCAACGATAGACAATTGTAGATCAAACTTCCGGCCCGCTAAGTATGGAATGCAGACTTATACTTCAGTTTTTTAAAATGCAAGCAGCACTGGAAAGTTGATGGCTGCACTAAGGACGCCAATTCTGAAATAATTTGGTCAGGTATTCGGTCATGAGTACTGAATTAACGAGCAAGTGAAAGTGCACAGTCTGGTGTGTTCAAACGTGTCTGTATCTACAACGATTAACTCAACTGGGAGACCACTGGCTTTTGTTCCGCCTTGCATAAATCGGCCCAGAATAATCAACCAACTCATTTCTTTCATCTGTAAAACAAACGTAGCAATTGATTTACATGTATGCTTTTATGGTTGTAAATGTGTTTGTTGCTACTGCTGTAGGAATCGCACGGTTTAGTTGGGCAATGCTTGCCTTTAGCAGTGTCCCCCTTGAACAACTTCAGTATTGTTTTAAATAAACTAAATACGAAAGACTAAATTTTAATTGCATTAACTCTGCCATGTAAATAAACGTGTTTTGGAGGACAAATTGTTTTGTATATTTGGCATTAAGGCTCACTACTCACGTGAATGCAAGTCGCTGCTTGTTTCTGGCATAGCACCGACACGTCAATAAAGTCTGTTAGCTGTCGGGATGCGGGTATTGAAATGGCAACAAATCGCAAAAAAGTGAATTTTCGTAAAAGTGTAGTATCCCGGCATTTAGACATTTATTTATCTTCCGGCGAAATCTGAACACTGTATTCAATGTCAAAATATTTTTTTAAAAAGCAGCGTTTTGCATGCCTAGGTGGAAGCCAAATGACGGAAAATTGACTAATTATGTTCGAAGTTCGTGCACTCGTAACTTCTGAACACAGCGACTGGGCGCCGCCATCTTGGTGTTGTTTTGAAGCTGGTTTCTTTGTGCAACTTTTCCCTATCTTCAAAATGCCGCCGGTGCAGCGAGAGCGACGATACCACTCTTTTTTCCGAAGGTCACTTGCGAGCACGTGATTGGTCAAAGCGCAAGCTCGCCTCGCGCGCTGACCTTCTATTGGTACCCCGCGTTTGTCTTGCCTTTTTTTTTTTCCCGGTCTCTCGTTGTGATCGCGCACTCTCTCTGCTCGGGCTTTCGGCTGCACCGCAACGTTTTTCAGGTTCGCAACTTCACTACTGTGTTTAAACTACTGCGATTATTGAGCTGCTCAAATGTCTGAAGACATTCGTCTGAAGAAAACTATACAATGCGTATTCGGCAAGAAATGACTGACCATGGGTTGTCCTACAAAATTCGGCGAAGGAATGTTCTGCAATAGCCGCTGGACGAATTGAACACGCATCTGCATCTAGCGTGGACTCCTCTAATGCCAGCACAGAACTCATCATATGCGGAATTGTCTGTTGACGCATCAAATACAGCGCCGCGGCCCACTACATCTAGCGCGTGTGCCTCGTTAAGCCATGCCTAGAGTGCTGCCGCGGAATGCATCGGGGTTCGTCGGTTGGCACTTTGTGTACGAAAACACATCTTGGCACGTGTAGTGTGTATATTTTGTCGGTCCAAGCCTCGAGTGTTATCAGAAAAAGTGTTCATAACATTTTCTTATCGGCTGAAGAAAATAGCCAGCGTGTACCAAGTGCGGCCGACGTAAAAAAGCACTTGGCGTCGTCGGAAACTGAACGAAAGTGAACTTCTCGGCGTTGACACGAAACGGGGGAACTTCAGTGATAATGGAACACAAATCTCTATGGTACATTTGAGAGTGTTTAATTACCTTCTCGGACTTACGATTTGTGCCGACTGCGGCGACAGTGTCCAAGAAGCAAAGAAAAGAGGACTTGAGTGTGAAACTCATGAGGGCATGTTCAGCGCACGGCATGCGCGATGAACGATTTACTTCGGTGAGAGTGACTGGAGATTCATCAATAATGTCATTTATAGTATATGCAACAAAGTCCAAGTAGTCGGGAATGCCACGAAAAACAAGCTCGTCAAAGACTAACACTGCTTGCAGTTCTGGTCAGCTGTTAAGTGTAGATTCAAGCCCTTGTCATTGCGAGAATTCAAATAATGTTATTTTTTCCCTTTTTTTATTTTTGTGACCCTGATCTAGGTGCGAATAGCGACAGCATAGACCCCATAGGCACGTCATTTTCATGCACAGTGTACAAATACAAGCCGAAATACAACGGTGAAGTGTTTGGTAGCAGCTCTCTCGCACTATTTACAAGGACTATGCATGCTAATACAGCAAATTTTTCATGGTTCCCGTGACGTTGTAAAATTTATGATATCTTGTTCCTAAAGGGCAAAGCTACACAATGATTCCTTTTATATAATTATGCTGCAATACCACATCACTTCATAAAAAACTAAAAGTTCAAATGCATTTTTCTCAGTTTTATGATTTCAGACGTAACACGTAGCCTTACGGAGCATTTTGACACGTTTTTATTCACTCACAAAAAGAAGTTTGATACCAATTGTAATTCATGATGATTGTAAACAATACGAGGCAGAAATTTTTCAGTCACATTTGTATTCATTTATTTTACATTTGAAGTTTGTTGCGAACATCAAAATTAGCACCACCGGATATACCAGCTTTCTGGCAATCTGGATATAGACCGTTTTTGTGTTTGACATGGTGAAATTGCCAAAAAGCCCCGTAACAAATATGTTCATTGTGTATTATAAACATTTGGTACAGTCAAATATCATCAATTTGAACACACTTAATTCAAACTACTAGTTAATTCAAACTCGTGATGAGGTTCCATCAAAGCGATGTGTATTCCAATGGGCAAAAATGCCCGGTAATTCAAACGCGCAAGCACTTGCGACGGTTAATTCGAACATACCGCGCTTTGAAAATGCTATCAGCACCCTGCCCAATCCTGCGGCGGCAGCTGTGACACCTCAACCTTTCGTGCAAAGGAAATAAAAAGGAAAGAAAAGGCTGGGGTAGAATGTTTGCTCTCAAATGCCACCTGCGATGCGCCCGAGTCAAGCTTCTCCCTTTTCCGTCCCTGCCAGGTAAAGACCCTTCTCCTTCCAATGCCGTGCGCAGAGAGAAAAAAAAAAAGAACAGAAAGCTGCAGCTGGGTTGAATGAATGTGTGGTTGAAGGAAAAGAAAAAGGCACTATCTTCTGCAGTCCTTGCCCCTTGCGGGAGCATGGCTCTGCGCCCTGAGGGAGGTGGGGGGGGGGGGTTGTCTCACGCGCTGGTGCCCGCTTCCCCCCTTCCCGTCCTTGCCACGTAACCCTTCTACAATGATGTATGCGAGGAGAGCAAAAAAAAAAAAAAAAAGCTGCTGTGTAGTGTTGGCTTTCTCTCAAATGTCTATCTCCTTCTTTCCGTGTGGGAACGCTCCTTTCTCGTCACGTGCTGGCCTTGCTGTGGCTGCTATGCAGTCATTGTTGTCCTCTTTAGAAAGTGTCGGCGCTGGACATTTCCGCGCAACTTCTCTTGCCAGGAGAATGCTGAAGCCGAAGAAATGCTTTTCAAGCTGCGTGCGAAATTGATTGACTCGCTGCAAGGCAAACGTGTGCAGACGTGCATCCCCGATTACTTCAATTATTATCGGATGTTCTGCGATTTGTGAATAAATGCAAGTCTTCTGAAACTTCCCCCTCGTGTGTTAGCTCAATGCACATGCCCCACTGCACGGAGAGCCCTTTGTTTATTAAGCTTTTGTAAATTTGAACTTTCTTTATTTCGAACACATTTCCGGGCCCCTTCGAGTTCGAATTAGCGAGATTTGACTGTATTAGTGTTTCAGGATGCAAAATTTCGGACATAATTTGACATGGTTCCTGGTTAGCAGGCCGGCATGTTAAAAAAAAAAAGCTCGATGTCCACGCCATCTGTAATCTAAGCACCTAGGCCCACGTAGGTGCATCAGGGCACATACATACAGTTTCTGAAGCTACAGCCCATCCCTGAAGGTTTATTCTGACGAACTGGTGATGCGGCGTGTGGGGATTCCGAGCGCATGCATGGTTGTCACATCTACGACAGCACAGGCAGCATCTGTTTGTATTTGCATGGCTGCGTATGTTCCCATCAAGCATAACAGGGTGAAAATCTGTTCATAACGACCATACTCCATTACTTGCACGTTAATGAACCTTGGCCTGGACTAAAGAAAAATTTACATCACTTCAATATTCACACGATCAGAGGTTTTACTGAATGAGAAATTTTTGTTCTCTTCAGATTGGATATCCCGGTTCGACTGTATACATTTATTTCCGTTGTTTCTCCTGCCATATCCAGCCAAAATAATTACATATGCCTCACTGTACGTAGAAAAAGACAAAACACAGAAAAAAAGATTGCAGAGGATACTTATGCCACTAACCTCTTCTTGGTGCTCTTTGAGCAGGTTGGTCAGCTTCATGTCATAGTCCTCCCGAGCCTGCTGAAACTCTGCCTGTAGTTGCCGTATCTCCTTCTGGCCCTCTGCTGTTGCTCGTTCCTGTTCCCTCAGCTTGGCAGCAGTGGTGTAGGTGGTCATGTTCTCTGTCACAAGCTGCAGGAAGTAGAGTTGCGTCACTCTGCAGATATGGCTGAACCTCCGTTACAATGAGTACTGATATCAATTATCCATAGAAGAAAATTAGGCACCTACACTGCTAGACAAAATACGGACTACTATTGCACTTTAGTCCTCCCTGATGGGGAATTTCGAAGTCAACCTACACTGCTAGACAAAATACAGACTACTATTGCGCTTTAGTTTTCCCTGATGGTGAATTTTGAAGTCAAACTCCTACAATGCCGGTGGTACAAGCCAGCCAAGTGAAGGCAAATAGAAGAATACTCCAGGGTGCAGTATAAATGCACTAAATATGAACTTTGGATGGTTGCGCATTTATTCAGATCCAATGTTTTTTTTTTTATCAATCAAGAGGACGGGGAGGAGGACTACAGGGTTGCGAGTCTCACTAGGGTTCCTGCTGCCAAACACACTTCAGACAGCACTCTCCTTTATATTACATCAGACTGAAACACTAGGCATAGCAATACTGAAACAAAAAGTGAATAGAGGCAATATGCACGTACACAATGTTTCAGTGGCAGTTTCTCAGTGCAATGGTTCTTGCATTAGCGGTTTTGTTCTATCATATGTAATTAAATATTCGATTTGCTAAAGGTTCAACCCTCAAAAAGATAGCATAAAAAGTGAAATAAGTATTCATTAAATTCAAAACCACGTAATGATTTGAAAAAGTTGCGTAAACTTTGGGAAGCTAATGTGAGAAAGACAACACACAGTTGACTGCTTCCACTATTTTATAGAGCGGGAAAACTTTGGAAGCTTATGCAATGACAAAATGTGGACCAGCATTCAATAAAGGTAAAAACAGCAGCAAAGAGAAGAGGTATTGATTGCGACGTGTGTATTGGGTTTGAAGCATGAAATAATGAGCAAGTTTTTTTTTTGTACGATTCAGACCACTTGACCACACACACACGCACACACACACAGGATTGATTGATTAATATGTGGGGTTTTGATTTGATATGTGGGGTTTAACATCCTAAAAGCACCATATGATTATGAAGAACGCCGTAGTTGAAAGCTCCAGAAATTTCGACCACCTGGGGTTCTTTAACGTGCACCCAAACCTGAGCACACAGGCCTACAGCGTTTTCACCTCCGTCAAAAATGCAACTGCTGCAGCCGGGATTCGATCCCGTGACCTGCGAGTCGGCAGTCGAGTACCTTAGCCACTAGACCAAAGTGACCCCCCCCCCCCCCCCCCACACACAAAAACCAACAATGTATGCCGAATGTTCTCCACTCTTCATTTTACCAATGAAACATCAATGAGCATGCATATGTGTGCTGCCCTGACACAAAGTAAATGAACAAGAAATTTAAATATAAAGCAGATATTCTTCAACAATGAAAATTTTACCCAATCTTGAGCACTACAGGTCACACGAAAATTTATTGGCAAGCACGTGGGCTCTGTACTTTCCCCATATAAATATGAAAATATATAAACATATATAAATATAGAGGGTGTCCCACATAACTTGAGCTAAGAATTTCAAAGTGAAAGGCACTTAGGAGGCGAATTGAACCAAACCCATACTATTCACACTAGCCTGTAGGTACTCTGGCTATTTTTTATTTCTCTCCATACTGATTTATTAGTAATTATGAATCGCCTATTTTTGAAGTATAGGCTGGAAACACAAAATATGAGCACCGAGATGTAAAGCACTTTCAGAAAACGCCTACTGAATTGTTTCCTGTACGATACGTCTCGCGCTGTTATTTTTGATACCACACGATTATGAGAGACGCCGTAGTGGAGGGCTTTGGAAATTTCGACCACCTGGGGTTCTTTAACGTGCACCCAAATCTGAGCACACGGGCCTACAACATTTCCGCCTCCATCGGAAATGCAGCCGCCGCAGCCGGGATTCGATCCTGCTACCTGCGGGGCAGCAGCCGAGTACCTTAGTCACTAGACCACCGCGGCGGGGCGCGCTGTTATTTTTTCCACATTGTAAAGAAAGCCCGCGAAATGTGAAAAAAAGCCGTGTGACGACCACGAGCGCACTGCTATAGGCTTTCTTTACAACGCGAAAAAGAGAACAGCGCTAAACATATCGTACAAAAAACAATTAAGTCGGAGGTTTCTGAAAGTGTTCTACATCTCAGTGTTCATATTTTGAGTTTCCAGCCCATAATTAAAATGGGTAATCAAAAATAAAAATAATTAGTATGGGGAAAAATAAAAAAAAGCCAGAGTACCTTCAGGCTAGTGCGGGTAATACACGTTCGGTTCAATTCGCCACTGAAATGCAATTTTCAAATGCTTGGCACAAGTTATGTGGGACACCCTGTATATAAATATATAAGTGAGAGAATAGTCTATCTTCAATAAAAGCACACACCATGCTGAAGTTCAAGATAACTGATGTGGTAAAGGCTAGCAGGTATACATAGTTACTAAATGCCAATTATAAATTCCAAAGAACTCTTCTACCAAATCCAAGCTGGAAACATATTCTGGTCTCTTTTTCAAGGATACATACATTTTTTATCAACAGATTTCTGGAGGCCGTTCTACAATGTGAAGCAGGACGGCCGACAAGATCAACCAGATACTGAAACGAGTGCAGGAATTGGTATTTTCTTTCATCACTGTGATAGTGCAACATATTAAAAGTAAAGATTACCTGCTAGCAAAAATTTAACAAGAAACATTATTTTTTGTAAAAAAAAAGAGCGACAGTGTTTTTAGTCCACTGCACAATAATTTGACGCAACCAAAGGCAGGCTCACCATCTCGAAGAGATTTGTTATGATGGCCCGGCTCTCAATGATGTCCGTCACATTTGAGGCGACGTTCTTGAGGTGTCGCTCTGTGGAGAAAAGAATTGCATTTGATTCACTAATTTCTTCACACGGATAGGTGTTCCGAAAATACTTAGGGGCTACGTGAGCTGCAATAACCTAGGATCTCCGAATAATTTTTACAACCGTCGTGAGAAGGGTCTTAGCTGGAGGTGGGGCACACTGCGCACTTGCCCAGTGTGTCCTTCTAGCATGGGTATGCAATATTCCCCAATGTCAAGTAAAAATGATGTTAATGGGTCAGCTGGCATGTGCATTATGGCTATTGAACATTGAATCAACTGCCAAGGGCCAATTTACGACCAAACCAAGGAAGTTATTGCACATAAGTAACCGCAGGCATTGGACTGTATTCCCGATAGAAATCAAATGCACAAAGTAAGTAAATTAAGCGAACTGGAGTGGCTAAGACAATGTGTGATGTTACAGAAGTCTGGTCACAAAATTCTTTTCCTTACGCAACAGCCTTAGACTAAGATGGAAGCCATTTCAGTCAATGCATTAATCTTACCCTCCGAAAGCTTTCTGCTGCTCACCTTTTGAACTACACCCAAACCTCATTATAACAAAGCTGTATTTTGCACAAAAATACATTTGTTATATCTGAAAATTCGGTAGATAGATTGATATGTAGAGTTTAAAGTTTCAAAACCACCATACCGATGTAACCATGAATATCCTCTGGCTGTCCATTATAAATACAAATATCCGGTCGTATAGATATCCAACACAGATAGCCAATGGACATACTGTGAAAAAGCCATGTCTTGTGTGGCTGTTTTTTTGAACGTCCGAATTGGATGTCTGACCGAACATTAAGTTTGGAACGTTGACTGGCTGTCCATATAAGACAATGCAAGGATATGTGCATTTGCTTATCAACTATTGTAAAATTAGAATGTAGTGAAAATATATTTGATCTGCACAATCCCAGATGAGAACATTTAAATTTTGGCACACACACACATTTGATCCCAGGATTCTAAATAATTTTGCTTCTCGAGGCAAAACAACCTGATTGATCCAACAAGCGTGTCGTATGTCATAAGAAACCATGTATTTAGTGTTGCATGTGAACTGACAAAAATGCGGATCGAGTACGTCATAGCAGTCATCATGTAGGCAAACTTTCATGTGCCAGTTTCGACACTTTTCAACAAGCGGTGCACCACAGTTGCTCAAACTCCTCAAACGTACACGTCATGCTAGCTGAGCCCTTCCGGATGTATTGGAAGGAAATGTGCGCCATTGTGCCTATTGTCCTGAAACCTGCTTGACCAGCAGGTTGTTCGTGTTGCATCACACGTATGAACGCCGAGCCCGCTTCGAGGCTCCGAGCGGCAGAAGGCAATTTTTTTTTTCAAGTGCGCTCGTGTGGACATCAACAGCAACATGTAAAGTTATGAAGGATTGCTTTTCTACAAGACACACCAATATGCAGCACGAGCCCACCATTGTTTTCGACAGAAATTACCGTGGCAAGCAGCAGCAACCCTGATCACTGGCATGGCACAGATAAGGACATGTGTTACATCTTTGTCTCATATCGGACATTTATATGTTCTTATCACGCGTTAACTTTGTCCATTTGTATAAGCCCTACTAATACGTGGCATGTTTCGAGTTATTCATTTGCTCGCATATTGCTTGCTATTAACCAATTTAAGACGAGCACGTGGTCAGTGCCTGTGCATCTTTAGAAGCATGTGCTACACCCATTAGTTTTTCCTGTGCTTGTCTGTATGGACATATTGTGGTTACTAGAATAACATTGCTATGAAGACGTGCGAGTTAGGTTTGTTGCTAATAATTTAATAAACCCATAAAGAAGCAATTGCTGCCGCAAGCACTTGCGACGGTCAATTCCAACATACTGCTCTCCGAAAATGCTCTCAGCCCCCCCCCCCCCCCCCCGAATTTTGCAGCAGCACCTGTGACACCTGAACGCTGTGCGTAAAGGAAATGAAAAGGAAAGAAAAGGCCGCTGTGGAATGATTGCTCTCTCTCAAATGCCGATCTGCGACGTGCCTGTGTTGCGCTTCTCCCTTTTCCGTCCCTGCCACGTAAAGACCCTTCTCCTTCCAACACCGCGTGCGAGGAGAGAGAAAACAAAAGAGAGCTGTCGCTGGGTTGAATGAATGTGTGGTTGATTCAAAGGAAAAAAGGCACTATTTTCTGCAGCCCTTGCTCCTTGCGGGAGCATGGCTCTGCACCTTGAGGGGGGAAGGGGGGGGGGGGGTCTCTCACGCGACGATGCCACGCTTCCTACTTTCTCGTCCCTGCCACGTAACCCATCTCCTATTAACAACACTCGCAAAAACATAAAAAAACTGCCGTGGAGTGTTTGTTCTCTCTCAAATGCCGATCTGCTTCTCTCCGCGTGGAGACGCTCCTCCTTTCTCATCTCCTGCTGGCCATGCTGCCGCTGCGAGAGGCTCCCCTACGCAGTCATTGTCGTCGTCTTTAGAAAGTGTCGGCGCTAGACATTTCTGCGCGGAACTTCTCTTGCCAAGAGAATGCTGAAGCGGAAGTAGAAATGCTTTGCAAGCTGTGTGCAAAATTGATTGACTGGCTACAAGCCAAACGTGTGCAGACAAGCATCACCGATTACTTCAATTATTAATGGATGTCCTGTGATTTGAGAACAAATGTAAGTCTTCTGAAACTTCCCCCTCATGTGTTAGCTCAATGCACATGCGCCGTTGCATGGAGAGCTTGAAAAAGCTTTCGGGCCCCTTCGAGTTTGAATTACATTGTGTGCGATTGATTGATGATTGATTTGTGGGGTTTAACGTCCCAAAACCACTATTTGATTATGAGAGACGCCGTAGTGGAGGGCTCCGGAAATTTAGACCACCTGGGGTTCTTTAACGTGCACCCAAATCCGAGTACACGGGCCTACAACATTTCCGCCTCCATCGGAAATGCAGCCGCCACAGCCGGGATTTGATCCCGCGACCTGCGGGTCAGCAGCCGAGTACCTTAGCCATTAGACCACCGTGGCGGGGCATTACATTGTGTGTGTGTGATACATATATATACATACATACATATATACATATACATACACACACACACACACACACACACATACATACATACATACATACATATATTGTCGCGTAGATATAGATGTAGCTATTTTCTTTCAACTTTTGGCTCGTTCCAATGTCGCGGGTCTGCCCAGGAGCAGGGTTTGCGGTGGTGTCCTTGAGTGGCTCACCGGCTTTGTTGTACGAGCGCGTTCTCTTCCTTCCTGCGAGGGTCTGTTTCCCATTTAGGGGACCGCAGACGGCTTTGTATTCGCGGCGCCGGAAGATATGCGGGGTGAGCTGTACGGTGTGTGGTGTTTGCTGCTTACCCGCAGATCCTGGTCGTGGTTTCTGTCCATTATATATAATATACATACATATACATATATATAAATAAATAATATATATATATATATATATATATATATATATATATATATATATATATATATCCTGTCAATGTTCATGTTGGCTTTGTCACCTTTGTACATCCGATGTAAGTCAATCCGACGTACAGGGTGCATAGAGACCCTATTTAAATTTTTAAAAACATTTTAGTTAGGTCACGATAAATATGCCCATTTTTCTTCACAAGTTTTATTACTAGTGTTTGAATTCTATTCTAAATTATTCGAATAAACTCGCTATTTGCTTCGAACTTAAAACAACTATTTCCAGAAGTAAAAAAAAACCGTCTAAGTGACGTAAGACATCAAAAATTTTGGCCAAATGCCATGTCATGAAGATAACACGAGGAATGCAAGAAATCATTACGAGTTAACACCCACACTACCGATTTTCTTGCTTGATAAGACAATCCAAGGCTACACACCTTAAATAAAAACAGCTGCACAAGATCTTGTTTGAAGATTTGTAATATTACACATCAAATGGATTTAAGAGTCATCATGTCCCTACATACAATGTACAGCTCGGTATTACAATGGGAAACAGTGAGGCTGCTGAACTCACCAGGATCTACATCCAGAATCTTCTGTTGGAGCTTGGCAATATCGTCATTGTGTTCTTTCAGGGCGCTCTTTAACTCGTGGAGACGTGCATCATGCTCGACCCGATCTGCTTGCGCCTGAAGAAGACGTGTATGGCATGCAAAAGAATGGTCAGTTGAGGACTGAAGGATAACTGGAGCAATTTGATTAGAAAATTTTGAGGCATTGAATGGGATTTTACCGACACAAAAATAGATACTAATCAATGCCCAATCTCAACATTCTACAAGTCAAGTTTGCGCAAAATGTTTCTCTTTAAAAACAAAACAAACGATGAAACTTGGGGAACAAAAACAATATTTTGTAGAATAACAGTACACTTTTTCAATGGAACGTGAAGGGACCAGAAAAATATGTTTACTTTAAAAAAGAACACTGCTCCTAGTTTTTTAGAACGATTTTGATGAAACTTGGCGACTTCATGATAATAGCGTGTTGATTTCAAATGCATATTTATTTTTCAAGCAATGTGCAGTTTTTAAAATGCAATATTAAAATGTATTTCACGCCACTTTTGGGGAGCTAGATTTTGTCTAGACAGCGTTACAAAGTAAATCAACATATCAAAATAATCTGAAATTTGTAAAATAAGAGGAGTAACAAAAATAGATGCTCCAAATGCACTGGAACAAAACTTATGGTATGCTGAGCATTTGCAAGTTACTCAATTCCAAACTGGAATTTCAATGCATGAGTACACCAAGTTTTATTAAAATCAACCAAGAAATTAAAAAAATATGAGTGACATGTTCCCAGGAGTTCTCTTTAGTGAGAGTTGAAACGGGGGTGCCCAACTCGAGTATGAAGCCAATCATATTGAAGGTTGTTCGATTTAGGCAGAGCTCGAGTTACAGAGAGTCTGCTGTAGTAATACGTATCAATGAACACTGAAGCTGCCCGATTGACTCGTGATGGTAATGTCACAAAGCAACACTGGAACTGCAAAGGCTGCCGTAAGTGACAATTGAATAGTGGAAATAATAAATTCTAGCTAGCCGAAGTGTCTAAACACAAAGTTTGCCAAAGGAAGTTAGCTGAAGTAGCTAAAATTATTTCTGTTTAGTGTCCTCCTTTAAACAGTGAACTCTGCTGTACGTAGTGTCAACTTTCACAGCTACCCAGAATGGTTCATACATCAGCTAAAAGCACAAAAAAAAAAAATGTCACCCATTGTTGAGTGCCTACCATGTCGGGGTCCTTCAGCTGCTTCTCAACTATGTGAATTTCCATGGCGATGGCCTTGCGCTCCTCAATAAGCGAAGCCAGGTGGTGCTCCAGCTTCTTGCTCTCGGTCACGACAAGAAGTTCACTTTGCAGCCAGTTCTGCAGCGAAAGAAGAAAGCTCATGGGGCAGACAGTAATCCAAAGCGAAGCAGGACTTGACTAAACCACCCAACAACAAATTTTAAAGTACAAATATCAAGTTAGGTCACTAATATTAGTGCATCACGAATCCTTCGCTGGAAAAGTTCATCGAATCTCGCGTACGCGTGGTGTTGCAGTGATTGAGAGTTTGAAGGTTCATTTATCCTCGTTTGTCTGGTCAAACACAATGAAAGCTACGCCAATGTACATTATGAACTTCCTGTCTGTCGCATCGAGGTCTGTCGCATCGAGCGCTTGTGAGGGCGTCAACACGCCGGGTTCCCCAACATTAGGCTCCGGGGTGTCGACACATTCGTCACTGTCGTCATGCGCGCCCGTCACCGCGGGCACAATTTCCGCATCTGACAACTCTTCGGTTGTCACCGCGTGTCGCAGTCAAGGCACAACAAGAAAGTGTCGCAGTCAGGCACCACGCTGGCGTCAAGGAGAGCGTCCCACGTCTGGGCCTGGTCGACCGTGGCACCTACTGGCGACATCGCTGAAATCTTTGCCCTTGACGCCAGGCTTTCAACATTGTCGACTTCTGCTCGACTTATATTTTTGCGCTTACGTTTGCGGCTGCTGTTATCCATCTCTTGTCTAGCGGCAGAGACCGATAGAGGTGGTGTTGCTCTTTCACAAACACAATCTCCACCACCCGGAGAAGGAGGTCAGATGCGCGGGCGGGTAAACGAGTTCTACAGGAGTGGGGAGGCCGGCTGACGTGCACCCTCCTCCGAGTTGCTGCGCTGGAGAGTCCATTAGTGCAGCGAGACTTTCTCCCACACGCATGTTGGCAGGCGGCTTTCAGAGAGCGCCAGGCGGGAGTTTTGATTACCGCACTTGTGGCGAGAGGTAAACTGTCGCGTATACCAAAATGATCAGTAAATGCTCATTGTGGACGAAGAATGGCTCGTTATATCCATTGTGATGCAATTTTCACTTCATTAAAGCAAGGTTTTAAATATATTGGCATCCATGAGAACTTCAAGGGGAATTAAAATTGCTTAGTTATATTCAATAGTTCGTTATTTCCCACTTCATTATAATGAGGTTTTACTGTACCGATTTTCCCAGTAGTCTTGACCTCTACAAAATGGCAGAGGGCGAAAATTCGAATTGCATCGAATTGCACCAAAATTGCATTGAAGCACTGGACTGTTTCGTAGGGCCAATGACCAATCAAAGAACTCAGTGGTACGTCAAGTTGCCAATAGATAGGCTTGCATCACTGAGTGTACAAGGGAGATTGGTCAGAAAGAAAGAGGCCCGGAAATCGTTTTTCGAAACAGAAAATGTGATGGTGGTGGTCTGCTGTACGAATTGGCGAGCTTGTTTGGGGAGTGCAAAAAAGTTTCAGCCTATTTAATGTCCTTTTAATGGACCACGCAAAGCTGTAGCATAGGTAATCCTGAAATCACAGAGTCGAAAAACTAACCATATAGGCAGCAACATACAGCCTTGCCCAAAAAACGGGTACAGACTGCAGGAAAAAGCCTACCACACTTCCCTGCACTACTCGGAGGAAGGTAGATTAAATGATTTTTAACAATAACTGCTAAACATTTAATCAGAGGAGACGCAGGCGAACATGTATTCTCAAATTAAAAAATCAAAATCAATGCACATCTTTCATCCAGTCAGTCAAATTTGAAAATTCCCAGCATGTGAAGATTAAACCAAAATTAGTTGGCAGCAGCCTCCTGTTGGAAGATACAGTGCCGTTGCCACCACCTCATGACAAAGGAGGACATTTTGTTGCCAGTGTGGGTAGGACGAGTTTGTGCGCAACTGAACTGCCCGCATCGTATTTGTTCCTTTGTGAAGAGCAATCGGTGATACGCCGCCTTTATGAATGCTCACGTCCAGATAAAGTAATTTTGCACATCGAACATAGCTGTGTCACATTATTTTTGTGCGCTCAAAGCCTGCGACCACGAGCGTCTCAAGCAAAGCGAGCAGATCTTCAGTTGCACGTCCTCCAAAGGAAGTTTCCACAGGTCAAAAAGGTGAAAATACTCCGATACCAAAGATGAGGTTTGTCGCTATCTGAAGCTGCTTTGTGTACAATGAGCTTGTGTAGGTAAAGGCCCCGGAATACATATGGTATCAAGGCATGCCCAAAAAAAGATTGTAAAGCTAGATTGATTGATTGATACGTGGGGTTTAACATCCTGAAACCACCATACGATTATGAGAGACGCCGTAGTAGAGGGCTCCGGAAATTTCGACCACCTGGGGTTCTTTATCGTGCGCCCAAATCTGAGCACATGCAGCCGCTGAAGCCGGGATTCGATCCCGTGACCTGCGGGTCAGCAGCCGAGCGCCTTAGCCACTAGACCACCACGGCGGGGCGATTGTAAAGCTAGGAGTACACGAATAGCCAGGAAAATAAATGATTCATTCTAATAAGGTATATCCTACAGGATTCACCATTTTTTCTAATCTTCAATTGAAGGGCATGCGAGTTCTTATTTTGCTTCTGCTGAAGTTTGGTCTGCACTAGATTAGAGTGGAAAGATTGATGTTTTTTCCTCAAATAGCATAAGAGAGTCATAAAATGTGGGGTCAACAAAAAATTATGTTGTATAACCAAGGTTTTCACTACATTTGATGATTGGGTTTAACATCACAAAACCTCAATACGATTATAAGAGAAACCGCAGTGGAGGGCTTTGAAAATTTCGTCCTCCTTCGGTTCTTTGACACGCACCTTATAAATCCATGGACCTTAAGCATCTTCACCTCTGTCGTAAACGTCGCCGCCACGTCTTGCATTATTTCTATGGGGGCTTCGCCGTAAACATGGGGTGACGTATAAACGAGGTTCTACTACTCTTCACTAAATTAAATTGAGTGAACTTCTAAATAAGCATGCACGAGAACGATTACCGAGTATAAGTGGAAGCATAGTGAGCCTTTTCACGAATCTAATCCATTACAGATGAGTCTACTAATGTAAAAACCTACTGCACCTACTTGCAATACAGCTTTTGTGTCTGTACGCTAATTGTAAGATGCCAGTACTTTTTTGAACAGCGCTGCTTGCCACACTGGTGCATTTTATTTAACTTAACTTCTTGCTGAGAAAACTGTGCACCACTTACAGAGGCCATGTATAGCATGGCATTAGATACTGCTCATCAGGTATTATGTGAAGACTTAAATGTAGCAGGGTACAATTGCATCAGGCCACTCACATGTGTGAAAAAAAAAAAGGAGACAAAAAAAAAAAGTGTGCCGATAATAGGCCTAGTACAGGTCTCGAGACCAGGAATGGCTTTCCTTAAAAACACAGAGACATCGTTGAAGGTAACGTTTCACCAAGCAATATTTCATTCAAGGCGGCAAGTAGCAAGACTGCCTGTGAAAACATTGGCTTCCTTTACACACTTTGTTCAAGAATTTTTCATCTCCTCAAGCTTTCGTCTTCCCCCGACCTTCTGCCTTATTCAATTTTCAAATGCTGTAAGATGACATTTTTTAATGAGCCCTGCTTGCACATTAACCCCCTGGAACACGTGCCTTGACGCGCAACGCCATGCTGTCGAACCCGCTGGCGTTGGCACGGTTCTCCAGGCGGCGACGCTGAGCAGCCTCGAGTCTGTTTTTGGCCGCCAGGGCCTCCTCCATACGTCGCTGCAGCACGTTGATGCGCATGGCATTTTGACGCTCCATGCGAGCCATCTGTGCCGACTGCTGCTGCTGGCGCATCCGCAAGGCCCGGACCTCGCGATTGCACTCCGTCTGCTGGCGCCTGTGGCGTTCGGACTCTTCCTTCATTCGCTTCATGAGCTGCACTCTGGCCTGCTTCATGTTCTGAAAAGCACCAAGCGCCATGCGTTTGATGAGCAAACATTTGCACGATGAGGCACTCAAGTTTTTACAACAGTCTGCTACACTGCACACTTGCCAATTTGGCGACACAGAGATTACTATTAAAACCTTTGGAGCAAGGGAGGTACAAGTTTCTAAGGATTTATATTTTACCTTTAACGACAAGCTTCATCATGTTTTTAAAGAGAGTTATCAGAGCAACTCCTCAATTGCTGCGACTGCGCAAGAACTTGTCATGCTTATGTGGTTGTCTGTGTCTCGTACATGTCCCAAGAGCTTTTTCTTAGTGATGCTGACCTTGAAGTCTAACTAGCACCATGCAAAAAAATTGAATACGAGTCGCCTTCACTTGTTAAACAGCTGTTGATGAAAACATTGCGAAAACTGCTTTTGCTCTGGTGTCCAGCAATTTGATGGAACACGAGTACACATGACACTGCACATCTTGCTTAATTGCTTAGAAAGGAGAATGCAAACACGAGTTTTGGGAGCAGTAGCCGGAACCCATACTGGAAACATCAGCTTGAAAAAACAACATGGGGCGAAGTTTCACGGCATATTTTTATTCCTTTAGCATTCAGAGTTCGTCTCAGAGATGCAGCAATATGTCAGCATTGCGATTATCAGCCAATACATGCCTCATGTCGATATGCATTACGTATATAAATACGCAAACAAACACCTACTGCGGACTGCCCCGCGCTCGAGCCTGTAACATGGCAGTGTGCATACGACAGCCGACAAATGACAGCAATTTTGCATAAGGTCTATAATACCTGATAAACAACACAGGTAGGGTTTTCCCAACCAAGAATCTTAGTATATAAATCTCAAAGGAAGCTAAATATTTGTATTGTCCCGAACTTTTGCATCAATTGGTCTTCAACATTACTATGGTAGTTACACTGACCCTCAGTAAGTGCAAGTCTACTGAGCAGAATTGCTGCTCAAGTGAAACAATTGCCTTTAAAATGGTTTCGTACCATTTTCAATCCGATTTGACAGCAGTTTTTTTCACTGTGAGAGTCTAGAGAACACGTTTTCCTGGTTCTTTCAGATTTTTTTTTACTGTACTAGTGAAATCAGTATAGATGAAAAGAGACAGGTACAAAACTATCGTGTCGTCATTTTTAAAGAAGCATTGACACAAATTTTACACCTTTTTTGTTGTTGGAATAGGTAGCTTACAACCCGCTTTCCTTTTCATGGCTGGAAACCTCGTTTGCATGAGTGCGTGACAGTTATCCAATTACAAATGTTTTTAGAATGCCCAGTTGCAATTTAGGTTTCAAAGAGCGCCGAGCTGGGCACAAGCAGCTCCGATTGCAAACACAGCTGGCAACGTGACTGCACAGAACTGTGACGCGGGTGCCACGCACGAGATTGTGTACCGCACTGACAGCCAGTAAAGCCAGCACACGCAAAGTCACAGACACAAAGGAAGAAGTCGCAAGTAGCGAAAGCGCAAGATGTGTGCCAACTACCAAGCAAACAGCTAACACCAACTCATGATGCAGGCTTGTTCACACACTCACCGCATTGATGTCCGTGTTGTGAGAAGGTTTTGAACCTCGCTCAGTCATGCAGCATGCACTTCAAAATCAATTTTGACTATGTAATAGGTTATCTTTGCCCTTGATATTTCATGTATGCTTATGCCTCTCCATAAATCTACGTAATTTACTATCTCTCTCTTTCGAAATTTTATGTCAGTGCCCCTTCAACTCATGTCCGTGTATTATTTTGTCTGGCTAGTTTCACTAGTAACTACTTAAGCTGCTCATAAGGCTTGCTTAGAATATACGTAAAACTGTACCTAAAAGCCCACAACTTTTATGACTACATTTTAGTCATACAGTAACCTTCCTTCTTGCTATAAAATAAAAGGTCTGAAAGAATACTTCATTAGTCTAGACAGATGGTGGTGCTCTTTCATGTACCTAGAAAACCTCAGCTGTAATCCCAGAAACTGAAAGATAATGTCTTCAACACAGCCCAGTCCCACACGGCAGCATCGAAAGCCATCAAACACTAAAGAAAGAAAGTATCGGCGTGGGAAAAAGACACCCTTCTTATCAGATATCCTACATGCCTTTTATTGCATTATCACTGCATGCCCGGCATTTCCTGGTCACGAATAGCATGCACATTATCGGTTTGACATAGCATTCATGAAAGAAAGGTGGCGATTGCAAAGTTTTCAAGATAGGAAAATGCAAGCCCCTTGAGCACTTTAACATTGAACCCCACAGAGGAAGCTTCACTTTGGGACAGGCAGCCCGGCAAATGAAAGACGGTACGCACAGAGATTTCCTGCTGGAGCTTCTTGGCACTGCGCTCCGCATCCTCCTTGAGTCTGATCACACGGGTCTGCTCGTCGACCTTCTTGCGCAGCTGGCTAACACGATCTTCCAGCTCTTGAATGCGCTTGCGCCGCTGCTCTGCCACACTGTTTGCTGCCGGGCTGTGGGTGCACACAAGAGAGCAAGACACATTCGCTAAACCACTCGGCCAGTATTTAGCACAAACACGCTGCAAGCAAACATTCTCTGCCAAAAGAATAGCACTCGCACTCCAAATAAACACATGCGTACAGTAGCCCAGTCCAACCCGAGAAGGTCTAAGATGCTCCGTGCCAGATAACCGAGCGTTGCAGCCGATTGCCTCCCTGAAATCAAGACAGTCTCTCTGATGCACTTGGCAACATTATCTCAACGCAGGGTCACTGGCTGCCTGGCTCCAGATATTACTATAGAGTGCGCGTACATTTGTGCCCGGCTGTGTGCACCAGCCTTTGAGGAGGGCATGCCACATATTTCTAGAGTTGTGTCGAACTATATAGACACCTTATGCGAGATGGCAAAACTGTACTTGCGGTAACTTGTACCAGTGACTTGAATGAAACAGATTGAGTCAACAAACATCATAACTGCGACCAAACACCTAACAGCATCCTGTTCTGTAGTGTGCAAAGCCACTGCATGTCAGCCACAGACAGTGTGCAGTTTGTAGGGAAACGCAACCACACACAACCCTGACCGCTGACAATGCAGTGCAACTATACTGCGGTAGCACTAGATGCCGAGGCTGTGACCAAAAAACATGAGGGCTCAGCACTGGCTGTACACAGGCTGGAGGCTTTAGGATTTCACCATCAGATTCGTGCAATGAGTACAAGGCATCATCACGTACATAAGCGTCTTTACGTCAGCATGTCAGAGCTACATCAGCACATCAGACACATCAGGATCTGTACATCAGCTCTGCCAAAACACTCACCCACATCAGCACTATTACCTATATCAGAATGTTTGTTTCTCGCATGCAAAGCCACTGATTAGTCTTAGACAATGAACGATTTGGAAAGAAATGCAACCATACCCAAAAGCAGGGCAAATCTATGAAGACCTATATATTACAAGACCATGGCAAAATGTTATTTATAGGCACTAGCGCAGATAAGTTCTCCTGGAGGGCGATCAGACCCGAGTATGTATTAAACCGATGCTTCCACTGAATGAGCCGTATTAAAAGGTATATTTCCCCCACTAGATTGCTGCATAGCATCACTGTGATAATCTAGGATTGTATATGGTAAAATCTAGAGCAGCCATCAGTAAATTAGTGATGCGATTGAACGAAGCCATTTGGGCACAGCTTCTGGAGCAACTAAAATAGCACTTCGGAGCAGCATAACAACCATTTGGAGCAAATGCTTGCTGCACATTTTTGGACACGAACATTTGCCTCGAAGCCGGAGCCGTTGCACCACATGCTAAATGAAATGTATTTACGCAAGCATGCATGGCTGTTTATTTGGATTACTCCTAACATAAAATTAGGTTACATACTTGCCAAGTGTTGAGTTTTTTTTTCGGCACCAACAAAAAAACAAAAACAAACAAACAAACATCACACAAAAAAAGAAGAAACAAGGGGGAGGGAGGGATCTGAATTGCAAGCGCCACTATCAGCGTTGCAGTTTTATGGTGAATTGGAGAGGCCAAACACACTAGGGTAGGGTTTCCCACTAAGGTGAAAGAGTAGGGTTCCCCACTAAGGTGAAAGTCTCAACACAACTAACAGAATTCATTTCCATCAAAACAACTCGCTTAAGTCTTCCCGGGACACACGTGAGCGGACAATACTACGCAGTTGGCTGTCGCAAAAGCGCGTGTCAAAGCTTTGCTCACTACTAGATTCTTACTTTTGAGAGGAATGCCAAAATGAGTCTGGCCTTTTTTATTTATTATGATATACAACTATATAGACTATGTAGGCTTATTTTCTTGCCGCTATTCAGCGTATGTATATGTATATATATTGCAATACCACGGTTCAGCTGGCGCTTTAGTCAAGCAACAGCAAGATGACGCCGATAATGAAGAGGAACGATGCGAAAACTGATGATGGTTATTGACAGATGAAGTCCAACGAATTCTTAAATTAATTTTCCCCCGTTGACGGAAGCGGCCAGCCTGACCGCCAATTGCGCTGTGGAACACATACGATAGGGCTTGAGACGTGAAATGTGCACAATCTCTGTCCCGCGGCAGCGTTGGTCAGTGGGTGCATGAACTGGTGCGACACGGTAGTTCACCGGCGAGGTCTGTTCGACAACTTTGTAGGGGCCAAGATAGCGCGACTCGAGCTTCTCGCATAAGCCAGGCGTTCATGCAGGAGTCCACAGAAGTACATTGTTACCAGGGCGGTAGAGAACGACGCGGTGAGTGGCATCGTAGCGATGTTTGCGATCTTCTTGGCTAGCTTCAGTGTTTACACAGACAAGACGGCATTGAGCAACACTGGACAGAAACTGGTCGCAAACGAATGGTGAAGAGTTGACGGGGCCAGAAAAGAATGAAACGTCGAGTGGTGATGCCAGTTGGCGTCCGTATGGAGAATGTGGTTCGTTGAACCGACGTATTATTTGCATACGTGACAAAGGGAAGAATGGCATCCCAATTGCGATGATCCGGTCGGATATACATGGACAGCATGTCGCACAGCGTGCGATGAAATCTTTTCGTTAAGCTTTTGGTTTGTGGGCGATAGCTAGATGTTTTATGAACTGTTTTTGATGCTTGAAGAACTTCACTGAGCGTGGTTGAAAGAAATGCCTTGCCCCGGTCGCTCAAAAGAACATGAAGGACTCGGTGATGTAGGTAAATAGCATTCAAGAAGAAAGTTGCTACTTCGGAAGCAGTTCCTGAAGTGATCGAGGCCGTCTCAGCGTATCGGGTGAAGTGATCGACCACGATGACGATCTATCTCTTGCCGTCCGATGTAGTTAGGAGGGGCCCAAAGAGGTCAATTCCGACGACAGAGAACGGTTCTGCTGGGCAAGAAAGTGGCTATAGGGTCCCGACTGGAGCAGTAGTGGGCCGCTTGTGGTGTTGGCAAAGTGCACGCGAGGCAATATACTTGGCTATCGTCGTGGAAAGACCTGGCCAGAAGAATCGACTGCAGATGCGCTCGTATGTTTTGTAGTAACCCAAGTGGCCCGACGTCGTGTGAAGCGCGCAGAACTTGAGTTCGCAGTGCGCGGGGTACGACGGGAACACATCGATGGCCTTTAGTGTGGAAAATGTATCGATAGAACACAATGTCCTCCAACTTGAATAGTCGGAGTTGTTTCCAGAGCCTGGCATTTGGGAAAGATGAAGCACCGGTAAGCCAACCGATGAGGTCAGTGCAATAAGAATCGTCTCACTGGTGAGTGGTAAGTACTGAAGGATGGGTGGATGAAGGTAGGGAAGAAATGGATGATATCGACGAGGCGTCCTCCGCATAGCCAATTTGACAAGGGAATGTGACGTGCGCCGAAGATTGCGGCAAAGGGCATCGTGACAAAGCGTCGGCATCTTGGTGTTGTCTTTCGGTCTTGTAGATGATGCCAAAGTCATACGATTTTAACTGGAGAATCCAGTGGCCAAGTCGCCCCAACAAGTTTTTGATTGTCGACAACCAGCAAAGAGCAAGGTGGTCTGTCACAACAGCAAAATGTCGACCATGTAGATACGGACGAAATTTTTGGAGGAACTAGACAACAGCCAAGGACTCTTGTTCGGTTATCGAGTACCTCTTGTGTGCAGAGGTCAGAGTGCGGCTTGCATACACGACAACTTTCTCGCGAAAGACATGGTCGCGATAGAGGAGTACGGCACCGATTCCTTGTCCGCTAGCGTCAGCTGTGTAATAGCCTTGTCATCTAAATAACAAAGCACCGGTGGGGATGTCAGTGCGTGCTTGAATGATCAGTGCAAGGCCCCATGTCAAGAACTCCAATCGAAGGAACCGGTACTAACAAGGAGCTTGTGGAGAGGAGCGGCAATGGTGGCAAAGTTGCGAATGAAGAGGCGAAAGTATGATGCGAGTCCAAGGAAACTGCGTAGTTCTTTGGAAAGAAAGGGGCGCGAAAAATTGAGTAGTGCGGAAATTTTCTGAATTGGGCTGGATGCCATCTTTACTAATGAGATGTGCCAATTCGGCAACACAGCTGTAAAAGTTCTGGGACTTCTTTGTGTTTAGTTGAAGTCCAGCATTCGAAAGACATGCGAGTACTTCATCTAGGCGTTGCAGATGATAAGCAAAGGTGGAAGAAAACATGACGATAATCTTACAAGAAAACGCATGATTGCGGATATATACGATGTTTACTTGCAATGGCGATGGCTGACACACTCGCGGGCTGGGACCAGTCTTTATCCACTTCTCGTAGTCTTTGCTTCCAAGCAGAGACCCTTTACTGCTTTATGCCTCAATCCCACTACTGCCTTGTGGCACTACCCCGCGACGTTAAAGTGTTGGGCGACATATAAGGCTTCAGTCTTGTGACGTGCACAACAGTAGATGGCGGTGGCGTTGAGTGCACCGTATGGACGACTCGCCGTATCTCGTAGGTGAGGTTAGTGACCTTGCGTAGGACTTTGTATGGTCCCTCATAGCGAAATAAGAGCTTTGCCGAGAGGCCGATGTGACGACAGGGGGTCCAAAGAGTACTAGTGAACCTGGTGCATACGAAGCGGTGGTGACGATCGTACCGATTTTTCTGCGAGGCTTAAGAAAGCGAGTTGTTCTCGGGCAATCTGTCGTGCTCCGTCGGCTCGTTCTATGGCATCGCGGACGTATGTGACAGGGGAGCTTGAACCAGCGGGAAGGAGTGTATCGAGAGGCAGAGAGGGTTCACGTCCATAAAGAAGGTAGAACGGGGAAGAGCCTGTGGTGTCATGTCTAGAGGAGTTGTAAGCAAAGGTGACGTAGGGCGACGTTGCATCCCAGTCGCAGGGGTATGCAGAAACATACATCAACATGTCGGTGATAGTGAGATTCAGGCGCTCTGCAAGTCCATTAGTTTGTGGATGGTATGCCGTTGTGAACTTGTGGTTCGTGGAACAGGAACGTACAAGATCCTGGACAACACAAGATAAAAACTATCGGCCCTGGTCAGTAACGAGCTGTCGAGGAGCACCGTGATGCAAAATGACGTCGTGCAGTAGAAAGTCGGCAACATCGGTAGCGCAGCTGGTTGGGAGAGCGCGGGTGATCGCGTAACGTGTCGCGTAGTCGGTCGCCACGGCAACCCATTTGTTCCCGGATGCAGAAGTGGGAAATGGCCCGAGAAGGTCGAGCCCTACGCGGTAAAATGATTCAGTAGGGATCTCAATAGGGTGAAGGAGGCCAGCTGGAAGCAATGGTTGTTTTCGACGCTGACAAAGGTCGCAGCTGGCGACATACTTTTGCACAGAGTGATATAGACGTGGCCAGAAAAAACGGCGCCGGACGCGATTACAAGTGCAGGTGACTCCCAGGTGACCAGTGGCAGGTTCATCGTGAAGCTGTCGAACATCTACACGTAAATGGGAAGGCACGACGAGAAGGCGGTCAGGACCATTAGGGTGCATGTTGTGGCAGTAGAGAACCCCTTCATGAAGGAAATACAAGTTCAGAGAAGTGGGTGGAGTAGCGGAACTCAGGCCTTCTATGATGGGAAGTAAATCCGGGTCGCGGCGTTGCTGAGAAGCGATATCAAGAAAGTCTGATATTGATAAGACGCAAGCCTCAGTAGCTCTCTCTGTGGCGTCTGGCGGATCCACTGGATACCGTGACAGGCAGCCAGCGTCCTCATGGAGGTGACCAGATTTATACACGACCGAGAAGGTGTATTCTTGGAGGTGGAGAGACCATCGACAGAGACGTCCCGTGGGATCCTTGAGCGATGAAAGCCAGCAGAGCGCATGATGATCGGTTACAACAGTGAAACTGCGGCCGAACAGGTACGGGCGAAATTTAACGACAGCCCAAACAAGAGCAAGACGCTCTGACAGCCCAAACAAGCAAAACAGAAAATCGTACAGATTCATCCTTCTTTTGTACCAACACAACGGGTGATGACCAAGAACAGGTAGAGGGTCGCATGATGTTTCTCTTTAGCATATCGATCACGTTCTCGATGATTTTGCGCTCGGCCAAGGAGACTCGGTAAAGACGAGATGTACAACAGTCCGACCTTCAGTGTCGGCGCGATGATGCGTAATTGTGGTCTGTCCTAGAGCTGAAGCATTGGCGTCAAAGGAGGCCTGGTATTTCGTTAGTAAATTTAGCGACGCCTCACATTGAGAAGCAGAAAGGTCAGGATTTATCCCGGGAGCAAAGGAAGAGGAAGTAACAGGCTGGCCCTGTTGTGGCCGAGCTGGCAAGCCATTAAGAGAGACCAAAGATACCGGTTGGGTATTCACATAACACGACACTGCAGAACCTTGGGGTAGGAGGACAGGCTGCGGGGTAGGGTTCAGGCCAACGATTATCGCAGCAGTGTTTTTGAACAGCACTAGGCTGGAGGAGAGTACAACGGTGCGAGCTAGACAGTGGCTGGAAGGGGTGATAAGGATGTTACCAATGGCAATATTCGGAGAAGTGATGGTGATGAGTTGCTCTTGACCCGGGAACAGTATGGAATCCGAAGCTGTGAAAAAACGCAGTGGTTTCTCGTCGACGCGTTCGCTCCAGTGATCGGTCTCGGTCATCTGGACTACAAGGTGAAGGCAAGAAATAAATTCAGATGCCGATTAGAGGAAGTCCCAACCAAAAATTACTTCACGAGCACACGAAATTAAGACAACGTAGGCGATGTCATAACATACCATCAATGAAGACACGCGCTGCACGTTGGGCAGATGGTCAAATTATTGCTCCATAGGCCCGAATCAAAGATGATCCAAGGTAGGACGTCTTTACTTTCCACAATTGAGAACAAAAGTCGGCACGCTTAACTGAAATAGCTGCTCCCATGTTTATCAAAGCCAACACCCGCACACCTTGCACAGTCACCAATAACATGTTTGACGGTCGTTCAGGAGGACTTGAGTCATTACGCCACGATGCAGTTTTCCCTCCAAAAACTGCACTGTTTAGTTTTCCGATCTCTGGGCAGCCAGTTGAGAGACAGGCTGAAGAGGTGGAACAGAGAGTCTGAGTGGTGAAGAGGAGCGTGGTAGGGAGCCACGTGTATTCTTCGTCGTGTTGAAAATGTGCACAGGAGACTGGTATCGGTGGTTGGAAGGACTATCGGCATAACAGTAGTAGCACATGTGTCATCACGTTCAAAAGCGACATAACCACGACGTTCATCTTGCTGCCGACGTCGGCAGAACCCGGAAATGTGTCCTCGAATTCCACAATAGTAGCAAATAGGCCGTGGGGCCCGCCAGGAAGAATGGTAGGTATGGTTCAGTGGACGGGCGACTAGAGGTGCGAGATAGTTGTGATCAGGCACAGGTGGTGGTACTCGAGACGGCAAGAGTTGCATTGAAGCGATTTGTGCGTACGAAGCGGGTTGGGGGCAAGGTGGAGCATGGTGGGTGCTTTGAAATGCTGACATTTCTTCCCTAATAATGCCATGCAGATTGCTAAAGACTGGTTGAGCGGGAACGTTGTTAGAAGGAGGTACCCTGTAGGCTTGTAATTCCTTACGAATGATGGCTCGAATGATGGATCAGAGCTCCATACTGTTTGCCAGGGGGTTCTCTGAGAAGTCTGGTCGCAGGTGGATTGACTGCAAGGTATCAAGCCGCTGACATACAGAGACAACATCGAAAATTGTCGAAGGGTTGTGCGCGGTGAGGGCGTTAAAAGCGGTAGGTCCGGTACCCTTCAGAAGGTGTTGGACACGATCAGCTTCTGGCATGGTGTCGTCGAAAGTGCAAGCACATCCTCAATATAAGAAGTGTAGGACTCGCCGCAATGTTAAACGCGTTCTGCCAGTTTCTTCCGAGCAAATTCTGAACGGACGATCGGTGTGCCGATAATACGTCGGAGCTGGTCTTTAAAGAAAGACCAATCGCGGAAGTCACTCTCGTGATTTAGGAACCAGGTCTTGGCAACCTGAGAGACGTAAAACTAGACGCGTGCCAATGTCGATGTCTCGTTCCTGTTGTTGTAGACACCTACGCGGTCACAGTTGTCCAGCCAGTTTTCGACATCTTCGCCAGGCAGACGGAGAAGATTGGAGGCTCCTGAGGGGGGTTGTTGACAGGGCTGGGGTTGGCGGCGGGTGGTTCGGTTGGGCTTGCTCTTGCGCCATGGTGCTCTGCTGGTGTACGCAATGTCCCGAACGGAGCTCCAGGAGCTGGCTTTGAATGAAGAGAGGTCGAAGAGATCGGGAAGCACCTTTCACTACTAGAAATACTACGGTTCAGCTGACGCTTTATTCAAGCAACAGCAAGATTGCGCCGATGATGAAAAGGAATGATGCGAAGACTGATGATGGTTATTGACAGATGAGGAAGATGAAGTCCAATAAATTCTTATATTATATATATTATATATATATATATATATATGTTGCAACGAGCAAGGTTCCGTAAAAACACAGGTTATTATTCCAGAAACGTTAGCCGCAACAAACTGGTACAGGCAGGAACCCGGCAAGCACGTCAACGTCTTTTTTCACGCTGGCACAGAGCTGGCGCCACTATGCTTCGGTACAATTACTCCCCGCGCAGAAAGGAGCCAACCTGGCGACCTAGGGAAAGGACACGACAAGGGGGCCATAGCACGGTTTGAGGCGTGATACGTGTACTGTTTCACGCCCACGGCAGCGTTGGTCCGAGGGTGGATCAATGGGCTCAACTTCATAGTTGACAGGAGATGTTTGCCGCACCACACGGTAGGGGCCATGGTATTTCGACGAAAGCTTCGGGGAAAGACCGGGAGGGGTAGACTGGACCCAGAGCCAAACCAGCATTCCTGGGTTATAGTGTACAGTAGACGCAGAGGAATCGTGGTCAGTTTTCTGGCGCCATTGGTCTTGTGCGCTAAATGAGCGAGCGAGTTGACGACACTCTTGGGCACAAGCAGCTGCTTCGGAAACAGGCGTCGCTTCGGAAACATCAGGCCTGTAAGGGAGAATGGTGTCCATGGAGCATGATGGCTCACGTCCGTACAGAAGGAAGAAAGGAGAAAAGCCAGTGGTTGTTTGTGGCGCAGAGTTGTACGCGTACGTGACAAAAGGGAGCACTTGGTCCCAATTAGTGTGGTCGTCAGAGGCGTACATGGCAAGCATATCTCCAAGGGTACGGTTAAAGCGTTCCGTCATGCCATTGGTTTGGGGATGGTATGCCGAGGATTTTCTATGGACAGTGCGACATGCCTTGAGTAGCTCGTCGACGGCGTTCGAGAGAAACATGCGTCCACGGTCACCGAGTAATTCACGAGGTGCACCGTGTCGCAAAATAAGATGGTGAAGAAGAAAGGACGCAACGTCTTTCGCAGTGGTAGCGGGCAGCGCAGATGTTTCAGCGTAGCGTGTTAAATGATCCACGGCGACGATAATCCACCGGTTGCCTCGAAGAGAGTTGGGTAGAGGACCATAAATATCAATTCCGACGCGGTCGAATGGTCTCGCTGGGCAGGTTAAGGGTTGCAAAGGGCCAGCAGTGCTGTGAGAAGGCGTCTTGCGTCGTTGACACGTGGTGCATGACCGAACGTACTGGCGAACGTGCCGATACATGCCGTGCCAGTAGTATCTTAGACGAAGGCGAGAGTAAGTCAAATACTCCGGCGTGGCCACACTGGGGGTCATCGTGAAAGGCAGTGCAGATGTCCGAACGCAAATGACGAGGGATGACAAGGAGCCACCTACGGCCATCCGTCACATAATTGCGGCGATACAACAAGCCTTCACGGACAGCAAAGTGTCTTGCTTGACGAGAGAGGGAGCGTGAAGTCGTTTCTGATGAACTGCGAGAGAGGACGTCGAGCAAAGAATTGATCCAGGGATCCTTGCGCTGTTCGGATGGCATGTCAGTGATGCTCAACGATGACGAATCGCAAATGGCAGTCGATAAGCAGGCAAGGTCAGGAGGCAGTGGAGAACGGGATAGTGCATCGGCGTCTGAATGTCTGCTGAGCGATAAACAACACGGATATCGTATTCCTGAAGGCGTAAAGCCCAACGAGCGAGGCGGCCAGTAGGATCTTTCATGGACGCTAACCAGCATAAGGCATGGTGATCTGTGACAACATCAAACTGGCGTCCGTAAAGGTAAGTGCGAAATTTTCCTATAGCCTAAATGATAGCCAAGCACTCCTTTTCCGTGACGGAATAGTTGGACTCTGCCTTCGTTAGTGTACGGCTGGCATAGGCGACAACGTACTCGTCGCAGCCATCCTTGCGTTGAGCGAGAATGGCATTGAGGCCGACACCGTTTGCATCGGTGTGAATTTCAGTGGGTGCATTGGGATTGAAGTGGCGGAGAACTGGCGGAGAGATGAGTAGCCGGCGTAGCGCCGTGAATGCCTCATCGCAGTGGGAATTCCAGCCCGAGAGGTCCGCGCTACGGGAGAGAAGCTGAGTCAGAGGGGCAATTATAGAGGCAAAATTGCGAATGAAACGCCGAAAATAGGAACACAAGCCTATGAAACTACGAAGCTCCTTTAGGGTAGTAGGCTTGGGGTACTCGGCAACGGCACGCAGTTTGGCAGGATCTGGGGCACGCAGTTTGGCAGGATCTGGCGATATTCCTTCTTTTGAAACGACGTGGCCGAGAATTGTGAGCTTGCGGGCGCCAAAACGACATTTCTTGAAGTTAAGTTGCAACCCGGCTGCCGTAAGGCACTGGAGAACTTGTTCCAGACGGGAAAGATGAGTTTCGAAATTCGCCGAGAATACAACTATGTCGTCTAAATAGCAAAGACAGATGTGCCATTTAAGTCCCCTGAGGACACTGTCCATCATTCTTTCAAAAGTCGCAGGCGCATTGCAAAGACCGAAGGGCATTACATTAAATTCATATAAGCCGTCAGGGGTCACAAACGCCGTTTTTGGACGGTCTGGTTCAGCCATTGGTACTTGCCAATATCCAGAGCGCAGATCCAGTGAAGAGAAAAACTCCGCACCTTGAAGGCAATCCAAGGCGTCAACGCGTGGCAGGGGATAAACATCCTTGCGTGTGATGTTGTTTAGTCGACAATAATCCACGCAAAACCTGATGGAGCCATCCTTTTTTCGCACGAGGACCACTGGCGAAGCCCAAGGACTGTGCGAGTGCTGAATAACACCACGTTGCAGCATCTCGTCGACGTGTTGAGTGATGACGTCACGCTCGGCCTGCGAGACGCGGTAGGGGCGCTGACGAAGTGGAGTACGATGACCGGTGTCGATATGGTGAGCGACAACTGACATGCGTCCCAAGGGAGGTTGTCCGTGGTCGAAGGAGGCGCGGAAACGGTCAAGTAGTTAAATGAGCTGATTGCGCTGGTCTTGCGTAAGGCCGGTGTCTACCTGACGAAGACGTTCTGTTGCGCAGCGTAGTGAGGGCGCGGTGCCAGCTGTGACAGCATCCACGGACATCGGTGTCGTATCAGAACGGGCATCGAAAGGAAAGATGTCATCATAAGTGTCAAGACTCCCAATGCATTCGCCATGCAATAAGGTAGCGGGACAAGGGAACGGATTGGACACGTACACGGCACTGGAGCCATCGGCAAGTGTTACGACGGCAAACGGGACGACAAGGTTCCGGCGACGAGCGCATTCTTGTGACGGCATAAATAGGGCAGTTGAATCGGAAACAGAGTTGCACAAAAGAGATACCGCGGTGACCGAAAAAGCAGAAATGACGACGTCAGCGGCGACGATCCCCTTTTTGGGTGAGCGAGGGAGATCTACGATTGTCGTGCTGAATGGAAACAAAAAGCTCCAGGACGTTACCCAGCACCTCCACCAAATGCAATGAGCAAGGTTGCGTAAAAACGCAGGTTATTATTCCAGAAACGTTAGCCGCAACAAGCTGGTACAGGCAGGAACCCGGCAAGCACGACCCACACACGGACGTCAACGTCTTCTTTCACACTGGCACAGAGCTGGCGCCACTATGCTTCGGTACAATTACCGTATAGTATATGAACACTAGAAAATAATAAAGCTTTAGCTCGTGGTGATGCGCTTATCTTGCACACGTACTTTGCCCCACGGATGGGGATTTAGATGCTTCTGCGCGCGCCTATCCTTTGGTGGGAAGAATTGTGTGCCTTTGGCCAGAGGAGGCACTGCTTCTGGCTTTTACTGCAACGATTGCTTGCGTTAGTTGCCGGGCCCACAAAGGTCACTTTGGTCTCTGCACAGGCCCCGTTTGCGAAAAGAGCATGCTTTTTATACACAGCGAGGTATAACACTGGGACACTTGTTTGTACTCATCAGTATCTGTGATTACGTATCGTGCATGGTTTTTGTTTAAATAGTGCGTTACGTGTCGAGCGGTAAACGTTAGTTTGCTCTCGTCCTGTGTGTATCGTTTTCGTGGGTCACCCGTGCGAGAGCAGCATGCTGCATGTTACGATCTGCTTGCCGTTCTCAGCGTGACACTCCAAGTTGTTGCCGTCGCATTCATTGCTTTGCCCTTACGGCAAAACCAACTTTTGTTTTCTTTTATTTTTGCTACGTATTTACGGCCTTTATTCTACTACTGCGTGCCTTCGGAGCTTGTAGATCGCTATCGCGTCGCCGCGACCGCGCGGTGCTTGCGACAAACGGTAGTTCTTTTTACGATCCTCGTGCACTTGGATGCGCAGGCGCTAAAACTAAGTAGTTTTATGCGATCCAAGATCGCATCTGCCGCAGTTATGTCCACAGAGTTTGCGGAAAGCAACGTTTATTTGACTGGTTGAGCGCACACTTTCGGGGTTCTGTCAGTTACGTTGTCGCCATACATGATCGTGCCAACAGCAACCGCGGTTTCGTCCACAGCGGTTGTGGCAACGACAATCACACGCACTGTAGAAAACAGTGCGCGCGCCGGTCGCATGTGCACTTCCAAAGCTTCGAGTATGCTGCTCTCGGTCTTCGTGCGACGGTTCCCGTACTAAAGTTTGTATCACCCGCCGCGATTAGGAAATGTGTTCGGAGTATTCGAATTTAGGCCCAATGAACATGGTAGAATTTGGCCGGAGATTTTCACAAATTCCCATCTGCTGCGGTTTCGCATCACTGAGATTCTGGTGTAAGTTAGAATGCTTCTTAAACTAATTTATAATAAAATGGGGTAGGTTCGAAAAGCCTGGAGCGGATCGAGCTGCTTTTTTGCCAATGCCGTACAAACCATACGTTACAATAACCGTACAAACGGAAGAAATAGTCGAAATCCGGAAGTCTCCCGACCATTCCAGGAGTCTTGGCAAGTTTGAAGTTTGTGGGAATGGAGGCTGGCCCGCTGCCTTTGCGCGGGCTTTCCCGCCTTTTCTGCCATTCTCATGTCCCGACATGTCTGCCCTCCTTTGCTGTCTGCCGCGCCGGGAAGGGCGGAGTGACGTTTACCTCCCTCACCCGGTAGCGGATGTTGACTGTGGCGCCGCGCGCGGGGAGCCTCCCGAGAGGTTTTCGCGCGCTGCGTCGGGAGCAGAGAGTACAGTCCGGGACTTCAAACGGTGAGCCACGCATTCTTTTCCGTCCATCGAGTCCCGTCGCTCGGGGCTCGTCGGACTTCGCTGACGGCGCCTCGCGCCCGATGCGAACGCTCACCTTTTGTTGCCCCGCTGCGTACTCGCGGCCGAAGGGCAGTACGGTGTCCTAGTGCGTGGCCTAGCTACGCCGACCCGTCTCCCTTCGAAGCCAACGCGAGCGCCTTTGCCCTCGCCCGAGCAACCGGGCCCCCTTTGTCCCGGTGTCTCCGTGGATTACCTTTACCGCGGAGACGTGCTCGTGGCACCCTGTGTAGTACTTTGTGCCCGTGGCGTGGATAAGCCTACTTGCTTTCCCGCCGCGCCTTTTTTGCAACGGGCTGTACTGCGTTTGGTGTTGCCACAATAAAGTGTTGCGACTTGAGCAGTATCGTGTTTCCCGCCACGGCGACGGTTAACGCGTGCCCTGCGGCTCGCTAAGACCGGACCCACGCTGGTGGCCGTACTCCTTCGGGATACGTGTACACCACAAGTTACAGCTCTTCACTTTTCTGTAGACATCCCTAAAGTTAAGTCCAGTCAGCTCAAGCCATTCAACATTTTCAAGGAATTCACTTGGTATTGAACCTGAATTTTTCTGATGCTTTAGTTATAGTACTAGAACCACAAGGTATCCAAGTTTTCCACGTTTTCTATTTACTTCCCAAAACAGTGATTAGGTTTGTTCTTTTTGTACAACCTAAGCCATCATTGAGGGGAGGAGTGTCTGCTGTACTGCTTTATGTACAGAGTCGTTAGGATACTGGTCAATGGGCAGTCAATAATGGACAGGATGAGTAACCGGTCATGCTCGTCATTTGTTGCCATTATTTAATGTGTGCTTGAAAAAATGTGCAGTGTGGGAGAGAGGGAGTCTATTTTTACAGCTGTTTGACATGTACAGTTGCAGAAACCCAGCAGAGGTATACTGATTTACTGGAACTCCATGCTTTCTCAGTTAAGTAACAGCCACTGTATAACATGCGGTATTGTTGTTAAAGCCTTCCAATTGCATTGCATTAAAATATAGGCACCTTGCATAAATATTTGTAAAAGTAAACTAGAACAAATAGCATTGCAAATAAGGAAACGGTCAGTTCCACATATACATACTGAATTACTGTAATTAATACTGTCAGTCAAGTGCTCATACCGTTATCCAAGAGGTACAGTGAAATCGCTCTTTTTCAAAAGATCTAGCCTTATCCACAAGTCCTTGTCCGAGCCTCAGTGCAAGTCTTCATTTGTGCTAGCTTCACTTATGGCATATTCAACAATGCTCCCCAGGGCATACCAGCGCGCCTGTGTGCCTTTGATAAATCGCACCAATGCACATTTGTGTGCACCTGCTGTCCACGGCAAACTGGCTGCTTTGTTGCTTTGAAAAATCTTCAGAGCGGTGCTGTGCAATGCCAGCATTCATTGCAAGCTGTGCGCGTAGCGGACGGCCAGTAGACGACGCAGAGGGGCAGGTATGGTGACAGCAGAAAGGCTAGCACGCCTCGAGTATTTCGATCTAGTCTTATCCACTAGTTGGTCTAATGACGATGACAGTAAAGATGCAATCTTGCAAAGGTTTTCTACCAGAGTTAGCGATGGAGCGCTAAAGGTGTGCCATTTCGCGAAAATAGTATAGCTCTACTCTATGTGAATAATTCTTAGCAGCACTGAATTCGTTTTGAGTGACTTGTACTTCTGTTCCTTTAAGTTCAACGCACACAACTTTCCGGAAACTTGCGCTACAGCCATACAGCACGATACAAGAACTTCCAGCTCTCCCCAAAAGCCCAGCAAGAATAACATCAGAAAAATACATGTTTTGTCGTGAAAAACTCATCGCGGAGCAGACAATGCAAACCACTGGCACAGAGGTCAGTGGGGAGCACAGTTCAAAGCGTGCGTGCTAAGCGAAGTGGCGCTGGGAGTGCGCATCAAAACGGTGCATCTTATCTTTGGCATTATTTCCATTTGCCCCTCCACAGAATTGGGGCCTTTTGCCCATTAATTGTTTTGGGGAAGTTCTAAACTGCTTCGGATTGAAATGCAAAATCAACTAGCCAAACGGAGTCCAGCTGTAGTTTCGCAAGCACGAACAGCACACGCAAACATGCAGAACCTAACCTTTTAGCAGACTTCTGCTGACTTGCCACCATGGTAGAGAGCTCATCACGTTCCTTCTTAAGAGCAGCTATCTCACGCTCGAGATCACGATTGGTTGCCTGCAAAAAAAAACAAAACAATTCACATGTGACAAAAAAAAAAAATTTACATGTGACAGAAGAAGCAAGGCTATATCATTCGGATCAGGGTTCAGCACACAATATGCGTCATCAGCCCCAAAAAGCTATCATATATTGTCCTGCGAAGGCCGCTCCTACGTACAGCCTGCATCTCGCAGTTTCGCACATAAAAATCGTAAAATATGAAAAGGAATAAATGAAAATGTAGAACGTAACAAAAAAGTGATTTATACACTAGTACACCAACCACGTTAGCGTAGATACAATGAATGATAATCTAACGAGTATCGTTACGGAGTGTGCAGTGGAAGTTGGAGGCAGGGTAGTTAGACAGGACACTGGCAAGCTTTCCCAGGAAACTAAGAACCTAATTAAGAAGCGTCAAAGCATGAAAGTGTCATGTACAACAGACAAAATAGAACTGGCAGAGCTTTCGAAGTTGATTAATAGACGTAAAGTATGCGATGTAAGAAGGTATAACATGGAGAGAATTGAACAAGCTCTCAAAAACGGAGGAAGCGTCAAAGCAGTGAAGAGGAAACTTGGGATAGGCAAAAGTCGGATGTATGCACTAAGGGCCAAAGAAGGCAAAATAACTACCAATATGGATAGGACAGTTGAAATAGCGGAGGAGTTTTACAGAGATCTGTACAGAAGCCGAGACAACCACGACCTTAATACTATAAGAACTAGCAGTAACCCAGATGACACCCCACCAGTAATGATAGAAGAAGTCGGAAAAGCTGTCGAGAGCATGCAAATAGGAAAAGCTGCTGGTGAGGATCAGGTAACATCAGATCTGCTGAAAGATGGAGGACAGATTGTATTAGAAAAACTCGCTACCCTGTTTACGAGGTGTCTCCTGACGGGAAGAGTACCAAAGTCTTGGAAGAACGCAAACATCATCTTAAGACATAAGAAAGGAGATGACGAGCACTTGAAGAATCACTGGCCGATCAGCTTGCTCTCTGTAGTATACAAGCTATTTACAAAGGTAATTGCTAACAGAGTAAAGATCAGAATTCAATCAACCAAAGGAACAAGCAGGATTTCGAACAGGCTACTCAACAATTGACCACATTCATACTATCATTCAGATAATAGAGAAATGCTCAGAGTATAACCAACCACTATACATAGCCTCCATAGATTATGAGAAGGCATTTGATTCAGTAGAAATATCAGCCGTCATGCAGACACTGCGGAATCAGGGCGTAGATAAAGTATATGTAAACATCCTGGAAGAAATCTACAGGGGATCAACTGCTATTATAGTGCTTCATAAAGAAAGCAACAGAATACCAATCAAGAAGGGTGTAAGGCAGGGGAATACAATCTCCCCAATACTATTTACCGCGTCCTTACAGGAGGTTTTTAGAGGCCTAGAATGGGAACAGTTAGGCATAAGAGTTAGTGGAGAGCACCTTAGTAACCTGCGCTTCGCCGATGACTCTGCATTGCTAAGAAACTCGGGGGACGAATCGCAACTCACGATTACGGAGCTAGACAAGGAGAGCAGAGAATTAGGTCTTAAATTAATGTGCAGAAAATGAAAGTAATGCACAACAACCTCGGAAGCAAACAGCGCTTCGAGATAGGTCATAGTGCACTTGAAGTTGTAAAAGACTACGTCTACTTAGGACAGGTAACAACCGCGGAGCCTAACCACGAGATTGAGAGTGCTTGCCGAATGTACTCCACCCCATTCTTATTCTTCTAGTTACTTCAAATTATGGCAGGTAGATTGCCACTATCCCTCAAGAGGAAGGTATATAACAGCTGTATCTTGCTGGTACTTAGATACGGAGCAGAAACCTGGAGACTTACAAAGAGGGTTCAGCTTAAATTGAGGACGACGCAGCGAGCAATGGAAAGAAAAATGTTAGGTGTAACCTTAAGAGACAAGAAGAGAGCAGAGTGGATTAGGCGACAAACGGGGGGTTAAGGATACCATAGCTAAAATCAAGAAGAAATGAACATGGGCCGGGCATGTAGCGCGTAGACAGGATAACCGCTGGTCATTAAGGGTAACTAACTGGATTCCCAGAGAAGGGAAGCGGGTTAGGGGGAGACAGAAGGTTAGGTGGGCAGACGAGATTAAGAAGTGTGCGGGTATAAATTGGCAGCAGCAAGCACAGGACCGGGTTAACTGGAGGAACATGGGAGAGGCCTTTGTCCTGCAGTGGACGTAGTCAGGCTGATGATGATGACACTAGTGCACACAGTACTTCAAGAGCTTCACGACCTGAATCGCACAACAGTTAACTACATATGCCTACATATGCCCGGCAAGAATGCCAGGATTATATACACAAACACCAATGCACTTTTGCAAAAGCCCTACCAGGAGAACTCTGCACAAAGCAGAACAGCTTTTTTTGTAGCAAGGAAATATACGTATACACGAGAAAGCACGAAAGGACACCACAAGTGCTGGCGATCCGCAACTGATTCACCAACAAGCTGGCATTGGAGAGCTCATCAACTACATTTGATCAGCTACTGCAAATCCCGAGCGCAACGGGACAAAAAAAAAAAAAAAAAAAAGCGAATTAACTCAAGAATCCCAAAATAAATTTGTCAGCACAGCGACATTTTTATGGCAAATTAACAATCTTATTTAACCTGCACAAGCACTTGACACAGGAACGAGATGTCGCCGACTGGCACAACCGCACAAATTTTGTTTGGGTTCTACCGAGGTACGCTAGCGTAGATTTACAGGAGAAGCCCATTGGTACTGCTATTTAACCCGAGTTAGCAAGTGCACTCTTGAGTTAATGTTCCAATCGTTGAGCCTAAATATCAGACCCAAGGTAGATGGCAATACGTAGACTAAAGCAGCTTTGGTGCGCAAGCACACACTAACCTCGAACTGCGCCTTCATGACCTCAAGGTGCTGGTCATTCATGGATATCTTGCTGGCAAGCTCCTCCTTGGCTTGCAACACTCTGTTCAAATTTTCGAGCTCTTTGCTCAGTGCAGCACGCCGCATGGTCACCTCCAGACTAGACTGGTTGAGCAGCGTCTTTGGAGTCTGTTCCGCAGCATCATTCACAGTGCCATCGCCGAGAGATGTGTCCGAGCCTTCTTCCTCGATGGTGGTCATATCTTTGTTGTCGGCTGCGGCGGACTTGTCCACCTGAACGTGGCAACGTGGGACTAAGCGCTGGCGAAAATTTGAGCGCTTCGAATATTCAAACGGATATTAGTGTATTCAAATCTGCATAGACACATTTTTGCTATGCTGTGAAACCACCCACCTATTGAGAGAAAATCAGCGCTGCCGCAAAAACGCACCTTAAAGTTAAGCCTACGTATTACCTGCAATTCAATTATTTTTTTTCTCCTGAATTAAAAGTGTGCTATACAAGCTTATATGCAATATGTATAGCAACTCGTAGAGCAGAACGTATCTCACCGCTTTTAAATTGCACTATAGCGTTATTCAAATTCTGCAAATAGTATTCAATGTTGATTTCGCTTTGCTTCAGAGCAAGGAAGGCACTCGGGCAAACATATAAAATGTTAATTTCACTTTATAATCAGAACAGGCTAACCTCTGTGTCCGAGTTTTTCTTTTCCTCCTTTATAATTAGAGATATATACTATTCAAACTATTCAATCAGAAATCAGTTTATTCACTATTCACTTCAAAGTCGCTTCTAAACTGAAACATGAAATTTATTAAGCATGCGGCTACAATATTTTACGTTCCTTTAATTCTTAGTGGTGTAGGCCGTCGATCACGTTCTTGCTTGAAGCAAGTTAACGCTGAATTTACAACAATGTCTACAATTAGAGTGCAGGATCTATAGTGCACACATTCGTTCTTGGTGATCTAGAGAGCCCATTTTATGCTCAAAGCCTGCATTTCAGGACACTACCACCTCACAAGTATGCACCGCACTTTCCCGTTTGAATGGAGTCTTTTCCTGGGTGAAAGATAAAACAGGCCAATCGAGACACCTATTAATTGGTATAAAATGATGCCATATCATTTAGAGCAGTACAATTAGTAGCACTGCCGTAAAGTTAAACATGCAAGACCTTTTAAGCATCGCAATCTATACAAGAGAAGAACAATTATAACAATCCACAGCAGACTGGCCAAGCCTTACACTTGGGTTGGCTCAAACACAGAGCACCTGTGCCACTCATCTTTCCTCAGCCTAGTGTAGACCACCATTTGTCCACTTCCATCACCCATTTCTCAGATGCATTGAAAAGAGAGCTGCGGAATGTGTAAAAAGCAGCAGAAGCGTTGACCAAGTTGAGCTCACCTTGAAGAGAGACTCGTTGAGTTTGCGCCGGCTCTGCTCACCAGCCTGCCAAGAGAAAGCAGACTTATCACTTTGCCATTTAGAGCATTACACAAGCACCAATGTAGAAACTTTAGAATAATTTAAACCACACAAGGTATTTTCTCAGGAATGCACTCTAATATGTTTCGTATGCTCTAAAAGAGTTCTCGCTTCAAGCAGGTGAAAACTGAATTTACGACAATGTCTACAATTAGAGTGTAGGATTCGTAGCGCACATACACTCGTTTTTGGTGATCTACACCAAGATAATACTGCATTTATAACTGATAATTCGTTATCATTTGTATTCATTATAACCGAAAATTATCTGGATTCATTATATCAAGGTTAAAGTGTATTCAAGTTGCCGGAGCCAGCTTAGAAATCGTCCAGTGATTATTTATTTATTTAATATACCTCAAAGGCCCTTTAAAATGAGGGTGTGGGCAAACTATGTAGAGTTCATAAAACAATGATTTTATGGCATTCCTGAATTTGTCTGTGTTGGAATGATCGATGATGCTTGGGGGAAGATCGTTCCAGTCCCTGGCTGGCTGAACGAAAAAGGAATGATAGTAGGCTATGGTGCAAGCAGGAGGTGGGTAGACGGCCTTGTGGCAACTTGTGCGGGCTGAAGTACGATGGGCTGGTTGAATGGGAGAGTGTTAATGAAACGCATGATACATTTTGTGATACAAGTACTGTCTAGAGGTCTTAAGGAGCAAGTCTAGGTTAGGTAGACCTGCCTTACTTTTAAGGGTAGTAACGCTGGTTTGATACGAGTAATCTGAATGTAATCTTACTGCGCTGTTTTGAACTAGTTCAATGGACTTTCTTAGGTCACTTGGTGGTGGGTCCCAATTGGCGGATGCATATTTTAGCTTAGGTCGAATCGGGGTTTTGTAGGCTAGTAATTCTGAGTGATGGAGGGGCAAGATGCATTTTACGACGAAATTGACAAAGAGCTCTGTTGGTATTGTTAGCTATAATACTTGCATGAGAAGACCAGTTTAGATTCTGCAAATGTTAACACCGAGATACTTAATACAGCCGAGGAAAGAAACTGTGGAGCCATTAATAATACAGTTAGCAGTGGAAAAAGTCTGGCGTCTGTGGAACGAAGAAAATGAAACAATAAACACAAAGCAGGCATCATAAGAACAGCAGAGGTACTAAGCAAACGCTATAGTATTTCTGAAACTCTAGTCACAACACTGTCTTATGCACTGTTGTTCTTGGCTGTTTTCCTATTCCATTGCATTCAATCTGTTCATACTTTTAATAAAACATACAAACACAGATGCCAGATACAATGTAATTATTTAGCATCTGTGAGATGGGCAAAGGAAATCCTTGTTTAGAGACGATCAGCACATATTGTACTCATTAAACAAAGAAAACCATCAAGACTGACCGTGAACTCCATTATGGAATTTTGAAGGTCCTTCAGAAGACTGGTCCCCTGATCAGCATCAGCTAGCCGACTGTTCCTATCAGGCAAACAAAAATGAGATAATGTTATTTAGATGTGAACAGTGATGATCTAAAAACAAAAGAAAAACAAAAGCGCACTGTTATGCTAATAAGAATAATCGTAATGGTGACTTGCTACTCCCAGAAATAAGAGCGAAAGTAAATTATCCAAGTTTCACTAATTAGCAACGAAGTATATCCATAACAGTAGAGAAAATACAATGGGATATCTGAAGCCTACCTGGGCTCAAACTATTTACACTGCTAGTGTTGCTTTACCATACTTTTATAGTACTTAAAAACCGAAATCCTTTTGCATCCGAGGAAAAGAAGTGCGAACTTAAGGAATAGTTTTTTTGTTATACACATAATTAGCTAGAACTAACAGACAATGAAGCCAAGAGATCTCGGGTAGTATAATGAGTATTCAGCACACAATACAGTCAAACCTCATCAGTGCGCACTCGCTTTAAGCTTACTAATGGTTAAAACGTAGCTGCAACGAATCCCCGACCGAGTCTCATAGAGACTAATGCATTCGCGGACCACTTAGGCTGTAGTGTTCGGCCTATGCCTACCGGTTAGATGCATACTAACTGCGTACAGCGATAACATTTTGCGATAGCTTTGCAAACACCAAAATGTGCAGTGAATGGTTTTCCATCAGGTTGATAAGTGCAGAGACTTCCAAACGATTGCGGCGATGACATTGTGAGTACCCATCAGGGGGGGGGGGGGGGGGAAGCGAGGTGGCGAAGTGCGCCAGCATCACTGATCGCCTGCTAAAAGCCCGATCACAGTAAACATCCCCACTTATCTGCATCCCCTTAGGCCTACTGCATGCTTTTAGTAGGAAACCACTTGACGCGCTGGGCCGCCAATCGCTTCGCTTTGCCCGACTGTGTTCAAGCGCACACCGCTTTACAGATACACAAGCAGCTAGCTCTCTGTCACGAAGTTTAGCATTGCGGATCACGGGCACCGAGAAACCTTGCTGTATTATGCCAACACGTGCAACGTACAGTGAGCAAATGGTAGTATATAGGTGTTCCGCGGGAGCATAGCACTGTTGCTACTATGCTGCATGTTTTTATTAGCAACAGCCCAAATGCGCCTCAGTTTGCTGCCAGGACTACTAGAGCATCACAAAGAGCACATTGCTTGCGGAAAGCTCCTGGTCGCCGTGTTAACTCAGCAGGCTACACGTCAAATCTGTGCATGGCCTAAAGCGGAGAGGGTGTACTCTACAGCAAGCGGATTGGAAGTCATGGTGTGCACAGAGTGAGCAAAGCGCTGCACGCAACTACACATGCAATAAAAGATTTGGCTCTCTGCAATCGTACCGCGCTTTAAAAAAGAAAGCTGCACCAGTTTTTGCTTAGAAACAGACTGTCGAGCAACTGTACCACGCTGCGTATCCCGGATCCCGCGGCAGTTTCGAAATGCCCATCGGCGTCGCCGCCGCGTGCTATCGGGCGGTTGTGCAAGAGTCTGAAATTTTTCTGTGCTTTAGCAAAAGGAAAGGAATGACTTTGCGGTTGGCATTTCAGGCAACATTTTCAGTGGGGGCAGCGAGTTTCTTCTTTTGTTTGCCGCAATGACGCATGTCAGAAGATGCAAATTTGTAGCTGGTAGTTAATGCATTGTTAAGCCGTCATACCCAGCAGTACGTATTACCAAGGCTTCACTGTAGTGTGGCCTATCTGGGACCATTATGTGCGACTTGTCAAGTCAAACCAATTAAAAAGACAGGCTGATGTTACTCCCGAGTGATGAAGCGTCTCTTCAGCCCACAAAAACATCTGTTTCCAGACTAGAGAGACGCACAATATGGTTTCTTTTTTAAGTCAAATAAATTGAAGATGCCACTCTTGCAACAATGCCAGCAAAGAAGAGATAAAACCAGTAGCAGGGCCCTTTTAATTTTCTCAGAAGCAATAGTAAAGAGTTTTCGGGCGCCTGCCATTCTTCCGAATTTTGCCCTTTATGTTCAGAAGTCAATGGAATCCCATGTGTTAATGTTCCTAGATGATTTAATGAAACTTCATTCATATAATGATAGGGACAAATATCCCACGATATCTGGTGCACTAAGTGGCATTTGGCCACCTTAAAAACAAAACAAAAACTAGTTTAGGCACTCATAAAATGGTAAATTATTTTCATGAACTCCCAGGTAAGAGGGCGATTACTAAATGAGAAAATGACTACAGGAAGCGCATAAGTAAATGATGCTTGCACTGCATGCACAAAGCCATGAAACTGGAAGCAAATGAAATTATTCTGGTTAAACCCAACTTGTTCACATTTCATTTGGCGACACCAGTACATAAAGAAATACAGAAAGCTTGTTTCACAGGTCATCCAGATTAAGCACTAGTAGCAAAGATTCAGGTGAACTGGCATTTTCATTGCCATTATCAACACTTAATAATGGAGTAACTTTGCACATTGCTTTTGATTCAAATAAGTCAAATAAATTGTACTTACTCGATCTTTTCGGACAGCTGAACCACTAGTTCTTTCAGCTTCTGGACCTCAAGCTCGGTCTGCAAGACGAATGCATCTTTGGATCAAAATCTGCATTTAAAACTGACGACTTTACAACATTCAGAACCGGCAGAAACGTTTGGTTGTCAATACATCAGCAAGAGATTAAAGGCTACTCGGCATTTGCAGAAACAGGCAAATAAAGACAGCTTTGGTTGTTTGGAAATTTTACACCAAAGACATCAAAGGGGACCCTTAAATTTTTCAAGCTTCTATTTTGTTTATTTTCAGGTTGCGTAGATTGATAGTTGGCGATGCTTTTAGCACAGGTCAGAGATGTTGCCGCACAGCAAGACCTTGTGGACTAACTTCACAGGAGCACAAAATATGTTTGCATGAACAAAAGAACCTATCCAGAGGTGGCCACTACACCAGCTATTAAGTGCAGTGTGCAAGCTGCAATCCTTGCCATGATGACACTTCACAATTCGGTGATGGCACAGAATCACTGCTTTCATTAAGGATGCATTTTCGTGTAGCTCACCAACTAACGATGCATCATAGATGTCAATCATGAAATACTGAAGGAACACAACCAAAGTGGCAGTAAATGCAAATAAGGTCGTTACTGTAAACTACCGTCGATGCCTATAAACAATGGACTGCTCCGATTGGTCTAAGGTGGACGTCGGGGCCACTTTTCTTTTTTTACATTGCACATTTTCAGACCTCGGGGTGTTTCTAGGATTGCCTGAACCAATTGGGGCGTGGTGAAACATATGAATGAAAGAGTGTTCGAGGACAATTCATAAATGCATGTGCTGTTCGAGATCAGAAGATAGGTCGAATTAACATGCTTTTATGTTCACAGAAGTTAAAAAACAGCGCTAAAAAGACGAGACAAGAAAAGAAAGGACAACAGGACAGGGCGCTGTCTAGCAACCAAATATGTTTATTTCTTCAGTCAGCATACATATATACCACCGCACTATCGCAAAAAACAGCCTACGTAGCGGCATGTGAGCCTGCGCAGAGGCATTCCAAAAAAATTAGTTTGACAGAAAATTGATTTCCTTCGGAAGGAGGGAAATGGAAGGGAGGCTAACACATGCCTCACCACTGTTATGAATGTGAAAAGCTTCCGAAATGAGACGTGCACGTCTCATTTCGGAAGCTTACGGAAGCCTACGTAGCGGCTCACATGCCGCTACGTAGGCTGTTTTTTGCGATAGTGCGGTGGTATATATGTATGCTGACTGAAGAAATAAACATATTTGGTTGCTAGACAGCGCCCTGTCCTGTTGTCCTTTCTTTTCTTGTCTCGTCTTTTTAGCGCTGTTTTTTAACTTCTGTGAACATGAACCAACCAGCCCAAATGCGTACGCTTCTGATGCTTTTATGACCACTTTTACCTTGCCTGCGACTCGAGACTAGACTTCACTATGCCCAGCTTGATGGATTTTGTTACGGTGACCTCTGCCACTTTTCCTGTTTTTTTCAGCGTCTCATGTTAAAAAAAAAAAGCAGTGGACAAACATACGTGCAATTTTAACAAGGCACTCACGATGATCATACGTTCCGAGCTCTCGGCAAGTTGATCAAAAGTGTTGTGAAGCTCCGTGGTCAGGCGCTCATTCTCCTTTTTCAGTTCCGTGTTCTGCGACAGCAACTGTGCCAACTCCTCCTCAGATTTATCGCTCTCTCCAGGTGGGCACCCCCCTCCGCCCAGAGTACGGCACTTCATGAGCTCAATAGTAGCATCCTGGAGCTGCAACAAAGTATAAGCAAGAAAGGACGTCAAAAGGATACACTCAAACCTGATAACAAAGTTGCATTTTACATAAGAATAAATTCCTTATATTCACGAAATCGCTATAAAGGTATTGTCACGGGGTCGTGACGTGGCCGAAGACAGGAGACTTCGTGTTGGGGTTTAACTATTTATTTGGGCGAACCTGTGCCCGGTAAACGGAAAGTCCAATTACAGCAGCAGTGTCGCACAGATAGCAGTCTCGGACTGATAGCGGCGAACGGAGCGTCGGCCTTCGATCAACAACTCACAAGCGGCGAAGCGCGTCGGCATTTATACCCTTGCCGTCGAATGTTCTAGCGTTATCGCTGGCGGTGGCGTAGGTTCCAGAACAATCTGTATCGTTCGCACAGTGGGCGTGATCTTATCCAAATGATCTACTACAGTCCGGAACCTTCTAGAAAACTGCAGGCGCGGTTTGCGTAAGAATCGTGTGGTGTTTTGGGACGATAACAGAAACTTGGGAAATGGAACGTGGCAGTATATTTCTAACACTAACTACAGCAAGACTATTTGTCATTTACTTTGTTATAACCAATATTTTGATTGATTAGTGGAGTTTATTGGCGCAAGGACCAGATATGGCCAAAGAGCGCCAGAGCGATGATAATGAACTGTCCGATGTGCAGTGTGGATAAAACAGATGTGACGTGGCTGTAAATGGGCCTAAAAAACAGTCGCTGTAGGTGCGTAAAAATATACATATAGTAAAACTATGGCAATGACAAAAGATGTCTGCTATGGAGACATAAAATGGTTTAAAAGTGATACGTATGTGAAATAAAAAATTGGCATGGAGCACCAGTGCCTCGACAGAGCCCTTAAAACAAGAGCATGGAGGCCTGGGCTCATTGAAAGCTGCTATCACAGTGGCATCCTCTGAAAAGAGGATGCGCTATGAACCTGTTGGGCTAAAAACATTCAATGTTGGGCTAAAAACATTCAATACTGTATCCTTTAAAAAGCTTGGAACCGATTTTGCATCAAAAAGCAGCTCTTCGCCGAGAAACATAATCGGATGTAAAGGAAGATGATAGCGGTATGCTAAAGGAAAACATTTCTTTCTCTTTCAGCTTCCGGACACTCCAGGAGGACGTGGAGAACGGTTAGCCTCTCGCCACATCTACCACAAGTAGGATGTTCATCGCCAGTCAGCAGAAAGCTATGGGTACCACAAGTGTGTCCTATTCTGAGGAGACAGAATAGGACATCAGTTCGCCGTGTTCTCGTAGCGGAGAGCCAGTGACCCTGCGGCTTAATCAAGTGAAGCTTATTTATTTCTGTGTCCCACAAGCGTTGCCAGTGGCTTCGCAGTTTCTTACGTAGGAAGGGTTTTAGGTCTGTTGCAGGGATAGTAGCGGTAAGGTTAATAGCGCACAATAAAATTGACGTGGCTATTTGGTCAGCTAACACATTGCCCTCGATGCTTCCATGGCCAGGTACCCAGCAAATAGTAACATGCTGATTGGACATATACGCAGTACACAGGACGGAATACAACTCGATTATTACCGGATTTCAGAGTCTAAAAAGTGATCTTGATGCATTTACGATGCTTAATGAGTCTGTAAAGATAATTGATTTTTGTATGTTTGATTTCCGTATATGCTTCACAGCCGACAATAGTGCATAACCCTCAGCCGTAAATATACTTGTCTCCGGGTGCAGTACTCCGGATTTCGAGAAGGATGGTCCGACGGCTCCATAAGCCACCCCTGCATGCGATTTAGAAGCGTCGGTATAAAACTCTACGCACGAGTAGTTGGACTGGAGTTGTTGGAAATGCATTTTAATATGTGCTTATGGTGCATGTTTAGTGATCTCGACAAATGAGGTGTCACAGTGTATAAGCTGCCACTGCCATGGCGGTAAATGTTTCGCTGTGGGCGTAGGACAAAGTTATAGCAGTGGAACACCGATTTCTTCACTTAAGTTTCTCACACGCAAAGAGAACGGCTTTCTCACTGCGGGTTGATTATGGAAGAGGGTGGCAGCGGTCATATCGTTTATAGTTGAATAAGAAGGATGCTTGATGTTTGCGCGTACCTTTATAAAATATGTGAAACTGCTATAGGATCGCTGCAGGTGAAGTTACCACTGATTCGACTCTACATAGAGGCTCTGGATCGAATTTTTCCTGAAAGCACCGGTTGCAAGTCGGATACCCAGATGGTGAACGGGGTCCAAGATTTTTAATGCACTTGGCGTTGCGGAATGATAAATTATGGAGGCATAATCAAGTCGCGACCCGGCAAGGCTTCTGTATAACTTGAAGAGGCACTTTAGATCACTACCCCATGTTGTACGCGATAGGAGTTTTAGGACGTTCATCGCTTTCAAACATTTCATTTTGACATATTTAATATGGGGAATCAACGACAGCTTAGAATCTAAAGTGGTTCCCAGGAATTTATGCTCGCTGCTCACAGAGAGTTGGCCTCCCATAATCGCAACATTTCGTAGCGGCATTACCCCTCGTTTGTTGGAGAAAGGTACGCAAGTACTTTTCTTGGTGTTTATTTTAAAACCATTCTCATCCGCCCATTTAGACAATTTATTCATTCCAAGCTGCACTTGTTCGCAGATAGACATATTGTATGATTTGAAACTCATCTGCACATCATCAACATACACGGAATAAAACATTGCGCTTGGAATGACTGACTGCAGGGAGTTCATTTTTACAAGAAAGAGTGTGCAACTAAGCACGCCCCCTTGCGGAACACCAGTCTCTTGGGTAAATGATCTAGAGAGAGCATTTTTCACTTTTACGCGAAAGGTTCGGTTAGACAGATAACTTTTAATTGTGTTTAGCATGTTCCCATGGAGCCCATGGCAGCAAGATCGCGTAGACTCCCGAATCGCCATGTGGTATCGTACGCCTTCTCCAAGTCTAGGAATACCGAAAGTACAAACTGCCTATGAATAAATGCATCTCTGATGTATGTCTCTATGCGAACAAGGTGGTCTATTGTCGACCTTCCCTCTCTGAAACCACACTGAAGGGGGTCTAGTATACTGTTACTTTCTAGAAAGTGGATTAAGCGCCGGTTTATCATTTTCTCATATAGTTTGCATAGGCAGCTTGTTAACGCTATTGGCCTGTAGCTGGTGGCCAAGGACGGGTCTTTGCCTTGTTTAAGCACTGGGATGACTATCGCTTCTTTCCATGACAATGGAATATACCCAGCTTCACACATGGTATTGAAGAGGGTTAGGAGTGTTTTTAGTGGTTCGGGGTGAAGGTACTTGATCATTTCGTACAGTATACGATCACCACCTGGCGCCGTGTTGTTGCAGTACGCAAGAGATGCCTTAAGTTCGGCAAATGAAAATGGGCAGTTGCGAGTCTCCTTGGACGGACGTTCACATTTAAGGGGTTGCTGCTCTTCGCGTTCTTTGAATCTTAAGAGCGTTTCTGTACAGTGTGATGCACTTGAGACATTCAAAGTGTTCACCAAGGCAGTCTGCGTGCTCCTCCAGGCTCTCCCCTCGGGTACTTACCAAGGGTAGGGGGTGCGACTCCCGACCCATTAACTTGTTTACCCTATTGCAAACCTTCGTTTCGTCAGTGTAAAAATTTATACCGGAGATGTACCTATTCCAACTTTCTTTCTTTGTAAGACGACGCGTTCTTCTGGCTTGGGACTTAACCTGTTTGAAATTGACGAGGTTTTCGGCCGTTGGGTAATTTCGGAGTAGTCTCTAAGCTTTATTTTGTCTATTTCGCACTTTTCGACAATCCTCGTTCCACCATGGGATGCAACGCTTATCACTCATTCCGTTAGTTTGCTTAATACATTTCACTGCAGCGTCAATAATAAAACCTGTTAGGTATGCTACAGCATCGCCTATATTAAAATCAGCTATGTCATCTCCGTCTAAAAATGTAATTTCTCGGAACAGTTCCCAGTTGGCCGACCTGGTGTTCCCATGAGGAAAGTCAGGCGAGCATGTATCTTCTTTTGTTAACTTCAACATAATCGGGAAGTGGTCACTCCCAAAGGGGTTCTTGAGAACGAACCACTCCAGATATGAAATTAGTGTACTCGAAACAATACTCAGGTCTATAGAAGAGTATATGTTGTGTGTAATGCTATAATATGTTGATTCTTTTTTATAAGTAAACATGCACCTGACAAAAACAGAAAGTGTTCCATTAGGCGTCCTCGTGCATCCAAATGGGAGTCGCCCCATAGGGGATTATGTGTATTTAGATCACGAACGACTATTTATGGCGGAGGAAGTTCATCAATTAAGCTTTGAAATTGTGTTTTCGAAAGGTGATAGCACAGAGGAATGTAAACAGAATTGTTAGTAGCTTCCCGAACAGCACTGCTCAGGCAGCAACTGCCTCAAGAGAAGTTCGGAGGTTTAATTGCTTACAGGCAACACCTTTATCAACTACTATAGCGACATTGCCCGACGAGGCGGCAGCATCGTCACTCTTTGCGGAAGATGGCATATTGCCTTAAAAAGTTTGTGTGGACTTGAGATGTGTTTCCTGAACAAACAGCACCTTTGGAGTATGTTTATTAAGGAGTTCTCTAATATCATCGAGGTTATGGAGAAGTCCTCTCACATTTCACTGAAATATCTGTGTGTCCATTTTAGATGTGTTTTGTGCTGTGTGCTCAAGGATGAAAAGTTAGCTCACAGACCCTTTCCAGGGGCCGTGACACGAGATTTTTCTTTTTTTGGATGGGTCGACAGAGTCGCGCCGATCCTTAGGTGCTGGCTGTGCCCTCACGCTCGGTGTTGTGTCCATTGCCTCTTGCGAGGCGCTGGACACGCGCTCTTGCGAGCGCCGAGTTTGTTTTGAGGGCCTCGCCTCAAAAGACGAAACCTTTGCGGCCCCCAGCCCAGAGATTGGTGGGTCTTTCTTGGATGACTGAGCAGCACTTGCTGCAGCCGCCGAGGGGGCGGATGGCGTCACCGCTGGCTCACTACGCGTGTGCCAAACAGGCGCCGGGGGCCATCGTGGCGCTGCCCCCCCGACGCGCCACTTCAGCATAGCTGGTTTCTGGTAGGTAGGACATGTGCCTTCGTGCCTCCCCAAATGAAATGTTTTGTTTCCTTTTCTTTTCTTTTTCTTTCCTTTTCTTTTTTCCAGCATGGGCATGACCGTGAGTATGCGGCATGCTCCCCATTACAGTTCGCAGGGTGAAGAGAATTTTCACAGGTATCAGATGTGTGTTCTTCAGCACTGCATTTCGCACAAGTTAGGCGGCCTCGGCAGTTCTGTGAACTGTGGCCGAATCGCTGGCATTTGAAACATCGGAGAGGGTTCCGTATATATCGCCTCACTCGAAGCTTGATGTACCCAGCTTCAACGGAGTTGGGCAGTACACTTGAATTGAAAGTAAGTATCGGGTGATTAGTCTGGATTTCTTTGCCATCACGCCTCATCCTAATTCGTTTCACGTTGATGACATTCTGTTCGCTAAAACCCTCCAGGAGTTCAGCCTCCGTCAGCCCTAACAGGTCATCATCTGAAACAACGCCACGGGTAGTGTTCATGGTTCGGTGTGGGGTTACTATTAATTTGGTATCTCCGAATTTCACTAGATTAGGCAGCCTCTCATATTGTGTCTTGTCGCGGAGCTCCAACAGGAGGTCCCCACTTGCCATTCTCGATGCTTTATATCCTGGGCCAAAGATTTCCTTCAAAGACTTCGAAACTAGAAAAGGTGAGAGCGTTCGCACCGATTTGCCGGGTGTGTCAGCGTGGATAACTGGAAGACTTCATCGGTGCGCCCTCTTTTCCGAGGGCGATCAAGGAGTGGGGGAAAGGAACAAGCCATATGTAAATGTTTATTTTCGGCAGCGACGCCAGCCACCCACCATGGAGTCCTACAAGGGGAAGTTGCAGGGTCTGGAAGTACAGGCCCTGCAGACGCCAGCTGTACGCCACCACTATAACCGAATATGGTGTATCCAAGGTAGGATAGCCACACAGGGTTAACCCTTGCCGCCAGGATACACGGAAGTCAATGGAAGTGAGTAGAGGACAGGAAAGATTTAAAGTAAAAGAAAAGACGAAGATGCGAGGTGGAGAAAGGCAATTGCCGATTCCCCCGGGCGGGTCAATCCGAGGGTGCCGTCTACGTGAAGCCGGGGCCAAAGGGGTGTGTTGCCGCCACTGGGGGGCCTTACAGGTCTAATCACCCAGCATTGGCTCAACCCCCAGGATCCCCTTTTCCCCGGACACTGCAAAGCCACGCACGGCTAGGCGTGGAAGGGGGTCGAAACCTCCCCCGTTAGCTCGGGTTTGTGGTGTCACTACACACCAAACGCCTACTTGCGCAGGCGCCCCTGCGGGGAACCAATATTTTGTTCTATACAGGTTCGTTATATCAAGATTTGGGCAAATAACAAAACTGCTAGTGACAATGTATCTGCCCTGGCTCTAAGCAGAGTGCTCCAAAGTCACCATCACAATGCTTGGTGGCAAGTGCTGTGTAGATAACATAGGTTGCAAAGTTAAAAAATAGTTGCCACCAGATGTTCTGTAAACAGAAACTATAAAATTGCTTCTGCTGTAAAAGGGCTGGTTATCAATCAGGAAATTCATACAAGTTTCTCAGGAAGAGAGCCAAGTGGAAAAATAATTTGTCTGGTTGGAGTGTCTTGTGGCTTTGTGCTACATACAAGCGGCTGTTAAAGAGACCCTAAAGAGGAACAATGACCTGGTTTAGTTCGACAAACTGCATTCCGAGCACTGTAATGCCATGTGTTTCACTATAACAAGTTCATTATCCGCTGAGAAAATCAAGGTTGAAGTTGAAAATCAAGGCCGAAAAGGTTGAAAGGTTGAAGTTGAAAATCAAGGCCGAAAAGGTTGAAAGGTTGAAGTTGAAAATCAAGGTTGAAAATCAAGGTTGAAAATCAAGGCCGAAAAGGTTGAAAGGTTGAAGTTGAAAATCAAGGTTGAAAATCAAGGTTGAAAATCAAGGTTGAAAATCAAGGTTGAAAATCAAGGTTGAAAATCAAGGTTGAAAATCAAGGTTGAAAATCAAGGTTGAAAATCAAGGTTGAAAATCAAGGTTGAAAATCAAGGTTGAAAATCAAGGTTGAAAATCAAGGTTGAAAATCAAGGTTGAAAATCAAGGTTGAAAATCAAGGTTGAAAATCAAGGTTGAAAATCAAGGTTGAAAATCAAGGTTGAAAATCAAGGTTGAAAATCAAGGTTGAAAATCAAGGTTGAAAATCAAGGTTGAAAATCAAGGTTGAAAATCAAGGTTGAAAATCAAGGTTGAAAATCAAGGTTGAAAATCAAGGTTGAAAATCAAGGTTGAAAATCAAGGTTGAAAATCAAGGTTGAAAATCAAGGTTGAAAATCAAGGTTGAAAATCAAGGTTGAAAATCAAGGCCGAGATCTCTTCGCGCGATGCGCGAATTTCAATATGGTATGTTTGTGATATTGGCTCTATGATAAATTTTCTGAACTTTCGCACACTCGGGTCACAACCCGAGTCTATGGCACACTCGGGTCACAACGTACTTCATTTTTATCGAATGAACGCTACATAGGAGCTGTGTAGATGCTTTAAACATTTCTTATGTCACGGTGCTTAATGCGAGAATCTCAAGGTGGCATTGCGACCCATGTTTTCTTTTTGCGCCTTTTCTCGCTTACTAAGCACCGTGTTATGGTAAGAGTGGCATTTTCGGAGTTGTGAAATCTTAATTTACTAATACGCGAAAAATCCTTTTGCTCTTTAGTGTCCCTTTAATTTCCCTGAACCCGGGATTCTGCAGAACAATTCGCAAACATAAGAACACTTGCAATTGTTGACATCACCTAAAACACATGCACTCATCCACACACACACCAATTTAAAAGGAAACTAATCTTCGTTGAGTCTCTAATGACTCCAAATTAAGGATTACACAATATGGCCCAAGTCTGAGGGTTCTTGCCCCAACACTCATACAAGATGTCATGGCATTTGCCTACCACCCCAACACCACTAGCTAATGCTTCGTATATGAGGAGTAATTTTGAATTGTACACTGCAGGAAAAAGCACAGGAATGTCTATGGATGAAATGTTGTAGCTCAGGCGAGTTGTTCATCCATGAACTTTGCTTGTATTAGTGCAGTACATTTAAGAAGGAAAGACGACACAGATGTAAAGAAAGATGGGTGCCAAGATCGCACTAATACAAGTTAAGTTTATGGGCGAGACAGTTTCTGCCATTCTTCCCTTTTCCGCAACATAATTTTTGTGCACTTCTTCCACAAGGCATATTTTCCAAGCTTAAAGCCAGAACGCTTAGTGTGAAGTAGTTTACCTTCATGCTTATATGTGCAAGCCTCCTGGTTTGCTCAAGTACAAGGCGATCTCACCCCTTTGCACCTCTCTCCACGCCAATAAAAAACGGGCATCAATAATGGGAAGGGTATAAAGACAACGAAGATGATTTTCCTTGAGCTAGGCAGCTTTCTTTGAGATATCAGAGTATATTTCCTAGCAGCTTCAGACGACAATCTTCGTTCCCTCACCTACACCTGTAGGATCACCACAATGACCCCACTAGAGCAAAAACTACACTTTCCTGGGCCCATCCGTGAAATACTCACAAACAGCACCAGACAAGGCAAACCATTTCCTGTAATATGCCGAAATGTGATGATGTGCTTATGTACCGTCAGCGTCAAATGAAACCCGAACAGCTGCAAGCCTTCGCGATGGTATAGCGCACGCCCTTCACTTATCATAATGGATGGGCACGCATATATGCACAGAGCTGCCGAACAAGATGGGCACACCTGTCAACAGGAATAACCAAACGGTGTGCACTATACTATTGCGAAGGCTGCCACTGCTCGGGTTTCATTTGACGCTGAGAGCACATCAGCTAACTCGAAAGGTAAAACTTTGCTGGTAGTAGTATTTAGAGTTGAGTCTACTCTCGGCAACTCACTTGCATTGTCGATGATGATGAATGTTGCACTCGCAAGAAAGACTCACCTGCTGGCGAAGCCGGACAATTTCTGCTTGCTGGGGGTCAATGTTTACAATGGGCTTGTTCTTAATTTTCCTCGCCCGGTCTGCATACCTCAGGGTGTTCAAGGTTTCGTCCAAGTTGCTGTCTGCCGGGCTGACACAGGCAATCATTACTGTGTGGCTGTTGCCGCCCAGCGAATCTAGATTTAAAAAAAAGGTGCATTAGGAAGAAAAATATTAATTTGCAGGATTACTTTGTTGTCCAAGACTGTCAGCGATGGCACACAGGCAAAAACACTAGCCAGGAATGTTAGAGAAAAAGTAGAACTGTTGTAAAGGTGTACTTGTGCTCGAAAGACAAGGCCACAATGTCGGAGCAGCTACAGCCGTCAGGGCAGAGCTCGGCGAACTGCAGTGTGCGCAAGGACAGCCTAGAATCATTACAACTAGGCTTGTGTGAATAGTGAAGTATAGGTTCAAAGCGAACTTGAAGGGAATGATTTTGGTTGAATAATTTCGAATCAAATTGTACATATCGCATATTATAAAGAAAAAAAATGGCCATGTTTGTCATAACCTAATCAACCTGCACATTTCTTGAATATTGAAACAAATGCCATTTCTTTATTTTAAAGTAAATAGAAACAACTCTGAATGATAGCAGGATCCGACTTTCGGTAGAATGCTAGTGATAACCTATAAATTACGAGTTTTAAAAATTTTACTTAGGGCATATAAACCAGTATAACGACCTTTTAAACTTAAAAATGAATCGATGTGAAGGCAATATGTTCATTTAACCTTAAAATGGGGCTTTTTAGCAGTGCGAATTTCTCCTGGATGAACGTTTTTACTGCTTATCATTCCTTTGTTGCTGTGAAACCATTTTTACAAAAGGTTACATGCGAGTCAATATATAATAGACAAATTTTTTTACGACTCAGCACTCGTTCACGACAGTGAAACCACCTTTATAGAAGGGTTACATGCAAAGTAATAATTTATTACTTTATTTTAACTACTTCAAAATATTCAATATTTTAGATTTGATTCAAAACGAATTTATATACTCTTATACTCGTTCGAATACCCCGAGCATTCAAATATTCGCAGAAGCCCAATCACAACTAATAAAATTGTTCACTAGTCTATCACTAGTCTACCATTTTACATAGTTCAGAAATAGCAGTTTTCTGTTTTGCGATTAACAAACTTCTGCAAGCGCATGCTATCATCTGTAATCAATGGATCTATTAAATTGAGCTAAGCTTAAGCCAATTATCCTATTACATACCTTGCAGTAAACGGGTAAGCTTTGAATTCCTGTAGGGCACATGGGAATTGCCATCGCAGAGGGCACTGATGACATTTCCAAGTGACAGAAGGCCTTGGTTTATGGTGATGCCTGCACGAGAATAACACAGTACAGTTTGACTTCTAGAGAAAAAGTGCCCCGCCACGGTAAGTGCCCCGCCACGGTGGTCTAGTGGCTAAGGTACTCGGCTGCTGACCCGCAGGTCGCGGGATCAAATTCCGGCTGTGACGGCTGCTTTGCCGATGGAGGCGGCAATGTTGTAGGCCCGTGTGCTCATATTTGGGCGCACGTTAAAGAACCCCAGGTGGTCGAAATTTCCGGAGCCCTCCACTACGGCGTCTCTCGTAATCATATGGTGGTTTTGGGACGTAAAACCCCACATATCAATAAATCAATTCTAGAGAAAAAGCAGGAAAGAGGAGACTTTTGTCTGAATACCTTTCAGAATTCAGTATTCAGAATACCTTTAAAGGCCCACATAGGAATGCACCATATACAAAGGAGAAAGATGCATTTAACAATGTAATGAAATGAAAAAAAAAAAAGATAATAGTGAGTAGATCTCAATGATACAAATTCGAAGGAATCACGCAAAATAGTTTTATCATCCAGAGTTTGTATAAACCAAAAACGAGTAAATGCCGATATTGAAGACGAACAAGAACTTTATTTGCAACTACTTGTTCCTGAAAAAAGTCCACGATGTTCTTTTGAACTTTCCCTCCTTCACCGTTTTTCAATAAAGTGCTGCAGTTCCCTCACTCGTACTGCTGGCACGGCGCGTTGACACTCGACATTAAAGAGAGCGAAAGCGACCAAACTCGTTGGAAACTTTTCTTCCGGACCGAAAAACCACACCACAAAAAAAATCTGTCCTGGAGAATTCAAGCGAACACGCCAGAGTGACAACAAAAACCATGTCCACAGCCGTCGCATTCGTTCTGCCCCTCGTACATGCCACCCCCGCCATCGCCACTTGAGAATTTATTTCACTCTGTACGAGCTTCAATGCTCGGGAAACGGGCAGAGTTCTAGTTATGTATGCAAAGCACTAAAAAAAAAAAAAAACAGTTTGCACCTTTAAAAACATTGTTTGTCAAGGTGCAAACATTGGGAAGATGCACCAGCAGCAACGACACGAGCTGACACAGCGGTGGCGACAGATTCACCTGGCAGTGCAAAAGCGAGATACTTTAAGACATGCCGACTCGCTGCTGCTACACGTTCTACTTAAGTTGTTCTGAGCGATCGTAATCTAAACCAAGCTCTCGAAGAACCACACTCGTCAAGGCCGCAAGCTTCAACGCGCTTCGAGTTTGAAACAGCGCCCATGCGATCCACCATCGACGCATTTGTCGCCATACTGAATTTGCGGCTGGTTGTTTACATCATGTAGCTTTAGAGCTCGAGCAGCTGGTGTAGCCAAAGTCGTGAAGCAAAAAGGCAATACGCTATCGCGTGGCGGGGAAATTCATCTCCAACCGATTTTTTTCACGTCAGCCTCGCGGCGTGTTTTTCCAACGACTAAAGCGGGGAAAATTCCGGCGAGTTTTGCCACATTCACTTCCTTCGGGGCTAAGAGTGAATGGGCCTTCCTCTCGCAGGCAAACCTCGTTGTGCCGCTGGCATGCACCGGTCAATCGCACATTCGTATCATCCGTGGTAGCTGGAAAAACCGTTCGTATAACACCGAATCGCAGCTACAGATATACAGGATCGTATATAATGAATTCCGATTGATTAATATGTAGGGTTTAACGTCCCGACACCACCATACGATTACGAGAAATGGCGTAGTGGAGGGCTCCAGAAATTTCGACCACCTGGGTTTCTTTAACGTGCACCCAAATCCGAGCACACGGGCCTACAACATTTCCGCCTCCATCGGTCAGCAGCAGAGTACCTTGGCCACTAGACCATCGCGGCGGGGCTGTATATAATGAAGTCTATCCACAACAACCTTAAAATTCGTACTATCGTGGAATTCGCATGAACTGTAATTGTATCATCGAGATTCTAAAGTATGCGAGTACACTACAGCAAAACAAAAAGGTGCAAGGTAAAATATCAAGATGCAGAGAACACAGCTCTTGCCATAGTCTATTGTATAAACTTAGCACAAGCTGCACACGTGCTAAACAAGAGCTACATGTACAGTATTGAAAGTTCAAAAGGTGACATCAAAACCTTTAGCATAACTGGTAGGCACAATTGTACGAAGTCATGCTATGAATCTGATGGCTAAAGATAACGTTTGCTCTGACGCAAATGTTTGAGTGGAAATTGCACAGATATGATGCGAACCGATTATAGATACTGTGTAACAAATGCAGAGAGGAAAACGAACAGGACAGGGCACAGTTTTTCTTGATGGGGTGTTGTCAAATTAAGAGGCTAAAACAAACCTCCTGTGGGTTTCCTGCGTATGCTAGGACACTCCACATGAATGAATGGTCGGACAGGCAGACAGGTTTGTGTCGGCAAAATTTAATCTTAAAATAATGAAAATAAAACAACAATGCCCTGCCTGCTGCACCGAAGTATTGCAGGCTACCAAATTGAAGAAAAATAAATAGGACAAGTGGCAAAGGTTAATTTTGAAGCAGAAAAGAGAAAGAAACAAAAAAAAGTTAAGTAGAGAGTGCCACCACATTGCCAACCACCTCCATAGAAACGAGCGAAGACTCGGCAATATACTGTACAAAACTATCTAGCGAACCTTTAGAAGGTATTTCAATTCACCTCCAAAGTCCCATTTTGCCCATTTTCCCAACCAAAGCCCATCGCAAGCACGTCCAGAACTGTCGTAGTTCTGTAGGAAGGGCAACGAAACTTTCAGCGACATCCCACCAGACCTGTAGTGAGCGTAGGCGTGCGTAGGTTTCCCCTTCAGGGGGATCAAAGGTTGATCGCAGTGGCCCCTCCGTATTATGTCAATCCACCTCGTAGGAGACTATGGGAGCGCTCGCCCCGTTACCCCCCCTCCCGTGTGCACGCCTATTGTCGCGAGGGCAGCGAGTTCCGGAGACATAACGGTAGAGCATTGGGGCTGCTACACGTTTGTTTTGTAGGTGCTTGTGTGGCAAGTGTGTGCGAGAAAGCTAGAGAGAGCAGACGACAATCAGCATAGCATGCGTCGCAGCCTTGCGTGGCCACGCGACCAAGCTACACTGCTACATCACAGCCCAATTCGGCACCCAGAAACCAAAAGCTGTCCACATGAAAAAGGCAATATTAATTTATTTGAAGAGAATAAATAAATCTTAGTGTGTGTTGCAGCAAAACGTGCAAACCACACAGCAAACACTTGCAGGCCACAAAAATGGTGGCATCACCCCTTTAATACATTTGTTGCATTGTACCTTCGATACGCGTAAACTGACCATCGTAGATATGGCGCAATAACTCTAGAGAGAAAGACAGGCAGGAAAGAGCCGTTTTCCTTTCTACATTTGTTGCACTGTACTTGCGATACTTAGCATACATAGATAGCTTCAGTGACCACCGGTTAATGCAAATAATTCTTATCGTCCCATTTCGTCTCGCAGGAGCAAAAGCAAAAACAATTCACGATTATAGTAGAGGCAATTGCATTGTTATAAATGATGAATTATGTACGTTCTTTGAGAGCGCTCTTTTACCATCCTTTCATAATCGATCCGTACAAGACAACTGGACACTCTTCAAAAACAAGTTAGCTTCATTAGTTAGTGAACATATTCCTACAATCAAAATGACAAATGATAAACAAAATCCATGGTTTAATAAATCACTTAACAGATTAAGGAATAAAAAATTGAGATTGTACGCGGCTGCTAAACGCGCGCAAACTGCTGCGTCGTGGCAAAGGTATAGAGACTTCTTAAATAGCTACTGCTCCGCGATACGCACCACCCGTGACTGTGATGATCTACTGTCACTGCTCACCACTAACGCAAAGAAGTTTTGGAAACAAGTGTGCCCAGAACGTCACGTTAACAAAATCACGTTGCGAAATGACAACCACATTTCCATTCCAGATCAAGACTGTCCTAACGCTTTCAATACTCTCTTTACATCAGTTTACACCACTGAAGATCATACAAACGTCCCCGTTGTAGCCGATCTTGACTATCCCTTTTTGCAGCCCATTGAAATCACTGTTGACGGAATCGCATCTATAATACATAATCTTAAGCTTTCCACATCAGCGGGCGTTGACGAGATTAACACTAAGATATTAAAAAGTACGGTCTCGCCCTCGAGCAAAACATTATGTCACATCTTTCAGCAATCACTATCAACAGGACAGCTTCCACATGACTGGAAAATTGCAAAGGTCATCCCCGTGTTTAAAAGCGGCAATAAAAACTCACCCCAAAATTAGAGACCCATTTTTCTCACATCCATCTGCTGTAAGATGCTTGAGCATATAATTGCCTACCATATTTATAATCACTTAGAACAGAATGACTTTCTTCCCAAACAAACATGGATTTAGAAAGGCCCTATCATGCGAAACACAGCTTTTCGAATTCACGACTGACCTAAATCATCACTTAGATCTAAACCTGCAAATTGACTGTCTATTTCTGGATTTTTCCAAAGCTTTCGATCGTGTTGCTCACTGCCGCTTAATCTCTAAACTCTCTTCTTTGTGTATAGATTCATCAACTCTATCATGGATACGGAACTTTCTTACTAACCGGCAGCAATTCACCATTGTTAATGATTTTTCATCCCCACTTTCATACGTTTGTTCTGGTGTACCACAAGAGAGTGTTCTCGGTCCACTGCTTTTTCTTATTTATAATAATGACTTAGCAAGTAATTTATCCTCACAAGTGCGCATTTTGGCTGACGACTGCATAATTTACCGAGCAATAACTAGTACTTGTGATCACTTAATAATTCAAAATGACCTCGACCTCATCAGCAATTGGTGTAATAGTTGGCTAATGTCCCTTAATTCAAGTAAATGTAAAGTAATGTCCTTCTCTCGCAAACATTCTAGCTCCGAGTTTTACTTTATTAATGGCAATCGTGTGTCCAGTGACGACTCTTAAATATTTGGGTGCAACCTTCACATCTAACCTTTCTTGGACTACCCATATCACCAACATCTGTAGCGACGCCTCACGATCATTAGACTACATACGCCGCAATCTACGCAAGAGGCCCAAAATATACGTTGCTTATCTTGCGCAACTTTTGTTCCCCCTCAGCTGGAATTCGCTTCTGCAGTTTGGTCCCCTCATTACGGCTATTTAACTAACATGCTGGAGTCGATCCAAAATAGAGCCGCTAGATTCATCTCGCAAAACTACGATCATAGCGCAAGCATAACACAAATTAAAAAAAAAAACTTATCACTCTCCCTTTTGAGCAGCCGACGCGATATAAACCGCCTTTCATTATTTCATAAATACGTACATGAAAGATGGTCATTATCAATGACATTGCAAACATCTGCATTCACATCAAAGAGACTTAATAATCACCTTTCATTCACACGCATGTATGGCAAAACTTACATATTTAACTCATCTGCACTTCCCCGTGTAATCCGCATGTGGAACAACCTTCCAGATGAAATCGTAGCTGAACGCAATCGAGAAAAATTCCGGCACCTTCTACTCACCCATTTCCGGGATTAACTGCTCGGTTTGTTCATATCAAAATCGGCACCTACGCGCTTATTTACTACTAGCATCTCGCTTTTTTTCCCTTTTAATTTAAACTTTTTTTTTTGATGGTTTGATTACTAACATGCCATTCAGTTCTGTTGTGTATTCTTGAGAGATGTTTTCTTTTGAGTAATGGAAAGTCTTTACAATATGTACTTGCTTTTTTAGCTTGTTTTACGTCATTATCTCACATTTATACTCATAGGACTTTCATTGCCGTTATATTCCTAATAAAATTAATATTTTCTCGTTATTCCTATTAGGACTTGTATAAAAATTGACAATCAGTTTATGTTTATTGCATGTATGGAAATTGTACCAATTCATGTATCTATTCCTTTTATGGTCCCCTTACACAATGCCCTGTTGGGTCTGTAAGGTATTTTGAATAAATAAATAAATGAACCAACTTGCTCCAGTCATGCTTTTGGTGACAAATTAAGACAGCGGAAATGAGGTTACTGAAGTTCGTTAGCCCTACAAGACTGCATTTTTACCTATAAGAACTAAGTATGTTAAAAATACTTTTTTTGACAAAACTGCACAATAGCTCGCAATATTTTGTAAAATCTGTTTCAGTGGAAATAAGTGATGGCAGATTATTGTCATCCCTTATTTGATTAGTTTGAGATATCAAGTAACCGAATAGTGATGTACGACAAACATAGGACGGGGAAAAAAAAGCACCCGACTCAAATTTTGCGTTAAGGGTTCAGACAGATTCAGACTCCAAAGGTTTTTTCAACCATACTTGCTTAAGCTCAATTTCACTAAAGTATTACACAGTTTGGCCCTCAGATCAGAGTTGGGCCCTCGGAATTAGAGCCCGAGTAATTCTACTCACGAGCAAGCTTGCAGATTTATGGCAACAAGCGCTTCGCTCAACATTGCCCCAGCGTTAAAATTGATGCATGCTGCGAAGATATAACATTTCTCAGTCCAACAAACCTTCCTTGAACCTTTCCCCGACAGCTTTGGTCTTTCCAGCTCTCTCGGAGCCAGCAAGATCGACGAGATGAAATTTCGCCACAGTTACGGCACCGTTGCTGGATTTGTCTTGCTGCTCGACGATGAGCGTGAAGATGGCATGCGACCGCGAAGAGCGCATGTTCATGTTGGTTGAGGCGGTGCTCCGAGATGCAGAGCCTACCTCCAGTAGACGGATCGTCTCTTCGGGAGTGGTCACGCTCAATTCCGTCAAATTCGCGATCTGCACCATGAAAGAAATGTGTTTGTGAGAGGATGGTTTAGCTAATACCCTAGTCACATGGCACATGGAATGTCATTCACAGCAAATATATTTAGGCATTAAGGCCATTTTTTTCTCGATTCTACACCAACACAGCGAGTGAAATTCCCAGCTAATGGCATTCACCCATCGAATGAGTTTTCCATACCCATGCAAGTGCGACGGGTTACCTGAATGAGAGGGGCTCAACTAAAAATGACAAAATTGCATGTTTCAAAAATGATTATGGTAAATGGCAAGTTTCCAAAAAATGTAAACAAATTTAAAGGGACACTAATGTCAAATAACAATTTACATCAGAGTGAAAGCTCAGTGCATGACAAGATCTAAAATGACAATATTATCAACAGCAGTACCCTACTTACCGAGAAATTGAGGTAAATACACAATACATCCGCCACAGTAGAACATTCTCAAAATGATACCGATGACATCAGACAAACTGCCCACAATAATTCACTAGTAATCAATCTAGCTGCACTAAATGAGAACCTTCTGTGCATCAAGAGACGCAATAAATTGCTGCTTGTTCATTTCTGTTTGATTCATCGAAAAAAGAACTGCCGGACGTTAATATGAAGAATGGCGCAAGTGTTTAAAAAATTAAATTTTCGCGTGGTTAAACTGGACAGGTCGTGCCATCTAGCGGGGCGCAGTTGAACACGTCTACCATTTCGGAGCCAATGGCAGGAAATTGATCAATAGCCGTTGTCGCTGCTGTGGCTCCCACTGCTTTTGTTCTGTCTACTAGTGTCGGCGACCGCACAGTGAAGCCGGGCAGCGTTGTGCACGGCAAGTGACGAGAGTCGGATCGCTTCTTGGGGCGGGTAAATTGAAGCGATGCGGGCCACTGAAATGCGATTTTATTTGATATAAGCCCTTCCTTGGCACAAAAGTATCACTACAAGGTTTCTGGACCGCTACTTCAACAATCAACGTCGACTTGATAGTTGCCTTTAGTGTCCATTTAGGGTTCTTATTATTGCCTTAACATCTTTATAACTGACATCAAAGTAGTTCAAGCAATTTGAGATAATTCGTTAATATTGCTTGCTAGGTCAATACCAATAGATGACAATGTACTTTATTGATTAGAAGCTAGATAAAACCCAGTACATGCCTTCAAAATCTACGTCACCTTTTCTAGTGAAGAAATTTTAAGATGGCGTCTCCACCCACGTTTCCTTTTTGCACGTTTTCTCACTTGCCAAGCGTTGTTTCGCGGTAACAGTGGCGCTTTTGGGATTGTGAAATTGTACTTTACCAATACGTGAGAATTCGTTTTTATCTTTAGTGTCGCTTTAACATATGGAAAGTATTGTCAAAAACTTCAAGAAGTCTGTGTGCTACGAATCAGCACTATGCGATAGCAAGTGGCAACATCCTCCTTTCCGTAAACTGGGCGACCATTAGCATTGCTTAGCATCAGCTATCCAAGAAGAACTCGCATCATTGAAAGGGAGAATGCTCATGTCGTCACCACGGTAAAGACCATGTTATCCCACCAGCTCCTAGACTGATCATCCAGTCAATGCCGGCTGCGATGAAGAGGACATTAAGAAATATGCCTGCTATCTACATATGCTCGTTGCATCACCTGGCTTCATAATTGACAACTTATAATCCAGCTCAGTGAACAAGGAACCAGTACGTGGTTTTGAAACATCAGATCATCAACAAACTTTGTCAGTGACAGTGTTTCATTTCATTCAATTTAGACTACGAAACATAAGCAGGCATTTTTAAATATGTGGTCATTATAGTCTGGTCACAACAGCCCAGAGTAACCAATCCTACCAAATGATCAAAACTTAAACCGAGATTTCCATGGCGTTGCCTCATATGGCACAGCTTTATAAAATTGTAGTCAATCAATGGAGCCCGCTTATGTATTCAATTCATTCAAGTCAAACAGGAGTCAACAAAAAGCACTTCACTATCCGATGCAGTCACATCTGTAAAAAAATGAGTTGGCAAGAATCCATAACGATTATTTTTTGGCGCAAAACATCACCACAAGAAAGACTACAGGACAAAGCTCTGTCCTGTAGTCTTTCTTGTGTCATTTCTCACTAAAAAATAAGCGCATCAGGAAATTTTACCTTTATATTTCCTGTCTGGTCTTCTCGAATGTTCAGAGACTCTCTGTCTGGGTTTTTGGAAAACAGGTCAAATACATCTTCTTTATAGATCTGCAAAAAGGATTAGGAGCACAATAAGCAGAGAGTCAGTGTTAAAGGAAAGAGTCCATAAAATACCCAGAGTATTGAAAGCCTGCAGTGCACGGTCGCAGATTCAGTGAAACTATGTACAGTACGTATGAACTGAAATGCAACGTCCATATTCTTTATTTTTTTTAGTATAACGACTGCCATGACCCATTGCTCATGATAACCGAGTCACGTTGAGGCAGATCTGGCTGGCTGGTAAAGGCGATGTTTGCCCTGTTACAACTGTGCGAGTCAAATTTCTGCTGGTACTATGACACAAACTGCAGGCACCGAAAACAAAAGCCTGCACACTAAACTTTCATGTTTCAATCCACGAGTGATGCAGTTTCACGACAGCTAACCGAGTGACTTATCTCATGAAGTAGGAATCTGTACTAAACAATGTCATCAGGATGAATGGACACCATGAACGAAACCGCATCACGTCTGCCCTCTGCGCCTTTGCATGACAGTATGCCACCTTAGACTGCTTACACGTGTCGAATGCTTGCGACGTTGCACATGGAGAGGGTAAGAAGTTAGAACAATAGAAAAGCCAGTGTGAGCAACTTCACACACCTCAAGAAAGGACGCTCTGACGAGGAAGACCTTGTCTCTGTCAGTAGATATGTGCCTGAAGATGTCTTGGACGGCTCTCGGAATTATTCCTGCATCTTCAGAGTTCGCACGGTTCGATGAGCAGCATGTGCCCATGGTGAATGTCTTCCCAGACCCAGTCTGGCCATACGCCAGGATTGTGACATTGAAGCCTGCAGCAGCGAGTTGTCATTTGAAATACACAATTGACACATCACGAAAACATGACGATTAAGAAGGATACAAAGGGACAGGCAGCGACTTGCAAGCAAGAAGTTAGTACGAACGCATGCTTTTAGACACGATGATGTCACGTGTACACCGATGCCACTGAACAAACAAGGATGAAAAGCAAACATGTCCATTAATCTATTGCACGGACATAACCATGTATGCGACAAAAGCCTAATCATCAGAAGATGCCTGAAGACAGCTCAGCTCATATAACTCGCATGAATTGTTGCATACCAGAGGACATTGTGGTGCATGTGGTGGTGAATTGTGCTCCGACGATTACATTATCAATCGCCATCATAAGAAATGAACTCCAAGGGGAATCGTCAAAGTGCATCGCATTGCTTGGAAAGAAAAAGACTGTTAGCCACTTCGCAATGTTATTGTCACAGAGCAAGCCTAGTTGCGATTGCCATATAAAAGTGTCCGACATTGCCATGCACAACCAATCCAGCAACAGACAAAACAATCGGTCTGTTGGCTGGACTAATGATTTGATACAAGTGAATTCGACATTGCCCTTATGTACAACACTGCAGTTAAATTGCGAATATTTTTAGTCATATTTAAATTTCAACGTACACTCAACATGATCACCAACGGCGATTTTTAGTTTGGATTTACCATGGTGACAGAAGATCGTGATGCATCTTGTCAAAAAGGCACCAACACAAAAAGTTTGAGTCATTTTTTTTTACATCAAATGAAAAGGCAAGACCTCAAAAGCTTAGAAAATGCATTGGGAAGTGAGAGTTCAGTCAAAAAAAGCAATAATGCAGTTATTGATGCCAGAGAAAACATAGGAAATGTTATTACTAGCAATTGTGAATGCAAATAAAAAAAAAAGCGACGAAAAGATAATTTTCTACTAGCAGGGACTGAACCTTCGACCTCTGAATAATTATTTTGGTGCACTACAAACCGAGATAAAAGTATTGCAAGTTTTGCGGAAACCCGCAAAGTGGCGGAAAGGTTAAGATAGAGAAAGACGACATCCACCTATTTGTAGCACAAAGCCAGAAGTAAATCCGTGCGGATTTCTCGGAAAGAAAAGCTCGATTGCCAAAAAATTTGTCCCGACGCATGGTTCAAATTTGGGACCAATGCCTTTCCGAGGCGGTCGCTCTACCGGTCGAGCAAAGCAGGAAGCTAGTAAGTTTCCTGCTCGCTTCCTGGTTAGCTCAATTGGCACAGCGATTGCCCCATAAAGGAGTCGTCCCCGGGTTCGAACCCCAGATCAGGACGACTTTTTCAGCAACTAGAAAGCTTTTTTTCTTTTTCGAGAAATCCACACAGACTTCCTTATGGCTTTGTGCTACAAACAGGTGGTTGTCTACTTTCCCTTTCTTAAACCGAGATGGAGCACTGTAGCTTCCATTTACTGAGCTCCCCACTAGCTCAGCCATTTTCGTATGCAGGAAGGAGACTTGTACGGCAGAGCAAACTCTCCTTAAAATTGGTCTCGACAGACGTTTAAACACAAGGCTGCTTAAATCACATCTAGTTTCTTTACCTTCGAATACTTTGGGAAGCAACTCTGAGATGCAGGCTTGATACACCTCCAGTTGGCTGGACTGCTCCCCAAAAACATAGTCGTACGTAAAGGTTTTGTCGCCACCAAGCACAATGCACTGCTGGCCTGGAAGTGTCCTGGTGCAGGTTTGGCAGCCTTCAATGACCTCTTTGGAAACTAGCGGCCGGCTGCGCACTGCGACGCGTACTGGAATGACCTTGCCAGACTCCATGGCCCTGGAGATCTGGGAAGAATGAGGCACAGATTACGGCTGCGTTACCACTGCTAAAAAGAAAAATTGGAAGAGCACATCCTCAGATAACACGCAACAGAACATGTGGCAACAGAGGTCATTGCGGCAGAATAAACTATGACTGAAGGGAAACAAACAAAAGAAACAGTACATAAAATTAATTGAAGTAGCTAGTACAAATCGTGGAGTGCTTTTTGGAATGACGAGACTAGCGGTGTGGGTGGTTGAGGCTGGAAGATAATATCTGGGGTTTAACGTCCCCAAACCACAACATCATTATGAGAGACACCGTGGCTTAAGGCTTCGGAAATTTCGACTACCTGGGGTTTTTGAATGTCCACCTAAATCCACGTATACAGGCTTAAGACATTTTTGCCTTCATTTAAAATGCAGCTGGCATTCGATCCTGCGGCCTTCGGGTTAGCGGTCGAGCGCAATAACCATTAGGCCACCGCGGCGGGGCGAGGCTGGAAGTGTGTAGAATGCACATTACAATGTTTCTATATAAAAAAAAAAAAAAAACATACCTGTCACTCGTTTCTAACAAGGTAAGTGAAAACAGAGGTCAACAACATGTTCTCTGTGGTGCACAGCACCAAAGAAACGTATTAACATCACATATTAACATACGTATTAACATCACGTACTAACATTTCAGTAGAGACATAATGCAAGCAAGAGAGTAGATTATGTGAGCACAATATCATTGAAGTGATATGAGGTTTGAGCATTGCAAGAGCGTCAGCACCGAGGAAAAAAAAGAAAGCAGCAGAAAAACGAAAAGTTGCAACAGCAGAATGAAGAGCTGAGCAAGGTACACCTTCTATAGCACTTCAATGGTGCGAAGCGTTTTCTCACCTGTTTAAATTTTGGTAAAATGATATTGTACACGGCCTGATGGTGTTGTACACAGCCGATACCCCTAACTCTGCAACGTCCTGTACTTTCCTACATCACATCAATTATTATAATCCACATTTCTTTTTACCGCATGCACTCCAACTGAGTTAGCACGTATCAGCATATGAAGGGGTGGCGTCTTCCCTCGGGCAGCAAACGAACACAACTGTTCAAACGGCAATGGACAGATTGTGAAAACTTTTCATGTTTCGATTAGCAAACAAGGTGCTTTTGATTGATTGTGGGTGTAATGTGGGCCCAGGATCCGGAATAAATCAACCGGCAGTCAGGCGACTCTGTACACACAACACAGACTTTAACACAACCGATAACTCTTACAATTCACACACAACACACGATAGCGTTCCTTATTTACATGCCAAACGTCCTACGCGCCTCGGCACACGAACTGTCCTACTCGCCGTTATGACTTGCCGCTGCGGCGAGGTCGGTCGTCACCGGTGTTCCTTGTGCAGTCACGCTGCCTTGACCGTGGTGAGGTGGTGGTGGTGATGGTGCTGCAGGCCGGTAGATCACCAGGCCACTGCAGTGCAGGTTAATGGCCCGTCGCCAACCTGAGCCGCGGCCACCTCGTGCCACCACTCGGGCCCCAGGACCTCAGGCCACGAACAGATTATGCTGCCGGTCCCCGTGTCAGCGCCGTCCACAGAGCGGTAAGCCAGCTCACCAGGTCCGCAAGGCTGCCGGACGCCTGGTTAAGCGATGTCGCGACCCGAACCGCCGACCAGCAGCTGCCGTTCGAACCGTGTCACGCTCTAACTGCCCGAGCCGCGCGCCCCGCTCGCGCTTCCTTTTTCTCGTCTTCGCCTCCATGGCGTACCGCAGAGCAGAACTGCCGTTCCCTCTTCGCCCCGTCACGGGCCACACAATCCACATCATCACAGTGGGGTTTAACGTCCCAAAACCACCATATGATTATGAGAGACGCCGTTGTGGAGGGCTCCGGAAATTTTGACCACCTGGGGTTCTTTAACGTGCACCCAAATCTGGGCACACGGGCCTACAACATTTCCGCCTCCATCGACAATGCAGCCGCCGCAGCCGAGATTCGATCCCGCGACCAGCGGGTCAGCAGCCGAGTACCTTAGCCACTAGACCACCGCGGCGGGGCTGTGTTTCATTTTGCGCTACGTATGCCATGGCGAAAAAAAAAAAAAACTTACGAGAAGGGGGGGGACGACTGCCAACGAGCATACTATCCCAGCGTTACGACAACCTTGGGAAGCAGTTCGCACATGCAACGCGCCCGAACCGAACGCTTCTTAACTTGTTGCCGCTTAAGACCGCTTAAGAGAGCAAATAATTCAGCAGGCGAGCGCACATCAACGGTGCTTCCACTTTTCTGACGCTCCTTTTCTGAGGCTTTTAACAAGGAGCGGGGGCCCTAGCTCGCGCATCGTGAAGAGCATTGAAGGAGCAAGGGGATAAGTAGGTATGTCAAATTACAGGGCAAAGGCCTACAGCAGCACACTTTGTGCCCGAAACACTAGGCATACGGCGCAAAACGGAATGGAAAAGAGCGAAGGAAGTACGAATACCGTAACGGGCTTCGTACCATTCTTACCTGGATTTGTGTGGGTCCGTTGGCTCACCGCCAGCGAAGAAGTCTTCAGCTGAAACACTTCATCACTCGACAGTTGAAGGATCCGATATCTTGTTCGCGGAGCAAGCCAACACTCAAAGCTGCGACGACGTGAGCAGTGAACCTATTGAGCTGCCGGAACTGAACATCCACACAGAACAGCTAACATCCACGTTATATAGGCGCATTGCACGCCCTTGGCGATCTTCTTTTTCGAATTTCCAACCGCACCGGCCCTCGAGAGTTCGGACGCTTCCCATTGGCTGGCGAACAGGTAAACTGAGCGCTTGATTTTGAGCCGCAATATAATACTTTTTGCTAAAACACGCTATTTTTTTAAATAAAAAAAACAATCGAACGTATTTTTGGGTGCACTATGTTATTGATGAATTATGACTTAAGCAGCAAGTTTGAGTGTAGGCAACGAGTAGTGGCAAGCCTTGAGTTGTCCGTTTTGGTTTCGCTTTCGATAGGAAAAGCGATGCGTTGGGCGGCCGGTAGGACGAAGCTCAGAAGCGTTGGAACGTCATGGTAAGTTATTAAATGCATACGGCGCACGCAGGCAAAAAGAAGGAACGAACGAAAGGTACAAGGTGCTGGGAAAGCCAGACATAACAGTATGCCCATATTTCTCAGCACGGGCAGTAGATATAATGTAGATGTAGATCCGAAAATCTTGGCTCGCACACACCCTGAGGAATTGGCCAAAAATAGGGTAGTTTATTAAAATATCCAAAAGCTAAAGTATAGGATTTATTGGCACACACATTTTAAAAAATTTTTGCATTAGAACTCATTCGCTAGTGGGGTGCATAGCCCACATGCGAAATTGTGAATGCTCGCTGGTCAAATGCATTTGTAAGCTGGTACATGCGTGAACTTCCGGCTGTGTAGGTCATGTAATACACATCCAATGAAAAAAATATATATATGAGGCACTTTATTGCTGCTACACCTTCCTAACAAGTGTTTCTACGTGGCTGAAAGAAGACCAGCGTCTCGTTGCCACAAAGAATGTTGGAAAGAAAGGTTACAGTCGTATTCTAATCGTATTCAAATTATGTTCTAGCTGTTTCCTTCGAAACATTTTGTTCTGCACATATCAGCATAAATCTCAGAGCATTCATGAAACTCAATTTCGATCACAAATACGGTAGCTGATTCATATAACTACGTCCACCACATCTGATTCAGTCAGTTTGGCTTCCTCACGACACCCTTCCACCCAATAACCCAATAATGGAATGGGAAAGCTACGCCAGTGATTTCTGGGTGGCGCGTCAACCAGTTGGGTGCTTCGCTCTGCCCTTCCTCTTTGCTCCCTTATTTTCAGTATATATCTATTCACCCTTTCAATGAGAGTGGGAGCAACCTCCTCTCCGGACGGGAACCAGGAGCACCAAGGCTGATGCACGCCGACGTCACTGCCTCATCAGTGCATCTCAGTGCGAGTTGCGCATAACTGAAGCAGCCCAGAAGAGATTATGATGGCATTTAGGGAGCCTTAGCGATGTTAGTCGCCACCCATCCTAAGCGAGAAACGCATCTATTAAACAACTATCGCTTTCTTCACTTAGCTTCACACATTTATTCTGGAGGACTCGCAAGAATGTGCACGTTTCAATATGATATACCAAGTGACCCAAGTCGTCCACAAGGCCAGTCAAGAAACGTTGCTTGGTCCTGGATTCCAGCTGCTGTACAAACCACCGCATTAACAACTTCTCACAAATCAAAAGTTACATTGCACACACTGAAACAATTCAGAGTTCAGCGCAGAAATTGTATGATGGCACATTTATTGTGTGTTTCTTCTTGCAGTGTCCTGTGATACGTATGTCCTGCGCTTAATGCTTGTCACGCCAACAAGGCCAGATATCTGCGTTATGCTAGTTTCCAAGCACGAACAGTGTTGCAATTACGTTGATATGCTTCTCATGTAACTTATTCGCAATAGCATGAATATTTACGTGTGCACTAGTTTTCATATCAACCTTTAAAAAAATTCACGTGTGGAATGCTTACATTTGGTATGGTGGATTTTTTTAATGTTTATATTTTTGCATATAAGAGGTTTACCTTCGGGTCCTTTTGAGTGCTGTTCATTTTGTTTCTTTTTCTTAAAAAGAAAAAAAAGGTGGCAACCATAAACATACATTATATCGGCACAGATATATGTGCAATGGGAGGCTCGGAACATGTTATTGCTTCAAAAGTTTTCAAGAGGCATCATGCGAAACAGGGACACGGCATAGACTGCCACCATAATGAGCTTCTTTATTTTCATAGTAAACATAAAATGTTTAACAGTGACAAAAACAAACTGTGAGGGAAGGGATGCGCCCAGGCATGCAAAACGTATAGTTGCTTTCGACAGCACGCAACGTGACACTTTTACTCGGTATGATGCCATATGAGGGGGTATTTATATACGGATAATGATACGTGCTGCAAGCCTAGGTGAAGCCGTATTGGAACTATAATGCAATAACCGTTGCAGACAAAATTTTGTGCGATAACCTTGTCAGCAACGCTATCCCGTAGTGTTGTGGCAAAACGAAAACATGCTACAAACAGGTATGCCTTCATCATTTAAACATACTACTGCTTTAAAACAAATGTAAAATAAGTTTTGGCAGTCTTGGTTCATTTGAAATTGCTTGATGTAAACAACAACAAAAAAAGTTGAATATTCAACTGACAAGCAAAGCAAGCATGACAATGTGGGTGCAAATACATTGGAACAAGGCTGCAACACGTCAATTAGCCAAACTTGCATTTGGAACACACTCTCCTAGACACAAATCTGAAATTTTACACAGCTCAATTCCTTTTGATGTTTCCTTCTTTATAAATTGCAAATATTGTCCCCAATATTTCAATGCAGCCTTCAATGATGTGTATTGTTCTTTTATGTGTAAGCCATAAGCTCAATGTCTTCTTTCTTTCTAAATATAGGGGGCTAACTCATATAGGTTTAATAAACAACAAAGACAATTGCAAATAAGAAAAAATACAATGACCACCAAGATATCACATGCGTTGGGAGCACATGCTGACTTTATCACCAGTCTCTAATTTGGCAGTTGTTTGCAAATAATTGGTACATATCTGCCATGACAGTATTCAACCTTCTGACTAGCGGCCCTATGTGTGCCTAAGAGCGAGTGCCTAGTCTGAAAAAGAGGTTTCACTGTTGCAGATGCCCATGAAACAGTAGAATCCGTGCAACCGACGCAAGCCTCGAAATTGCGAGCGATTGAAGTGAAATGAAGAACGTGCCCCTCTATGTCACCGATGTTTTGTCGCGCTTCATGCCTGCCCACCGGCATTTTCAAGAAATAATGTAACGCAGAAATGCTTTCAGCAACATGCTGCTTTCATTTTATTGCTGCTCAAGGAGCAACAATTGTGATATTTTAGATGCTGCTTCCGGGAAGCAGGTCCTTATCACACCCCCCATTCGAGACACAAACAACCCACCCACAGTGTCTAAACCACCGAAGGAATCCACCGCATGGCCACGTACGCTACAAATCAAGGTGCCTCATTTGACACAGAAATTCGCAGCGCGTTCATACGTTCTGGCGCCGACCTGTTCTGCCTCAGTTTCTCAAGCTTGGACCGCAGATCAGTGCCGGCCATTCGAACGGTCGATAGAAGCCTGCGAGCGTCCTCCTCATCACCTTCGTCATCGTCTCTCCGGCCGAGTCCTAACCCCCTTCTTGATCCCGCCCTGTCCTCGAACCCAAAATCATCGCCGTAGCCGCCGCCACCAAAGCTGTCGTCGGCAGGGTCGTAGTCATCTCTCAAGCTCGGGTCGTCCAGGTCAACGTAGCGCGATCGTCTGGGAGTTGGGAATCGGCCTTGTTCATCGTCTCCATACTCGTCGATGTCTTCCTGTTCCTGTCTTCGAAACAGGTTGGCTCGCCCACCAGACAGGCGGTCCCAGACGCTGCTGCCACTGACGCTGATGCTGAGGGAGCGGCTAAAGGTCTCTTCGTCTGACGTAGGCGAGTTTCCGGGCGTAGACCATGGCGTTGGGGGAGTCGGTGTGCCCAGGGCCCCAGGCCTGTTCCAGTGAAAATACAAAAAGAATGATGCCAACATTAATTCATCCTGTACCCCACTCAAATAGACAATTACGAGGTATTGGACAAAGTCGTTAAAGGGGCCCGTTAACACTTTTTGAGCATGGTCAGAAAACGCTGCCAATCGGTAGTAGAGTCTTTTGAGAACACGCAAGCCAAATATTATAGCGCTGCATACGGCTTGGAATTCTCAATAAATTCTCGAAGTCGGCAAAAAAATTGCTTTCTCATCATTTAACAAATAATGAGAGAAGCTAAAAAAACCACTCGTCAGAGCCGTACTATCAGCTATTGGCCAAATTGAACATGGCACGCTCGGTCGTTACAGGGACTGCTGGGAAAAGCCGCAACTTGTCCACCCGCGCGCGCGTGATCGCATAAAAAAGTTACGTATTCTAAGAAAAAAAAGTGCTCAAGGTCACAAGGTATGTGTAATGTATTTTCTTTGCTCGCGCCATCTTTCCCTAATTAGCTTCCAGTGCTTTCGTCGGAACGGGAGAAGAAAATGTGATTACAGTGTGCGAAAAATGTTTGTAACAGCTCCGCTTGTACTGGACAAATTCTAAAAGTTTTTGCAACGATAGATTCATGAGGCAATAAGCACATTTAGTGAATTCATTCCATTGTTACTCGAAAAATTGTTTCAGGACCCCTTTAAGCAAATGAGATGAAGTGCCTTTGAAGGGTTTTAAGCTAAACCTGCTTGCATACAGTATCTTCACATATTCCGGAGGAGAGAAGAGGGGCGACAATACAACAGGCAAGCACACACACACATAGTTTATATGGAAAAAGAATTTCACCAAATTACAAAACACTTTGGCATGTAGTTCAGTGAGAGGAATATGATGAAAGCAATGTCTAAATATTAGGTGTGTGCAAATACACAAAGTTTCAAATATTTATTCAATAGTGTTTCATTCCATTTGATTCACACTGGAATTTTACTATTCTAACTTCCCAAAGACAAATACAGTCAACGTCCAATTAAAAGCGACCCCTTCAGATTTTCAATATACTTCCCTTCATCACCTTCTCGTATTGCGGCAAAGCTGCCTTTCAGGCTATGGTACAGACGCAAATTTATTGATTCTTGAAAACGCTGGTTCCAACAAGAAGATGATGCAACAGAAGTGGGGCTCAATCAATGCTGTTTTTGGACCTGAAATTTTGGAAGGAAATCCTAAAAATCGAATGCCGAAGATTTTCAGCATCCCAAGTTTCGGATATACAGTCGAGCCCACATATAACGGCCCCACTTAAGGGGGGAGGCTACCCTGGAGACCGAACTTTTTTATTTTTTAGGATATCTGGATGAAACTTTCAGGGGTTGTTCACTACAATAAAACTAGCACAACTGCTAAGTTTCACGAAGCTGTGTTTCTTAGTTCCAGAGTTATTGAGGTTTAACTGGGTGCTTCACATGGGTGCCTGAGGAAGAGTCGTGAGAAATCCCAGGACATAGTAGAAAGCTGAAATTCATTGTGGTCATTCCTTGATAGCTATCCCAGGGCGCTACAAAGCCGTTTTTTTTAATTCCCCCCCCCCCAAAATTTTCACGCAACTTTGAATTTGATGTAACCAGTAATGACCAGATTCATCAAAAATTAATTGTTTATTATAAATTAACAGCACCAATTTTCAAAAAAAGGAGCTTGTTACGCCCTTGCAAGGTCATTCAGGAACAGAATAAAAAAAACGGCACACAAATCTGATGAACGGTTTTCGAGTTGTTGCTTTCCTCAGCACCACAACTAGCAAAAAAATCCGTTCTGAGAAAACAGGCCGAGAAAGTTCAAAACACGTGTTTTCTTCAAAAAGCTCCAGCACAGTAGGTAGAAGTGTCCTGGCGCACTCTTTTCTTCTTTTGCCTGGCCTCCATCTTCTCTTAATGTCTTTTAGAATTCTTTTTTAGGCGTAAAGCGTCTTTTTCACGAGCTCGCTGGATGGCCAGATGACCTGGTTGAAGTCCAATGGAGTCCGATATCACTTGGGTTGCTTTGCAGCAGCCGGCATTGTAGTGCAGCACTGCTTCATGCAGTGCTGTTTCTACCGCGATCAAGGATGAGTGTTGTTCCTTCGGCATCAGAGACCACAGAATGGAGTGGAATGATTCTGATGCATTTTGCGTCTTCGCTCCCAGGCAGCGCTGAAGAAGCGACTTTTGTGACAGTCTTTCGTAGATGGGCAGCATAGCTGCAGCGACATAGTCCGGTAGGCTGTGTTTATGTTTTGGCTGTGGCTCACCCTTTGCCTCTGCAGCTCTATGGCGGCACCACGATTGAGCCCCCTCTGGGCAAAGTTCATGGTGAGGGTCCTGGTCAGTCGATGTGACGTGGTGATGTGTTGCCATCACTGCACGCTGCATGGCTGTTAGGTCAGTTGAATTGTTTCTCAGGGCCCAACCATAATATCCTGTCAGCTTTTCAATGAGGGCTTTAGTCAGCTTCCCCTTCCCACTCAGTGGCTTATCACTTTTCTGCACAATGTTTCGAAGAGCACTTCCAATCCTTTTCTGAACATGGTTCAGACATTCTTCTTTTACAATTGGCACTAGCCCGTACACATTCTCTTCTGTGAGGGCAGCGAAGGTACGGCTGTCTCCGTCGGACACAAGAGTGGTGTACCGCAGGCCATGCTTGGATACAGACCGCCCAAAGAGAGTCAAGCCTGCCTCCACTTCCATGCTTCCCGATTTTGCGTCTGTGTTTTTCTGGCAAATGTGGTGCTTCTGCCAGCTTTCGTATGCTGCATCTCCAGGTTTGGGCCCTGTTTAGCATCCAAGGCAGTGGTTTGAAAGAACTACAGCATCCAAGATGAGACCTGTAAAGAAGTCAATTACCGATCCCACTCCGATGTGTGACCTCGCTTATGCCATGTGCCATCGTACACTACGGTGATGTCCTTGCAGAAGCTGGGGTCCATTTCTTTATATGTTTTGATCACTGCTGTGGCAGAATCAGCATAAAACTTCTCTAAAGCGGTGGTCTCTGGCTTCCTGAACGTCTCTTTCAAGTGCTTTTGAAACGTCTTGTGGTGAAGACCTCTGTAAGAGACGTTCATGGCAGCCCAAAAGTCATTAAGAGCTGTTTGCCCCTTGCCTATTTGCTTTATAGCCATTATGGCGCGGACATTTACATCGAAGGCTTGCGTGTCCTTTTTGCGGGGCGATGTCCATAATTTATCGACGGTGCCACAAGAGGCGCACACGACTTCAAGTTTTGTTGCAAGTCCAAGCTTGGTGCTCTCTCGGACAGTCATAGCACCTTTCAAACATTCTTTGCACACTGTGCGGCTGAGCACGACGTTAAAGATGTTCATTTGAACGAGCGAAAAATGTTCGCCCTCACTTGTCACTGCAGGTGCAAGAGCCGGCTGCATCAGTTGAAATTTCTTCTGCGTCGCCGGCGTAGACTCGAGTTCAGCGCGAACGGCGTCACGACGTTTCGCATTCGCATCAATTTCTTCCTTCGTTAGGAAACGCGTCCGCAGATGAAACGACGGTCCACTCATGCTCGATGGCGGCACCGATTCAGACGAAGTGCTGGGTCCGGATATCAGAAGCACTCGGTGTCACGCTCGATGGCACCGATTCAGACGAAGTGCTGGGTCCGGCGATATCAGAAGCACTCGGTGTCACACTGGATGGCATCGATTCGGAGCACGTGTCGAGCCCGGCGATCTCGGAAACACTCGGTGCATTTGCGGCTCCAGCCACACTCGATGTGTCGGATTCTCGACTGGCGACAGCCGACAACACAGTTCCGTCGCTGCAAGCGTCTACGCAGTCGGCACCCGCAGCAGAATAGCGGAATTTCGATGATCGTACAAGCCGCATAGCGCGCCTCCGCGCACTGGACTTCCGCACTGACTTCGGCTTCGTTGCCGGCTTCGCCCACAACAACAAAGACGAAAGGCACAGAACTAGTGCAAAAAGAAAAAAAAACGAGAGAAAATGATCGAAAAGATAGCACAAGGCGAAGAGCGGCTCGTAAGCAGACGTCTGTCGAGGCGGACGGAGCAGAGAGCAACAACGAAGCGAGCGCGCTGGATGCGCCATCGAGAGGAGCGGCCGCCCCCGCTGCTGCACAGCAGCCAATGGCGGGCACGCTTTCTCCCGCGAGATATGAATGCGCTGCTCTAGCCAATCAGCGCTTCGCATCGCGGGAAAACGCCAATAGCGTCTCAACTGTGCTGCCGACGCCATTTTGCAAGGCGGCGAACGAGAGAGAAAGAATGCACGATCAAAACAACACCAAGATGGCGCGGGACGACCGCATGGTCCGGGAATGGCGCGCGCGCGAAGTTTGGTTTGATTTCGGGATTTGCGCCTGTTTTGGACGCCGCGGCGGCCTCGAAAACAGTATTTTTTTTGCCCTTTGCGGTTGAATTAGGTGCTGATAATTACAGAATAGGTAGTTTATGAGACATACAACCCAAAAATGTGGTTTTTCAAAAACCTACTTTTTCGCGATTTTTCGGTTTTCAAGGGCCGCGTCCCCCCTTAAAACAAACTTTCGCTTAAAACGAACAATTTCCGCGTGACCGTGAAAATATAATTGGTTCAATGGCACAAAATCGCACTTACAACGAACGTCTCCGAGCACTGGTGATCGGTTACAGCGAACGGAGTCAGCGGTCTGCCGACTTCCCGAGAAACCAATTTCGACCACCAATCAGGCATTGGCGAGGTGCCCATACATTCTTATTGTTAAACGCCGACCCTGCCTCCGCATCCCTCTAATTGCCGCTCTCCCCGACCGCTTTTTGTTACGCACCCCTTTGTCCTTTGTCCCCCGCTACTCTGAGCACCCCGGATCGCCTGGAGGCCCGTGTTTTCACACTGCCACCGATCTGGCGAAGATCGGTCGGCCATCTACCCTGTTTCTGATCGCTGGTACTGTCGTTGGCGTCGCCGACCTGGAGTGACCAGACCATTTGCCAACATCCTCAGCCACCGACTGTATCCAATAGCCTGCGTCTAGTGTACACGCGTACGCTACCCCGACTTTGATAATTTGCGATTCGTTTCGTGTTTAGGACTTGTTCTCGCTCACTTCGCACTCAACTTAGCATGCCTTCCGCGTGCATGCGGAACCGTGAAAACGGCTGTTAATTTGTGCAGAACGAATCGCGAAATATTGAAGTTCGTGAGGCCATGCAAACCCGCTGGCGCAACTAAACGATTTTTTGACCATGGCCTCAGATTCTTCGAACACTGCCACGCGCACCGATTCAGGGGGCCATGCACTCTTTCCAATATTTTCTACGTGCGAGTTTCGCGGACCTTTCAAGCAACCTGCCTTCTTCCCGTGTGTTTTGGTTTTTAAGGTCGACCTCCCGTCACATCCTGCCCTCTCTTTATCGCAACTCCTTGCCCTTCTCTCGCAAGTCTGCTCACCTATCTTGATCACAACCCCTTCGCCCATCTCCGCCGCTTCGCGACGCCCGCCATGCTGGCTTGAATTAGTTTCGTTTTTCTGACTGGAAACGGGCCTACAGCTGTTCCACCCGCTCTGGCATGTGTGCGCGTCTTGCTCGCTCTTGGTGTGCGTGTGCGGTCATGATGGCCGACGGGAGGACTAGCACGCTTTTTTGTGCTGCTCAACAAAACGTCGAAAGTGTGACCGCTTGGCTTGAGCGTAATTAGCGCGTTAGGTGCCGCGTTGCGGAGCGCTTGCTCATAGCTGTTGACCACCTGGAAGCCAACTAGCCGCTTCGGGAATCCCTGCATTCAGCTGTGGAGATGGTGAATATTTTGTGGGCGGCGGTGACGACTACATGCCCGTGAAACTGTTTTCGCGAGGCCGACTTTGTCGACGTCGGGCCCAATGTTGAGCGTGAAGCTTCCGAACTTCGGCGGCGATTTGTGGCCACGCGTCGTCGACTCCGACCTGGGAGAGCGGGTGGGACATCTGTTGCGATAGTTTAATTACAGACGATGATGATGCCGACACTGTGGAACTGTGCACGGATTGGGGCATTGTGAAGTACGTGGCGAGAGCAACTTGGAGGAATCGAATTGCGAGAACGACGAAACTTTCGTGCCAGTGCCTCATGCAGCTTATGCCACGGGCCTCGGCGAACGAGCACCCCCACCATGTTAAATGAACTCGAGACCGCCCTTATCGCTTCTGTTCTTCGAAACACGTGCATTGCAGACTTTTTGGGGCAAAAAAAGCTTGTGTTTTCACTCGGAACTTTTTTTAAAGCTGTGTTTCATTTACTACAAACTTCGGGATACAGCGAACGAATGCCGCGTCACGCTCAGGTTTGTTATAAGCGGGCTCGGCTGTATTGACAACTATGAGGCAGATTCTGGAACTCCGGACCCCTAAGGAAGACACCCTTGTCCACCACACCAGTTTGGCTTTCACAGAAGTTGAAAGAGGAGGAGAGGCCAAGGCATCTTTGCTGTTCATGTGTAAAGCGTCACACCAAATCATGTACACAAATACAATTCGGCTTGTGCATTGCATCATTGTTGATAAAGGAACTATGCAACACCACCCCGCCCCCACTTCATCAAATTAGTGAAAAGAAATACATCCACGTTGCTATCTCATGAGAATATATTAGGAATCCTCTCCAACTTTTTTTCTCCAATATTGCTTCAAAGTATTTGAAAAACATTCTAGAAATATTCAATTCGCACTCACACTTAATAGTATTCAAGTTCGCTGGCATACCACATTGTGATGGACAATAAATATAGAGGGACCCACTCTACTTGAGCTCCTATGCTAGTTTTCTGCCTGGTCACTTCATCACAATGATCATTCTTGCCAAAAACCCGCAACTGCTAAAATACGCTTTGCGTAACGTTACTTCACGTAAACACGTTTTGTGACTAAGTCACGAGACATTAATAGTATGGTAACAATGAAAGCCAACAAACAACCCTGCCAAGGAAAGTATAGGGGATTTTCTTAGTACTGAATGTAATGTAAATGTGAAGAAAGAAAAGTGGACGAAAAGACAACTTACGGTGGGCAGGGATAACTTGCCTTGCCCACGACAAGTTTTTTTTTGTCCACCTTTCTTTATTCACATTTATAGTGCATTTAGTACTAACAAAATCTTCTATAGGTACTTTCCTTAGCAGTGTTGTTTGTTGGTTTTCATTAATATTGTGTCTGAGATAGAAAAACGAGCCCTTAAATGTCCTACTTATTTTAAACATTGATAAGTGGTTTGCCTGATGTGTGAGATGCAGTGTAAACTGTATTGCATATCTGGCCCTTCGTCTAAGCCCAAATGAAGAACTACCCATAAAGAACACAAATTGTCAAGCAAATAAATCTGCACTTAGTATAACAGCGCGAAACACAGTTGTTTGCAGTTATAACAGATTACTGGATAAACAAGCATATGTAAACTGTAATTGTTGCACTTTGTTTTCCCAAAAATCCAACTAATTCAACTAAAAACCAACTAAAATCCAACTAACAAAACACTAAAGGTAGCAGAGCCCATATTTGTTCACCGATAGATCGAGTTATGTGTCATAACATGGGCTTGTACGAATACTATCGGTATCTCGTAACACGCAACGTCATGTGGTCTTTACTTTATTTAGGTTTCAGTATCTGAGATCTCAAGTATTTGAAGTGAATGAATACATGATTGCTGACCTTTTCCCACGTCGTTGCTTCTCTTCCTCTTCGTCGGCGTACATCCTCATGCGCATCCGTTTCACTGCACGCTGCCTGGCACCCAACAACGAACGATCTCTGTCACTGTCATCTGGAATGTGTTACGGTAAATGTTCGTTAATCCCCATTTCATGAAACTGGAAAAATGTCCCGACTAACTGAATAACGAGTTATTGAAAGTATCATGAAAAAAATAAACGAATGTCTGTAGAATCAATACACTTTCATTTTCGTGACGAATACGTAAATGCTGCGCTCATTTTCTACCAGACCAACAGAAAATCTGCAAGTTTTTCCATCCCATGCTTTCGTTCACAATGTGACAACAGCACGATATTCACGTGTTTGATTAGCCTCAAACATGCCCTGTACCTTTCCCTTAATAACCTCCACCAGCAATACCACCAAGCGCACATGACAATAGATTTCTTTTTTTTTTGACAGTGAAAATGATCTGCAACTGATCGTTCACCCATCGCAATGTAGCAAGAGTTTGGTGGAAGCATGCGGACGCAATTCGGACACTTCTGCATCGCACATTTGTGATAATAGATGCTCAGTGCACACCGAGGATTGTCCAAACTAAACAGGTTGCAGCCAAATATGACCAAATTAATATGAGTTCGATGCCGATAAACAGTGCTAATGCCAGTCGGGACCGAATAACGCATTCAAATAATATGATTTTCCAAATTAACTAGTGACATTACAGAGACTTTGCTGTAGTATAGCTGCTTCATACAGCCAAGCCCCTGCAGTGATAACCAATCAGATAGCCCGAGATACGTAAATTTGCAGTTGGCAGTTACTGTGGACTACTGTTTAGTGCATAGCTACGCCTGAAGCATAGCGCAATGGATTGTTACTGTATTGAGGCCACTAAAAGTAGAACTGCCTAGTGCGATTTCAGAAGCGACTTACGCGTGAATGGTAAGCCACGTGCGTTATTCTGATACACACGCCACAGAATCCATTGGAAAGTTGAGCTGTTATGCGTTACTGATTGATGATTGATATGTGAGGTTTAACGTCAAAGAACCACCATATTGCCGCGCGCTTGATCTGCCAGCGCAAAAGAGGCAGACGAAGTGGCAGTTCCCCTCGTGCCATTGTTCTGTTTTTGGCTGCGCTGAGCCGACCGCTCTTCGGACTTTTGTGAGGACGCCTTAAAAACGTCTCCTGTCTATTTAACGTGACATTTTAATGGTGGAGGTGCTGGGTAACCTCACCTATGCAACAGACTCCTTCTAGCAGCCGGAACGTGACCCAAAACCCAGAGCTTACGCCGGTACACCGTTTCAGTCGGAGGATTCGAGGACTGTCCCCCGAGTTTGTGCCTCACAGTACAAGTACGTCGACTGGTATGGAGAATACGGTTGCTGTCACCGCTTCCCCTACCGCTGGAGCCGCCGCTGCTCCAACCGCTGCACCCGCAGCTGCACCCACTCATTACACGCTACAAAAACCACGTGTTCCGAGTCCCTTTCGTGGTGGCCTCTATGAAGATGTGGAAGATTGGCTGGCTGAGTACGAGTACGTAGCGGATTTCAACGGGTGGGACGAAGTAGCGAAGCTCAAGAATGTGTACTTTAGTCTTCTGGATGGTGCTCGCACATGGTTCCAGAACCGCAAGGGCCTCCTAACGTCGTGGCATGAGTTCTGTCACAGGCTCCGCGAAACGTACTCGAGTCTCGATCGTCGAGAGCGCGCTGAAAGGGCCCTCCAGTCCCGCATGCAGATGCCTAATGAAGGTGTGGCTACATACGTGGAGGATATGGTTCATCTGTTCACTCGCGCCGATCCAACCATGCCGGAAGACAAGAAGCTGCGACACTTGATGCGAGGTGTGAAAGAGCAGCTCTTCGCTGGACTCATTCGTAGTCCGCCTAGAACGGTCGCGGAGTTCCTCACTGAAGCCGTCGCCATGGAAAAGGCGCTGCAGCAGCGGAACCAGTACGATCGGCAAGTGAATGCTACCTATACCACCGGGCTAGGCTCGTTCCCGACCGACGTGGGAGCGCTTCGCGAGCTGATACGTTCGGTTGTTCGCGACGAGCTACAACAGCTGCAACAGCTGAACCAGGCGCAGCAGCAGCCTTCCACGAATTGCATCGCCACCATCATACGTGACGAAGTTCAGCATGCGCTCGGCACACCTCGCCGCGAGACACCAACGCAGGTTGCTGCACCACTTCAGGCGTTCGCAACTTCAAGTGAACCTCTAGGGGTGACCTACGCAGACGTATTGAGACGCACCGTTCCGTCGTCCACGACACCATCCCCAGTGAGTGGTTTCCAGCGCACCACTTATACCGACACGTTCGAACACAACGCACCTGCACCAGTCCCACTACCAGCCGCAACCCCGTACGCCACACTGCAGTCCGCACAGGTGGTCCCTTATTTTGCAGACACTCGACCCGTCATGCGTAAATCCGACATATGGCGCATGCCCGACCGACGACCGCTTTGCTACCACTGCGGTGAAGCGGGTCACCTCTACCGAGACTGCCAGTACCGCCGACTTGGGCTGCAGGGTTTTCCTGCCAATTCACCCCGCCCCCGGTTTGGACAGAGACCACCAGAAATTGAAGATTTTATCGCTCGGCAGAACGTCCCACTCAGGCGTCAGTCGCGCTCACCGTCACCGCGGTCGTCATCTTATTCAGGCAACGGAAATCGAAGGCCGCAAGGACGGTCTCCGAGCCCTCGCCTGGAAAACTAACGCCAGCGACCTTTCGAGGCGAGGCCGCTGATTCTCGACGTGATGAAGACCTCGCCCTCCAATCGACGCGACATCGGACCAACGGAAATTCGACTACGCCGGCGCCTGTATCCCAGCTGAGCGACTTTTCAATGGACATACCTGTGCTGCTCGACGGTCGCAATTTAACTGCCTTAATAGACACTGGTGCTGACTACTCGATTATTAGCGGACAATTGGCACGTACCTTGAAGAAAGTGATAATGCCTTGGACAGGATCGCATGTACGTACAGCTGGCGGACATGTTGTAACGCCGGTTGGTTTGTGCACGTCCAGGCTACAAATACGAGGCTGCACGTTTTTGGTCAGCTCCATCGTGCTACGTGACTGCTCCCGCGAATTAATTCTCGGCCTCGATTTTCTTCGGGAATATGGCGCCGTAATCGACCTACGGCGACGCTGCATTTCCTTTTCGACAGTCAACGCTACGTCAAGGGACTCCAACCGCCGTACAACCGCCCTCCGTGTTTCCGACGACAGTGTCACAATACCACCTCGTGCAAGTATCCTAATTCAGGTGACTTCCGAAGGAACCAGTGACGGTGAAACAGTGGCAGAGTGCAACGTCTCCCTGCTGCTGGCGCTTGGAATTTCTGTGGCACGAGGCATCATTGACATTCGGAACGGTACAGCCGAGGTCATGATTACAAATTTCACCAATGAGCATCGTCACCTTTTCCGGGGCACTGCGGTCGCCTACGCTGAAGCTTTGGAGGACGTCATTGAGTGTTTTGCCTGTGAAGACAGTAGCCGCAATGGACAAACCGTAATAGATGTTGACATGAACAGTGCACTGCCAGAAGAGAACCAGAGGGCCTTGCGAGAGCTATTGTTTGAATTCAGGGCGTGCTTTGCTCAGTCGTCTAAAGTGAGTCAGACGCCAATTACACAGCACAGGATAATCACTTACGACGACGCAAGACCTATTCACCAACAGCCATACCGCGTCTCGCCGACAGAACGCGCAGCTATCAAGCAGCAAGTGAAAGAAATGATCGACGACGGCGTTATCCAGCCTTCGAACAGTCCCTGGTCCTCACCGGTCGTTCTGGTTAAGAAGAAGGACGGTACGCTTCGCTTCTGTGTAGATTACAGAAAGCTCAACAACGTCACAAAAAAAGATGTTTATCCGCTGCCGCGTATTGATGACTCGCTTGACCGACTACGACGAGCGAAGTATTTTTCTTCCCTGGATTTAAAGAGTGGCTACTGGCAAATTGAGGTTGATGAGCGCGACCGCGAAAAAAACCGCCTTTGTCACGCCGGATGGCCTCTACGAATTTCGGGTGCTACCGTTCGGACTCTGCTCTGCGCCAGCTACCTTCCAACGCATGATGGACACTGTGTTGACTGACTTAAAATGGCAAAGCTGCCTTGTGTACTTGGATGATGTGGTCGTGTTTTCAACCAGCTTCTCCGAACATCTGAAGCGACTACGACAAGTACTTGAGGCGATTCGGACGGCTAACCTTACGTTAAAGCCGCAAAAATGCCATTTCGGTTACGAAGAACTAAAGTTCCTTGGACATGTCGTAAGCGCAGAAGGCGTCCGTCCTGACCCTGAGAAAACCGCCGCTGTCGCAGCCTTCCCGACTCCTGCCGATAAGAAAAGTGTGCGGCGGTTTCTTGGTCTATGCGCGTACTACCGGCGCTTTATAGGCAATTTTTCGAAAATTGCCGAACCATTAACTAGACTCACTAGAGACGATACGCCGTTCGTTTGGAGTGCTGAACAAGAATCAGCATTCACAGAGCTTCGGCTTCGCCTGGCATCACCACCTGTTCTTGGACATTTCGACGAGGAAGCCGAAACAGAAATTCATACCGACGCCAGTAACGTCGGTCTGGGCGCGGTACTCGTCCAACGGCAGGAGGGAATTGAAAAGGTTATCGCCTACGCAAGCCGAACCCTAACACGCCCGGAGTCAAACTACAGTACCACGGAGAAGGAGTGCCTTGCTGTCGTGTGGGCAATTGCTAAGTTTCGACCTTACCTTTACGGCCGTCCATTCAGAGTAGTGACGGATCATCACTCGCTGTGCTGGCTTGCGAACCTCAGAGACCCCTCCGGACGACTGGCAAGGTGGAGCCTACGTCTGCAGGAGTACGACGTCACTATCGTGTACAAGTCCGGTCGTGCACACGAAGATGCGGACACGTTGTCACGCGCGCCAGTTGAGCCTGCCGCTCAGAGCTTCGAAGAGGACTGCCCTTTCCTTGGCTCCGTAAGCGTAACAGACTTGGCTTTACGGCAGCGAGCAGATGCTCAATTGCGACCTATCATTGAACATCTAGAGGGCCGCAACGTATCACTGCCCCAGCATATAACTCGCGGATTGTCATCCTTCTGCTTACGACAGGGCGTGTTGTACAAGAAGAACGCAGCCGCCAGCAACAAAACTTACCTGTTGGTCGTCCCCGCAGAGCTGCGTGAGGAAATTCTATTTGCCTGCCACAACGAGCCTCCATCGGGCCATCTGGGCATCACCCGAACCATCGCTAGGGTACGAAAGTCTTACTACTGGCCGAAACTTGCCGCTTGCGTTAAACAGTACGTTCAAGCCTGCCGCGAATGCCAGCGCCGAAAATCCCCATCTGTTAAGCCTGCGGGATTACTTCACCCTATCGAGCCACCCAGAACACCCTTCGATCAAGTCGGCATGGACCTCCTGGGTCCGTTTCCCTTGTCATCTTCCGGCAACAAGTGGATAATCGTCGCTACAGATTATCTAACCCGCTATGCTGAAACTAAGGCGCTTCCTAAAAGCACGGCTTGTGAAGTTGCTCAGTTTTTCATCGAGAGAATTGTATTACGCCACGGTGCTCCATCCTGTGTCATCACAGACCGAGGAACAGCGTTTACAGCAAGGCTCCTTGAACAAGTTTTTCAGTTAAGTTACTCCACGCATCGCAAGACAACAGCGTATCACCCTCAGACAAATGGACTGACCGAGCGGCTTAACAAAACGATGACTGATATGCTGTCTATGTACATAGACGTACAGCACAAGACGTGGGATGAAATACTGCCTTACGTAACATTCGCGTATAATACCGCTACGCAAGAGACCACACGATTCACTCCGTTTCGTCTTCTATACGGTCGGGACGTTCAGACGATGTTGGACGCAATGCTCCCATGCGACATTGACAACATCGAGAATCTCGACGAAGATGCTGAGTGTTTCGTGCAACGAGCCGAGGAAGCACGTCAACTAGCCCGCGTAAACATCAAGAAACAACAAGGCGTCGATGCACAGCGCTACAACCGCTGCCACAGACAAGTCGATTATAAACCAGGTGACCAGGTGTTGGTTTGGACCCCTGTGCGCTGCAAAGGTCTCTCTGAGAAGCTTCTCAGTCGGTATTTTGGCCCGTACAAAGTGCTACGACAAGTGAGCGACGTCAATTACGAAGTCCTTCCGGACGGAAGCCAACCACCCCGACGCCGACAGCTACGACCCGAGATTGTGCACGTGGTGCGGTTAAAACCGTACCACACACTGTGACAATGTTTTTTTTTTACGATACACGCTTCGTTTAGCATCGAGGCGATGCTCTTCAGGGAGGAGGGGCAGTGCCGCGCGCTTGATCTGCCAGCGCAAAAGAGGCAGACGAAGTGGCAGTTCCCCTCGTGCCATTGTTCTGTTTTTGGCTGCGCTGAGCCGACCGCTCTTCGGACTTTTGTGAGGACGCCTTAAAAACGTCTCCTGTCTATTTAACGTGACAATATGATTATGAAAGACGTCGTAGTGGAGGGCTAAAGGAATTTCGAACACCTGGGTTCTTTAACATGCACTCAAATCTGACCACAAGGGCCTACAGCATTTGTGCCTCCATCGAAAATGCAGCCACCACTACTGGGATTTGATTCCGTGACCTGCGGGTCAGTAGCCGAATACCATAGCCACTAGACCACTGTGGCAGGGCGCTATTACGCGCTACTACTCAGACTATGAGAAAGAAGAAGAAAAAGTTTTTTTTTTTCTTCACATGCGACAAACGCACCACCGCTAAACCAGTGTATGAAAATTCTGCAGGTAACGTAATTCAGGGTGTGGCATGTGAATATCTGTACTGACACACCGAGGGGAAAAAGTGAATCATAAAGCTGATGCTCTGAAACTAAGAGAAACACACGCACCTCCAGTATCCATAGACCTGGCACTGCCCAAGGCGAACGAAGCGCTTTTTGCCTCCCGCATCCTGCGCTTCCTGGAGTTGCTGATGAGACCAGTCATTCCTATGAAACAATTTACAAGTTACTGTTGATGTGTCTATAGTAAATAAAGAGGCCACAGAGTTAACTACATGCCCTATACGTACCTCCATAATTTGGGTTTCCATACTTCTTGTAGTACTCGCTGTGCTTTTCCGCTCCAGGCATCTTCTTGTCATCTGTAAAGGTTTTAAGCAAGGTAGATACTGATACCACTTCTAATATATGATAATAAAGTGCATACAAAATTAATAATAATTAATATGTGGGGTTTTATGCCCCCAAACCACGATATGATTATGAAAGACGTCGTAGAGGAGCGCTTCTGAAATTTTGACCACCTGGTGTTCTTTAAGGGGGGACGCGGGGATCAAATCGCGAAATTCTCGCAAAAAAACGAATTTTGGATAAGGGCAGATTTGGATTCTGCATCACCATTTCTATCATATCTAAAAATATTTCCACCGAAAACGATCTCAAAGTAAGCTTAAAAAATGTTTTTCTGACCGCGGATCGCAAAAAGCTGGCTGAAATCTGCGCGAAAATGGCCCATTTCCGAGCGCGATACTTCCGCGCCTTCGCCGCCGCTCGCGGAAAGCTTGGTGTCACTGGAAAGCTTGCTTCACCGCCGTACTTCTCCCGGTGAAACCACGACTCTACGAGCTAAGATAAACGCACAAACAGAAAAAATGCGAAGGCATCCGCGACGCCTTAGACGCGCACCCATTGGTCGCTCCTGTCACGTGGTACTGAGCGCGCTCTGTGAGTGGCTGCTGGGACGCGCTCGCTTGCGCTGGTCGTCTGCTTTGCGCACGCACATCTGCTACGCACACGCTGGCGCACTATAGTTTGCTGGTGCAAACATCGTTCAGCACAGGCCAAAATGGAGCCAGCACCACCTCACAGGTATAACCTGTCGAAACGTGTAGCGGAGACTCTGCTGCCTGTATACCAACGTCTCTCTGACCCGCAACTGTTGGAGCGATGCAAAGGCAACAAAACTCAGAATGCGGCGGAAAGCTTGCATTCAGTTATTTGGTCACTGACTTCAAAGGACCAACACGCTTCATTGTTCGCAGCGGAGACATCAGTACATGAAGCAGTTGCACGCTACAATTTTGGGAATTTGCGAGCCTACACTGAAATGTGCAAGTCCGTGGGCATCAAACCTGCTAGCCTCGCCCTTCAAAGAGCTGAAGAAAAAGACCAGCAAAGAAAACGAAAAGCACGCAGTGCAGAAAAAATGAAAGAGAAAGGACGTAAGAAGACCCTCGCAAGCAAAGACACAAAGTATTACAGTCCCGGGGCATTTTGATGGACCTTTACTGACTGTTCAACTTTAACGCCAGTTTTCTCAGAAACGTGTTTTGACCCGACTGTCCAGCTTGCCACGATGCTTGCATGACTATGGCTTGACAGATTTTCATGTGGTTTTTTGCATTGTGTTCCTCAGTGAATTTTCTATGTCGTGACGTTTTCGTATTTGTTAATTACTACCTCAGTATTTTTACTCCTAAGCTAATTTCACATTATGATAACGACCACATTTACAAGCATGTATACAATGTTCTCTGTAAAATAAAAACAGAGTCATAAAAATATTTGCAGAATGTCACGACATCAACCATCCCAATGGCTAAAATATAAGAGCAACTATAGGCTTCTACCATGTTTTTTTGTCACACCAGGCTTTGGGCAAGTTTGGTAGTACACTGATGGATAAAAAAATTTATAATGCCAGAACTACTGGAGATAGCTGAATGAAACTTTGTCATTTATCATTTAGCGCAGTTTCCAGTAAGCATGCCAAATTTCATTGCTCTACGACAAAAACTAAAGAATTTCCCTTTCGATCCCCACCTCCCCCCTTAACGTGCACAGCACACAGGTCTCTGCCATTTCGCCTCCATCGAAATGCGGCTGCCACGGTCGGGATCGAACTCACGACCTTTGGGTCAGTAGCCGAGCGCCCTCGCCACTGATCCACCGAGGCGGACAAAGTACACACAAGAAAGATAATGACAAAAATAATTTCTTCCCGTTGCTAGATGGTGTCATTATTTCACCACGAACCCTCGACTTTCTGGCCCTATCGGAGGCACTGCTCAAGGCACGACGTCTTCGAAAATCTGGCGAACAGCCGCCGTACATAGCGATGTCAACTAGAGGTGTGCGAATAGCATAACTTTAAGTGCAGAGTGAATTCAAACATTCTTCGAGTACTTCGAAGTTGAATCGCAGAAAAAAAGTTGGAAAGGATTCCTAAGCATATTCTTATGAGATAGCAACATGAAATTGTTTCTTTTGGCTAAATCAATGAAGTGTTGGTGTGGTGGTGTTTCACAGCTATCTTATCAAAAATGAGGCAATGGAGAAGCCATATCGTATTTATGTACGTCCTTTGGTGCAACCAAAGTGTTGCCCTAACTTCAGACCCAAGACACCATTATTTGAACCCCCACATCTTCACATCTGTTACCTCCATGTAGGAACCAGTGTTTTCTGGAGTCAATGCATTCGCGAAAGTAGCAGAGCTTAAAAGGCAGCTTCACCTCAATACAAATGTGTAATGGGGTGAAGCTTAGCTAGTCAAAAATATGAAGGGGGCCACTGCCAATCGGATGTCTATGGGATGTTCATATAGTACGAATAGTTAAATTACAGCATGAATTGAATCGAATAGCAAGCGCTATTAGAAAAATAGTCTAAATTTCGAATATTCGCACATACCTAGTGTCAACATCATCACTATCATCATCTTCAGATTCCTGTTATGAGCAATCGCACAAAACTGTGCTTGCTTAAAGGGGAACGTGGGTTCTAAAATTTTTTTTCAAATTTTTTGCTCAATCTTGACCAAACTTCACTACCCAAGCTAGTTTTTCATGCTGATTTCAAATCTCTAATTTCTTTCTTAATGTTTCAAGTGGTTTAGAAAATATGAAGGTCTGAATCGTAATTAATTGCATATTTCTTACGGGAATTCTTGGCAATTTATTCTTGCTAAATCCACAAAGTGAATGCATAATCCCAATGCTGGAGACTTGCTGTAGGGGGCGATGCTATTTTTATCTATTTGAAGGCATTTTATAAGCAAGAAAACGGACGAACACTTATGGTCACTATATTACAATAAATTTCTCTCTCTAAAATCTTCAATAGTAATTTTTGAAGGGATGCTAGAGAAAAAGAAATAGCATCACCCCCTAGATCATGTCAAGACGAATAAAATGATACCAACTTTGTCGCATTCACTCAAGTTTAACATAGGAAAAACCCCCGTAAGGCCGAATGCAATGTGCAAAAACATTGAACTGAGAAAAACGCGTTTGAAGTTTCTAGCAACTTTAACTTATGCTAAAGTGAAGCTACAGCGATATTAATGACATCATTCTGTAGCTCTATATTATAGGATAAATGGCCATGCTAAATTTCACTGTACCCACCCAGAATACTGCTCACAGCTTGTTCTAGAACTATAAAATAGTCATTGACTCAGCATGAGAATTATTATATTTTTACTTTGTGGTCGTTCAGTGCCTTGCAAGTGAAAGGAACACAAAAAAATCATGCAATAAAGTTGTCCTTGGATAGACAATAGATTTACACAATGTTTAGGTCTAAAACCAAGAATATTTATTTTTGCAAAAATTCTCACTATTTGCCATCATGACTGTTTACAGCAGACCAGGGGCTGTAAGCAGAGTCCCCTGCTGGCTTGTGACGCTTTGAAAGTCTTTCATTTATTGAACTGCTGTCGAGATGCTCTCATCGCGATTTTTGCAGCCTGCCCTTGTCCGTCTCAAGGCTGCGACGCACCAAGTTATTGCCAGCGCTGTAGCCCAGCTTCTCGCAAATTTCCACGTTGCTCTTGGTTGTGCCTTGGTTGAAGCGGCTGATGGCTTCGGCAACTGCCCTTTCAATGCTCCGCAAGGATGCATGCTGAGTTTTGGGGGCCTGCTGCCAAATTATAGCATGCAGGCTCTCACTTGGGTTCTGGGTGATCCCATCGCAGCACCTTTCCAAGAGGGCATTGTCGCTCAGCCGCCTAAACACAAGCTCCAATGCCTCAGTTACGAAATCAGGCAGGCTGTCCTTGTGTGGTGGCGGCTTCTCATTTTTCGCAAGAGCTCTCTGAAGTTTGCACCAGAATTCAGGGCCTTCAGGGCAAAGGTCATGCTTTGGTGCCTCGTCAGTTGAAGACATATTGTTCAAAGTTGCTAGAACAGCCTTCTGCATACCTGGAACATCGTTCCTGTGGCTTCTCAATGCGTAGCCATAGTATGAGGTGATCTTCTTTATCTTTTGTTGCGTAAGTCTGCCCTTTCCACCAAGTGAGCCACCTTGAGCTTTTTTTTCTCTACAAGGGTACGTAAGGCAGCTCCCATGAGCTTGTGTACATGACTTATGCAGTCCTTTTTGGCCACCTTTATGAAACCGTACACCTCTTTTTCTGTGAGTGCATGGAATGTCCTGCTGTCGCCGTTCAACAGCATTGTCGTATAACGAAGCTTGTGCTTTTCAAATGACCGCTCAAACAAGCGTAGTGCTGCCTCCACTTCCATCTCGCCAGCATTACAATCAACATTCTTCTGGCACAGAGGGGCATGCTGAATGAGCCAGGCAGAATGTCCTGCTTCTCCTTCCTTGGGTCCTGTGGTGCAAGCCAGGCAAAAGTTCGATAGCACGATATGGTTTATTACGAGGCCACTACACATCTCAACAATGCAGCCAACACATATATGCGAGCTATGTCCATGCGTAAGCCAGGTGACGTCATAAATAACGTCGACGTTTCCGGGCGCGTTGCCGAACTCCGCATAGAGCTCCTTGACGCAAGCAACGCTCGCCACTTCGCATTCAGCAGCAGTCGCACAGCAGGCTTCTTTCATTATATTCATGTGGCTTTGGTAACTCTTGTGGTGAAGCCCTCGATGCGAAATATTCATCCCGGTGAAGAAGTCCGACAGAGCCGTTGCCCCCTTGCCGATACTGTTGATGGCCTTCATGGCAAGCATATTAACTTCAAACGGCCTTATTTTGGCGTCGGTCTCGTCGGCTATACGTGGGGACGAAAAACGCTCTTCGCGAAAGTCACAACTGCCGCATGCGACTATGAGCTTCAAACACAGCCCGTACTCTTTCTTGGCCTTTGAAATAGTGACGCTTCTTTCACCGCATTCTGGGCACGCGACAAGTCCAAATAAAGAGCGTATCGCCGCCAGATCAACAATAACAAATTCTGTCCCGCTTTCTTTGCCACCATCCTCCAGATCAATATCTAGTAACTCGAACTTACGTTCCGTCGTGCACTGCGATGCGAGTGATGCCTTCAAGCCCGCTGCATTTCTTGCGCACTCAGCAAACTCGTCCGCCGAACAAAACGCCGTGTCAATGCGGTCTAGGATGCTGCTGGAAGTGCAAGATGACGATCCGACGACGACACAATCCAATGAGGTGCTGCTGCAAGGCACAGGAGAGAGCACCGTTTCGGACACCAGCGGCCGCGGCTGGGCGCCATCGTCAGAATGCGCCGCTTCGGCGGCATCAGGCGAAATCGGCTGCACATTGTCGGCTGTTTTCTTCTGGCGGGCGTTCCACGGGCGCCTCCGTTTCTAGCCGTACGCTTGGTGCGTCTTCTTCTTTAGATGAGTGTCTCCAATCATGTCGGCAAAAGACGGAAAGTCGGTGCGTCGGTCGCGTAGCGCAAGCAGGCACGTGCGGGAAGCAGACGAACAATGTGCGCGAACGGGAACCAAAAGCCGACGAACAATGTACAAAAAAAAGCGCGGACAACTTTGGCCGCATCAGCCAATGAGAAGCGAGGAACAGGGGGCTCGCCTGGTGCGCACGCGCTCCGGCCAATCAGCAGCCCGGAAGGGGGCTCTGGAAAAGGGGCGAGGGCAGCGGTTCTGTTAAAGCGACACCATTTTGAAGGGTGGCAAAATGCGCACAAAGAAATCAGCTTCAAAACAAGCCCAAGATGGCGGCGATCGGCCGACTGCCTCGCCGGCGGCGCGCGCAGGAAGTTTGAACGAATCAGACCTGCTGTGGGTTGTTTTGCGGCTCCCGTGCGACTTCATAATCAATCCCAATCCATTTACTGATCGAATTCAGCGTTCACAATTTGAGGACGCGTGCTTATAGGTCTAAAAATTTCAAATATCGCATTTTCTCAAATTTCGCATTTTTTCACCATTCTAAAACCCGCGTCCCCCCTTAAGCATATGAAGCCAAGGAAAGCGTGGGGCCATTATCTGCAATTCTGAACTGAAGAGACCCCTTGCTGCCGGCAGAGAGTGAACTAACAACCTCGGCATTATGCGAGCAGAGCACTACAAGATGTGCTACGGTAGTACCCACAACCCTGTTTACTTTATTCGATATTTTCGAGCATGTATAACGCTGGGAGTGTTAGACAGTGCTACTAGTAGCCCCGATAACTTCGTCATCAGTTGCCTTTCATATCATTACAGCCAACAAAAACATGACATCGTGATCAATTCCTTTTCTTTCATTCATACACATTCAAGTAATGCATGCCTAAAGGGTATTTTACAAAAAGAATGTCTTTTAAACGACGCACATTTATAGCTACTACATGAATCCTCATTCGTTATGCAAAATTCGTTATGCAAATGTCGTTATGCAAAATAATGCAACCACTTACAACTTTGCAGAAACCTTTGTTGCAAGATTTTGTGTAGGGGCTGCAATACCGGAAACAACGCTTTTCGTGCAAGTAAAAAAGGCCTCTTATCTGATGTTTAGATAGGCGACATTTAGATGCGTAAAACGTGGGAGGCAAAAAAAGGGCAAGATGGCGGTACTTACACTTGTTTGAAAAGCGCAGGAGTAAGATCTTGGCCTTAGGGTGTGGCCTGATGGCTCGGCGCCACTCTCCAGGTGGCACCGGGACCCCAACTTCGGAGATGTCGAGCTCCTCGCGATCTTCCACAGTGTCCTTGGTGGCGGGTGGTACAGACGGGCCCGCGTCGTCCCCAAATTCGTCGTCTGACATGACCACAACTTCCTCGCATCCATCACCCACTCCACCTGCTGTAATTGAATGCCCATTCAGGAAAGCGTTAGCTCCCCAAACTAAGCTCATTAAAAAAAACAGAACTCTAAAGAAGAGGCAAAGTGCTTTTCTGGACTAAATTGCCAAAGTCGGGGAGAAAGTATTAGCAGTGAATTTCGAGCAGCAGAAAATCAAATGCTTGATGGTTTAAGTAGACTTGTATTCAAATAGCGAGAATGGATGATGCAGACCGGGGAGACATAGGTGAAAATTACTTTAAGCGGGCTTTTCGTCTTGAAGTACTCTTTTTGTCGAGTAATATTATTAAATGAAGAGAGAGAGAACGTGTTCAATAATGTACTTTTAAAATTTTTTTTAACCAAAACATATGAGATGGGGGACACAAATAGGAGATGCAGGTGCTACAAGTGTTGGAACTGCAAATGCAATTGATTTGGCACAAGCAAGAATCATGAAATGTGAAACACTACTGCATGTATTTTGCTCATCCTTTAATTAACAAAAACCAACAGAAGTAAGCACTAATTCAGTTATAGCACTCCTTTTTTTCTTATTATAAATGTCCAAAAGGTCAAACCAGTATGCCCTAATTTAAAGGGACCAACAAATACCCAGAGCATGGGATGAGATGACTGTACAGATGAAAACATTGTGCCTCATAGTGACTCAAACCAACCCTGTTTTTCTCGTAAAAAGTGGATTTATGTTTTCAGTTATTCATTGAAAATTGCAAAAATAGCATGTGGTGCACCCTGGTGGCAGAAACTTCAATTACCCAATGTGTCCTGTCATGTGAACGCGGTGTACGCGGTCAACAATTTTCCTGTTGGTATTGAAATATTGCCTGCTTCTTTATAATAGAAGATATTACTCCATAAAAATGAGCATATAGGGCTGTGTCAGTAGTGCGCATTAAAATGGCGCTGCCTTCGAAGGACGTAATTATTCCATGCTCGTCAGTGCGTCTTGAGTAACTTCTCTGCGTGCTCATGAAGTTGTGCACACAGTTTTCGGGTCACTATGATCTTGGAGCAACGTGGTTTTTCTATTTGTAATTTGTTTCAGAAATGGCATGTACTGCTAGTAGGCACAGCTGCACATATGCGCAGTGACATTTTTGGTTACTTGGCTTGGCTCGTGTGTCGAGAGAATAACGACGACGGGACAAGCCATCCACCACACAGCCATGTTCAGTACTACGCCGAAGAATTCCCATTCAGAGACATGAAAATTCCCCATTTTGGGGATTATTCCCTGCAAACGTTGAAAAACTATTCAGCCTATTTTCCCACACAACAGTACTAACTTCTGCCCCCTTCCACACACACACATACTATAATTACATGTGTGTCACGTACTGGCGACTTCTCAAATCATGGCTAGCCCTTCAAATGCCGCACAACAAAAGCATGACTTTATTAATTCATATACTGTTAGCACACTAACACATTCTAACACCAAACACATTCTAACACCAAAAGTGAACTAGACGTCACTCCACATAAATATCAAAAATAAATCTCAAAGGCTATGCTTGGGTAGTGCATGCACCAGAACCGATTACAGCAGATGAAGGCGCACTGCGACCGCTAATTATCGGTCGCCATAGGACAATTTAACCATTCCTGAAATTCCCTTCACTATCACGAAGATTCCCTTTTTTCTTCTGGCTCAAAATGACAGGCGATTTTCAGAAAAAGGTAAAATTCTTCTGCACGAAACATTACTGCCATCGCACAGGTGCAACAACCTTGGGTGCAGGCGCACGCAACGCGGTACAATCACGAGAAGCTGTATAAAGCCACATCATCACATTGTAATGACTTTTTGTTTTTAAGAATAGTTGTAATGCTCGGAATAAACATGGTTAAGCATAGTCACAAGAACTCCTGCAAAAGCAGAACACCGACAGCAAGCACAAGTCGCCAGAAAGGCTACCAGCATCGCTACCAATTTTCAGCATTGATGGATGAAAGGGCTAATCCGTGTTCAAAGCCTTTCAGATCGAAAAATACTGCTTATGAGATGACTACGTGCTTTTTGCTCAACTACGAGCACTACAAAAGGTAAACTTTCTGTCACGCCGAAAAAAACTAGGCCGAAAAAAAAAATCAGCTGTTGGTCCCTTTGAACTAACGCGTGACTTGTCTGCGACAAGATGGTGTCCATGCTTAAAAAATACTTTCAAGCGCACCGAAGACACAATGGCACTGTCCTGTCTGCTTCCATTTTCTGCACCATCGGCACGCTTCAAAGTACAGTCGCCGATCGTTCATTCGGACATGCCCGTTTATTTGGACATCTTCATGGCACCGCCACTCTCCCCATCATCCTAATGTAAACTCACGACCGAAAATTCGGACGCCCCACTGTGCGCCATTCGATTATTCGGACTCCGTTTGACTGACCGGATGCGTCGCCGTGCGCCATTACACACTGACAGCGACATTTCAGGTTTTCAGGTTGCCAGCACTGATATGCTGCACTAGCTATGGATGGATGTCGGGCCAGTGTCAAAATGCACGCAGAAATCGCCAGTGCCGATCTCGAAGGCTATGTGTGGTGATGCTTTTTATTGTTTAGCCAGTCAAGCGGCCAAGCCAAGCCACCTACAGAGTCCCTTCGCTGTGGCGTTTGGCGTGTGTCAGCAGTGTCAGTCAGCTGCTTCTGCGGCTAGGCCTGGTCCGTCTTGTTCTCTGTGTTCTTGCTCTCTTTAGCGTTCCGTGGCGTGCTGAAATGGCTACGACGCCACCTCTTGCTGTGCCCTCGGGAGTGAATAAGCGTGGCCAACATGGGAGCTACAAGATGCTCACGATGACGAAGAAAGTGGAGATAATTCTCCAGGTAGAAGGCGGTCGACCTCAGTCTGAAGTGGCTTGAGAATTTTCTAATTTCCAAGCAAACCGTCTCGGAAGCGTGCGTGTGTGCAGACATGACAGTTTTTTCGGGCGATAGGGCCTGTAAAAGCGTTTTTTTTTTTTTAGTGAATCCGTTTTTTCGGACTCCCGATTATTCGGACTTTTTGGCGGTTCCCGTCTAGTCCGAATAAACGGTCGGCGACTGTAATTTTTGAACATGTCTGCGATCAAGAAAGCAATCTGCACCATCATTTTGAATGAGCTTGACAGGATGCCCTAGCCTCCACTGCTGCTCCCACGTGCGCACAGTGTGCTCATACTGTTTAAGTGCTCTCAGAATTATAGCAAAGTGTGGCACTCACCGTCAGCTGACTCCTGGCGAATCATGCTTCCAGCCGCAGTCGTAGGCTGCTCGGGTCGATTCAGTGGGGACACGCAGCTTGGTAGGGGCTTGGCTTCCAAAGTAGGCGAATCGAGGTCTTCCCTGTTCTTGGGCTTAACGAGTAATGGTCGGCTCAGCTCTTGCAGAGCACGGGCGGCGTCCTGGTTCCGAAGCCACACCACATTGCCTGAAACAATGTACAGGTGTATGATGCGACGTGAAAAGCATGATAAGCTTTGTTGTTATAAGCATTTTGTCTGTTAAATCTAACTTCAGTACTGTTTACGCCCCCTTATGTACTGCATTGTTGAAGGTCTTTAAGGGTATACTATGAGTAAAGGATGACGATGATGACCATCATTATCAGTCACCCAAAGCTTGACATGGCAGTGAGGCAGTTGCATTATTTACTGAAATGCTGCTATCCGCTAACAGACGAAAACTTTCACTCATTCATTGCTTTATGCCATAAGTATTCATATGGCTATTACTGAAGCAGATGCATAGTTATCAGTACATTCAATATTAACCTTGCCATGCCTACATACAGGGCAGGTGTCCTGGCCCCACGCTCTTCGAAGCTTGTGTATCCAAAGCTGCGCGCCTAAAGGCACATGATGAACTCACGAAGCTCCAACTTTCATGTTAATATGTAGTTAGAATGTGTAGTGTACACGCATCCCAAAAGAGTACGGCCATTAACGTGGGTTTGGTCTTAGCGAGCCGCAGGGTTGCATTAACTGTCGCCAGGCGCAGCGTGGCAAATATACAGTACTGCTCTCAAAACAAGTCGAAACACTTTATTGCTTGTGGACCACCAAAAACGCAGTACAGAGCTTGTTGTAAAAGGGCCGTCGGAAAGCAAATAGGCTTATCTATGCCAAGGATGAGAAGTATTGCACAGGGTGCCGCAAGCACATCTCCGTGGGCAGAAGAGATTCACGGTTACATCGGGACAACAGGGCCTGGTCGCTCAAGCAAGGGCAAAATGCGCTCGTGTTGGCTTCGAGAAGTACGGGTCGGCGTAGTACGACCACACAATAGGACACCGCACCACTCTTTGGCCTAGCGTTCGAAAGATTAGCGTTCGCCATGGGCGCAAGGCACCACTGACAAAGTCCGAACGAGCCTCAAACAAAATGAGCCAACAGACTCCGGAAGTGCGTGCGCGAAACGTTCCGAGAAAGACTACGCGCATGGCGCCACAATCGCCACCTACTACCGGGTGAGAGGGGTTAAAGTCACTCCCGCTCCCCCAACATGAAAGCATGCGTAGGAGGGGAGAGTCATGTTAGGACATGAAAACGGCAGAAATAGGCGGCGAAGCCCATGCAATGGCAACGGGCTAGCCTTCATTCCCACAAATTCTCGATGGGATGTACATGAGATTATTATTAATAACAGTGATCATAATTGTGCAATTATCATCATCAATAATCGCCATCCTCCACTTGGAAAAAAAAAAAGAAAAATTGGACTATTTCTCACCAATCGGAACTATGTGTAGATGCAAAGCAGTGGGCACTGGCGGCGACGTTGATGCTCATCAAGCGAAAGCCAAGTAAAGACGTCCTTGACTTCATTCCTAACACGCAATCCACTGCCTACATATACGAGGTGGCTAGTGAACGGTTGTGCAGCGCAACCAGTTGGTCTTTTACTAGCAAATGCTGCCTACGTCAATGTTGCGAGGTAAGAGAGGGGGAGGGGTGTGAGAGTTTCGCAGGTGTCTTCCTGGGCCGGCATGAGACGCGAACATGCGCAGTGGGGATGTACTGAGGGACAGCGTTACACAGGCTAGTCAAAGAGCTGCTTCGCATCTAAAAAAAATCTGCATCCATGGGAGAAAAATATAAAGCCATAGAAACAAAATAAAAAAATCAAAATGAAAAATAGGGTAAAGTGGAACTCACAAGCATAGTCATTTATCCAGTCGACGGATGTTGGGTCGTAGTCTTTGAAGTACTCCATAACCTCTTCAGTGGCCATGTCGGTAACGCCCCTGATATGCACAGCATTCAGTCGTGTTCCTGGACAAATGATAGCATTAAAGAAAAAGTATGAAGTGAGACTCCCTGTAGAAAACCGTCAGCAAAGCTTTGAGTTTGCAACTTACTTAACTAATTATTTAGCATTTATCCTAATCATATCGTGGTTTTGGGATGCTAAAACCCAAAAATTATAATTATTAACAAATAACATGAAGTAAGAGAGTTTAATCCAAGGTAACTGAGGAAACAAGTGATAATCTATACTATTTTGTGTTTTTTTTGATGGGAGAAATGTAAAATTCCACTACAAAGTGAAATACACTTTGGATCTCTGTTTCTCGTCTCTTTTTCGTCCAGTTTTTGTAGTTATGAATTACCAACTCACCCAGCGTTCAGTCCTCTTAAGGATACAGTTCACAAGCAATATTGATTGGATATTGCTGGCAGCAAGTTGCAATTTCGTGCACAATAATTTCTTCCTGCTTATATTTTAATTACTACAAAACACATTCCTTGTACTTTTCTTTGTTTGAGTGTCCGTTAGTTCTCACTAAACTGGCCAAAACTTGTTTGATGAGTGTGGCAACATGAACGAGGATTATATAACATCGGTGCCTTGCTGACATATTGTAATGGCTCTTGAGTCAATGGTGTTTAAAAAAGAACGCTGGCAATTTTTTTATATTTACCAATTTTAATAAAAAAAATCATCATGTGTTCTGTTTGGTACCTTGATTATGTGTGCAAAATTATGCAACCGTATGTCATTTAGTTTTTTAGAAAACAAATTTTAAAGTTGGTAGCCAATTCCGCAACCACAGTTGATAACGCAGGCCACCTGGTGTGTGTGGCATAACGTGCCTACTTTTTTCCAAACTTGTTTAGCCCAGCAGACGGATGCAGTGTGTGCTTTCTTCTACGATGCGATGATGACATGAGCACAGTTGTAAGATTTTGTCAGCTCCGTACAGCGTGTTAGTCATTGTTGACATCGGTCCTACATTAAACACGCACAATATTGATCAACGAGAAGATAGATGCGGGGCACTTCAGTAGCTTCATGCACCAGTTGCTGTAAATCAAAAGGTGATGTTTCCACACTCAGACAGAAGCTACAATCATAGCTGAACTCGTGGCTGGTAAGTTCAGATGAGCTGGCACAGCTTGATTCCATTTTGGATGACACAACCAGCTTGCTTTTTGTGCGATAGAAAAAGCACGGGTGCTACGTTTACAGCCTGCCCAATCGTTCTGGTTTTGACTCATTGTCTATTGCTTATTTAAAATTATTGATGAGTTTCTCACCAAAATGAGCCCTCCTGGCCTTCACCGGACAGTTAATACTCTTTGAAAACGTCATTATCTCAATATGATTGCAAATGCACCGGAATTCTTTTTCAATGGTCTTGGCCTTTGTAACAACGCTAAGCTGGGTTATTGCCACAAGATGCAAGTTTATGGTAACTTTAATGTTTCTGAAATCTTGATACCCAAACGTTTGAGAATAGCAACTGCTGAGGCACATACAAACTGGTACAGTGTCAACAAGGTCAGTTCACGTCATGGCTAACAAAACTGTGACTGTGTGTCTTAAAGTGATACTTACAACTTTTCAAAGTCGAGGTTACTCTGCCATTAACATCTCATGTATACACAGATGACTCCAAGCAAGCGTGAGGCTCATTAAATGCTGATAGTTATTTTATTTTGGTTTCAGAGGCAATATTAGCATGGCTGACATACTGACATGGACGCTAGCATGTTGTCGAGGTACAGTACAAATTCTGATGAATTCACACAGAGGTATGGCTAGCTCCGACAGCATCAGGTATGAAAAAATTACAAAATGGCCACTTGTGCATAACCAATAAAGCCACAAAGTCGCACGCTTGTGGAAAGATCTCATGACATCTTGCACATGCATGCGTTGAGAAGCTGGTAGAGTGTTGCGACATAAGAATAGAGCAGGATAGAAACTAGCTTTTAAACACATGCTTTAATTATGTTTTCAGAGTGCTTAGAAAATGAGCTTACCAGCTCATTTCCTAGGCCTTTGAGGGCCTCTCACATGATGAAACAAAGAAAACGGTGCCAAGTTCCCATGTTTGCGTCCCTTTAACGCTAGAAAGCAGAATACAAACTGTCGCACCTCCTGGGCGCCTAGGGTCAACGCCGAGGCTCCGGTAGAGCTCTGCATACTGGACCATGTATGCTTCAGGGTCATCCATGTCATCGGCTGCCATTTCCTAGTAAGAAATGAAAACAGTCACCATGAGTGACTTCTTTCAAGCCATCAAACATTTACGGTCAGTTCAAGCTTTCTATTATGTTTAAATAAAGAACCCTTTGGGCTCGCATGTTGCATGTACAAACAGTAGTTAATACCATCGTAGCAAGCTAAACTGAAAGGTATTGCTGTGGAAAAGATGCACGCATAACAATTTGCACATTCAGTTTCTTTCGTAGTCTCCGAGCCAGATTTTAACATCAATCTGTGTGTTCAACAATATATGGGCTTTTAAGGTAAATGATTTCTATACTGCTTCACTAAGCAAGTGAACAAGCTTGCAAAGGCAGAAAGGAAAGGCGTGGAAAGCGAGTGTTGCAAACGAGTAGTAAGCCTTCAACAACTCATTTTAGCGTTTCCACACCTTTCACAATAGATTCTAAGCAAGGCACTCACACATTCAGAACTGAAACAAGATAATACTAGTCACACCCCACACCTTAGTAAAGTTAAAATGAACAAATCGTACTTTGGTAACCGTGCCATATTCAGCGCCTGTCCAGCATCATCATAATCAGCCTGACTACGTCCACAGCAGGACAAAGGCCTCTCGCATGTTCCGCCAGTTAACTCGGTCCTGTGCTTGCTGCTGCCAACTTATACCCGCAAACTGCTTAATCTCATCTGCCCACCTAACCTTCTGTATCCCCCTAACCCGCTTGCCTTCTCTGGGAATCTAGTTAGTTACCCTTAATGCCCAGCGGTTATCCTGTCTACATGCTACATGCCCGGCCCATGTCCATTTCTTCTTATTGATTTCAACTATGATATCATTAACCCCCATTTGTTCCCTAATCCACTCTGCTCTCTTCTTGTCTCTTAAGGTTACACCTACCATTTTTCATTCCATTGCTCGCTGCGTCGTCCCCAATTTAAGCTGAACCCTCTTTGTAAGTCTCCAGGTTTCTGCTCCGTAGCTAAGTACCGGCAAGATACAGCTGTTATATACCTTCCTCTTGAGGGATAGTGGCAACCTACCTGTCATGACTTGAGAGTGCTTGCCAAATGTGCTCTACCCCATTCTTATTCTTCTAGTTACTTCAATCTCGTGGTTCGGCTCCACGGTTATTACCTGCCCTAAGTAGACACAGTCTTTTATTACTTGAAGTGCACTATTACCCATCTCGAAGCGCTGCTCTCTTCCGAGGTTGTTGTACATTACTTTCGTTTTCTGTAGATTAATTTTAAGACCCACCTTTCTGCTCTCCTTGTCTAACTCCGTAATCATGAGTTGCGAGTGCAACCACATTTAAATAACGCGCATTTCTCATCCGTGCAGGTCGGGAAGAACTTGACCTTGCGGTAGCTTTCACCGCGTCGGATATTCTCGCCGTTACAACGCTTTCCGAGAACATCGTAAAGGCGATCTTCAATTGGTGCTATTAATGTGTTGCGCAATTGACACCGAGCGAGGTAGCAGCAAAGAACGGCGTTTGATAAGGCGCAAATCAGTGGACGACAAGATCAAAATAAAGACACGTAAGTTCATCGGAATACAGACACGCCGCACGAAGTTGTGCGCTCGCAAGCACGGCCGAGCAACGGAGGGGCCCATGCGGCGGTGCATTGCGCAAATCGCGAAACGGGGCTCGACCGAGAACTAAAGGATTCCTGCATGTCCGTGTTGAAACTTGCAAATCTCGAGACGGAATCGTGGTCGAAAAGTACCCTAAACAAACTGCACTTACTGTATCGCGACGGCACATATGGAACAAGTGTTCTCGCGCACCACGGGTTGCAAGGCGACCGTGAACTGCCAAAACTCGGTTCGCGTGGCGCAGCGGGAAAAAAACGAGAAAACAAAAGGCCTGATTGTTTAGCAATCGGAATTTCAAAAAGGAACGAAAGTACTACCACTCACGTCTGAACTTTTGCGATCGCGGTCGGCGATTCGTGCGGGCACGATGACCTGTGGCGGCTCCGTGATGTCGGCTCCTCTCTCGGTCTTGGAATTCTCGTCCAAGTCCATGCAGTCGTCATTGTCAGTTTCCAGCAAGGTGTTGCTGTCCACGGCAACCTTGAGGTTGGGAAGCTCGCGCTCGAGCAGGAAATCGGCCATTTTTTTCTTCTTTCGGCTGTATCGATGATCAACTTGCGGCAGCTACGAGGAGACGAGCGTAGAGGGGGTGAGGGATCGACTACCAACCAGGCAGAGCTGGGAAGTCACGCCGGGCTCGAGTAAAGCCGCAACATGGCCGCTTGCTAGCGATGCTGCGAAGGCACTCCGTGAGAGCGCTTACTTAATTCAGGCCGGTTAAGGCGGCGTGCGATCGTACGAAAAGCTGCGAGGACTTCGCAAAAAACGTACGGAAACATACACGGAAACAAAACAACAGACGCCAGCTTGATTTGTCTATGGCAATGGTGCTGACCATAAAGCTGTATAAAACTCTATGGAGCTGACAAAATACAACAAAACACACCAAAAACTGTATTTAGGTTTCTAATATTTTGCAGCTTTTTACATTATCTCTATTGTATATTATGTTGAAAATTGTTGGGCTCAGTTTTAACATTAACTTAAAAACTAAATGTTCAGCCTTTGAGATTGCCAACGTTGGGTTGCCAGTGTTGCCTGTGGAGTCGTTTACAGGTCGCTAAGCATAAAAAAGAAATTGTTTCAAAGTTTGTTGTTTAAGTTGCCGGCGTTACTTGTTTATCAGTTTTTGAAAACTTCAGTGGTAGTGTAAAAAAAGAATACATATATATGAGAAGAGAGCGCACACTTTTGCGCGCCTCCTCCCTCTTACCGTGTTTTCTCGCTCACTCTCCGTCCCGCGCTTTTTTGTTGCGCAATTTATCTCGTCTACCGCTACTAGAAAGGCGTGTAGTGCTTGCTGTGAGCGCTTGTCCACGACTAAAAGCCCAAAATGCCAACTCTTACGATCAACACGAATGTACCGGCATGCAAGATTCCCAACGACTTCCTCAAGACGACAGCCAACGTTGTGGCGGACTCCTTGGGAAAACCTCTCTCGGTATGATAACGGCGATGTAACGTACGCCGGTCAAACTCTTTCACCGATTTTTCAACATTTCTTTTCAATCCCCGCTTCCTCTCCGCGTCTTAATCAAGTGTACTTACTTTAAACGCGCTGCTTTTTCTTTCTTTTTTCGTTTCTGAAACTATTCATGTAGAGTGGCGTTCCTAGTTTTCGTGAGTTGATTAGCATAAGCACTCGAAGCATCGTCGAGCGGCGCATGCAAAGCCCTCTCTTCTCTAATCGCTCGATTTTGGGTGACGTCCTCACGCATGTTTGACGTATCGATAAAAATCCTCTGGAGGGCGTTTGCTTGGCAAGATTGCCATGGCATGACGACCACACCTGTTATCTCACTGGAAACATTGCACTGAGTCGTCGCTAGGCTCTTGAGATCTCAGAGAAGCCGGTTTTTTATGTCTTTTTTTTTAATTCTTTTAGATGATTGTGGTTAGTATATAATTACGTGATATCGGTAGGCTACATTTAGTGGTGGTGACACACACACACACACACACACACACACACACACATATATATATATATATATATATATATATATATATATATATATATATGGGATATGGCACAACGGGAGCGTTGTCAACAAGGATAAATATATTTATTTCCCAACAGTTTCGGGAGGGGTCCTCCCTTCATCAGGGGATGAGTTATACTGACATGAGCTTCCAAACTTCGTTGCTGCCGCGTCCCTCTCGCCTTGAAAGACGTTTGCGAGAGTGAGAGGGAACTAGAAAAAGGGAAAAAAAGGGGGAGAAAAAAGACGAAAAAAAGTAAAAAAGAGGAAGAACCACTGTAAACACTGAAAACGAAGCCAACTGTCCGTCTACATCCACATACGGTTCATATCACGTGCTGTTCAGTTCTTGACGTGTGTCGGGCCACCCAAGATTGTCGCCGCGGTGTCGGGAGGGTCCGTGACGGCGCGCGTAAAGAAAGGGGTTTCCCCGTAATGGGCCGTATATATATATATATATATATATATATATATATATATATATCGGGTTTAGAATAGATACTTCCAAGAGTGGCTTTTGTTTCACGCGTGTGTACTTGAGTCGATTGCATGCGCAAAGCGCCGCGTACCGCGGTCTAAAGCTGTGCCCTTTTTTGAGAAATTACAGTGCCGTTCTTAGTAGCACTTCCGGCCAATACTTGAGTATGTATTCATTGGAAATGCGCTATCAATAATGAAAGTTGGCGTTCACTGCTCTCGCTTGTTGCTGTCACGATTGTGTGTTCTCTTATTTCAGTATGTTGTCGTCCACATAAGTCCTGATCAGATGCTGTCGTTTGGAGGCACCGATGAGCCTTGTGCCATTGCAAACCTGTACAGCATTGGCTGCCTCTCTCCGAAGGAGAACAAGAAGCATTCAGCTGTCCTGTTTGAGCACATTGAAAAGACATTGGGCATCAAAGGCAACAGGTACTTACTACAAGGAATACCCGCTTCCATTTCTCTCCAGATCTTACAGTACATGAATGATCTCAACAGTTACACAAATGATCGGTGAAGACGGCTCAAAGTGATTATAGAAATGCCCATCTTTTTATTTCATTCATTCAGCATATCAGCTAAATGGACACACTGCACATTTTCCACATGATAGCTTCTCATTCAATTAAATTTTTTTTCACTGTAATGTGAGCCTTTGGCCTTTGCGGTGTATTACACTATTAAGTACGTATTTTTTGTGATCAAAGTTCTGAAATTTAAATATAACTAAAGCAGTTGTCTTGTTCTTGGCAAATCTTACTTAATTATACACACTTTGCATGCTTATCCGCATATGTCTTTACGGCCTCTTTTCATAGTTCTATTTGGGAATGCATCAGGGCGAATTTTTTATTGCAGGATGTACATCAACTACTTCGATATGCCAGCGACCAATGTCGGCTACAGCGGCAAAACTTTCGCTGGGTGATGAGACAAGATCCTGCTTGCGGCAGCAGGAAGAGATGTCTACGCATTTGGAGTTCAATAAACATTCACCTTCGGTTATATGTGTGAATTTTCCAGCAGTGAAGTGCCAGTAGCCTCTGTAGCACTAGCAATATGAACAAGACTTGACTATACCGGCTTTAGTAAAAGAACACCTTTTCACGGAAGGGGAAAAACGCAGTTATGTTGGGCTGCGCGCGAGAGTCCAAAGGCCGACGTCACAGTCTCAGTAGGGCCACGGCTGCAGGATAAAAAGCTTTTCTTTTTTATCCAGCGGCCGTGGCAGGGCATTTGGGGGGAGAGGGGTCACGCCCATTTGCGCAGACCAGAAAGGCCATGGCGACGCCCGGGAAGCAGTTTTATTGCGATAGCAATTTTATGGACAGTAGGTTGGTTTTTGGCCGTTGCCGTCATTCTTGCATATGGATCCACCAGCTACCTATTTCTGCGGTGCGAGCATCGCCTTTCGGGCCGGGGTCGTCTGCGTGCACTTGTCTCGTGAGTGAATAGGGGAAAGGGGCTTATGGTTGCCGCGCTATCGCGCAACGATGTGCCCCCACAGCAGGCGGAAGCTTCTACGGGCTGCGCTCTATACACAAAGAAACGGTGCCTAGGATGCACCTGGAGCGGCCGTGCTCTCTTACACCAGCGTCTTGCAGAGTTACGTGAGGTCGGATATAAACAAGCCTTCTCGTCATCTGACCGCGCCGCAGGAAACTTGGTTACTCGGCAAGCGCATGCTTACTACAATTAGCCCAACTTTCGATTATGTTGCACTACAAATAATATTGCTCCTAAAAATTGTAGCCCTGCTTCGCAAAACATTTGAATATGGTGCTATCGCATTCATTGCTTCGCCCTTTTGGCGAAGCTGACTTTTTGAAAATGTCCTGCAGGCCCCGCCGCGGTGGTCTAGTGGCTAAGGTACTCTGCTGCTGACCCGCAGGTAGCGGGATCAAATCCCGGCTGCGGCAGCCTGCATTTTCGGTGGAGGCGAAAATGCTGCAGGCCCGTGTGCTCGGATTTGGGAGCATACCAAGTGGTAGAAATTTCCGGAGCCCTCCACCACGGCGTCTCTTCACTTGTAATCATAGGGAGGTATTGGGACGTTAAAGCCCACATACCAATCATCAAAAATGCCTTCTAGTACACGTTTGCTGAATTGGTAGGCAAAACAACAGCTGAAGCGCTGGGGTTTCGTGCTATTGATTTTTTTACTGTCTTTTTGGGCCCTGATCTTCACTGTATCTGACTGACTGAAGAACCTGATAAAGGTCGCAAGTTCAAACCTAGCCACGGTAGTTGGAATGTAAGTTTTCTTACTTGCACTTGTAGAGTCAAAACTTCTATTCCTACTGATGAGAATATCTGGTTTCGATACAAAAATTATAGAAATTAACTTACGAATTCTCCGGAACACAGCTTTTCGAAATACAAGTTTGACGAGTCGCAAAAGCGCCTGTTGTTGTTTTCTACTCTGCACAAGCACCAGCGCAGTAAACACTAGTGCGGCGGAACCGGAACACAAGGACCATATGGTTTGAGCGCATGCTCAGTCAGTGCGAGGACAGCCATAGTTGCCGTCAGTTATTGTTCGCGTGAAGAGGTACGATTGATATCGTCTGAATGGCAGATCAGCAGTCGGCCCTGTTGCTACGAAAACAGCTAAACGGTGACGTTCATAACTTTCACAATCTTTTCATGTATCTCAAGCTCGGCTTCAGTGCTTACTTCACCGCCGGACCTGTTCCGGTCGGCAATGTGCCGCCTCGCTTTTAACTGCTTTCTTTTGTCCTCGCTTCCCAAGGCTGCGTCCTCATGATTTGTCTTGCGTAGCGTGCGTCTTCCTCCCGTCGGCTTGCCCCGTACCGCGACTTTTTAGGGCCGTCATACCGCTCGACATTTTCGTGTTTAACCCGCTTCCGGCGCGTCGGTTCTTTTCTAAGAAGAGAAAAAAAAATCGCAAGCCCCCCATCCTGCAAGTCGTTTTTTTCCCTCTTCGCTTTTGTCCATTACTTTATTTGCCGCGGGCCCAAGCGGTAGCTTTGGCACAGGCGCACTTTCTTTCAATACTGTTCTTTCGTTCGGGTACCCGGTACCTCTCTCATCGAGAGGCTCGTAGATCGTTGCACTTATTTCACCCTGTTGAATGTCGGTGACAGCACGCTTTTCTTGATTGCGCAATAAGCGCTGCGAAGTCCGAAATGCTTTTGAAATCTCACACGCGCGCCTCTAATGGTCTTACGACTTGGTCCGGTGCCGTTTTCTGCTCTTGGATTGATCGTGCCGCTTTTTTTTATTGTTCACCTACGCTGCGCTCTATAAACCTGCTCGCGATGTGAAACGCGCTTCGTAAGCGGCTCGAATTAGCGAATGCGTGTTCGTTTCTGCTTGCGTTCGCCTGTGACGTATCTGGCGGCGTGACTTCACCACCACAGATCGGCCCTTATGACGAAAGCCCGCTGCGCAGGTCAAACAATCTAACTGGACACTTGCCGCGCTTCGTGGCGTTTGTCGTTTTTTTTTTGGAAGCCTCGAATATTGCGTGAAACTCTGTGCTTCGAATACACAGCGCCTTGAACGTGGTCGGGGTAGGAGCCGGGTTGATCGCTGTTGCGCCATGTGTGACAAGGCACGCATTGCGCTGGTGCACACCGATCGACTGATGCGCATTTGCGTTATTAAAAAGTAAAACCTAACGCTGACGCTATTCCCCGATCCTGCGTAACAGTGGTGCACCGGGGTAGGCTCAGTGTTGCGGCGAACTCTGCCTGTCACACCCGCGAAGTGCGTTTCACATCGATACTTGCTACGAGCGAGCAAATAGTTGCGTTGCGAAACCGTGTTTTGCGTTTTGACTGCCGCATTCTTGTGTTGGCGCTTTAAACGGCCAAGGTTGGAAACGTTTTTTTTTTTTCTGAAGGAAGTGTTCTGTTTCGTAGAGCTGAAGAAAAATCCCGTGGAAGGCTTCTCTGCTGGGTTGGTAGACGACAATGACATCTACAAGTGGGAGGTGCTCATTATTGGTCCACCGGACACACTGTAGTAAGTGCGCGTAATTTATTTCGTGTTAGCGACAATTTGTTCCGTTTGTGTGGTGTTGTCATGGGTGCGTGTCTTCTGTTGTCAAGCTTACGAGCTCGTGATGATCATGTCTGGGTGTTGTCATGGGTGCGTGTCTTCTGTTGTCAAGCTTACGAGCTCGTGATGACCATGTCTGGACCGTCGTGAATTGAACGTTTAGTAGCTAGTGTGTGATTTATAATTCCAGGGTCAAGGGTAACTTGATGTTACTTTCGTGAAGTTGAGTATGTGTTGGTCTGAATGTCTGCCGCCGCGCTGGTGGAGTGGTTACGGGGCTCCGTTGCCGACCCGAAAGTCGCCGATTTTATATTTCGGCCGCTGTGGGTCGCATCTTGATGGAAGCGAAATGACAGTGGACCGTGTCGGTATATTTGGGTTCACGTTAAATGAACCCATGTAGCGTGTTCCAGTCATATTTTAAAATCTAGGATATTGCATGTGGTAATCTAAAACCATATCGAAATGTGTTTTTTGAGATGTATGTCGCCCAAACTAGCACAAACTTTCTTTTACAATGACTGAGCAGTTTCTATTTTCTTTATTTTGGGAGTTTATCATCATGCAGTTGTCACAGATTGTATTCAATAATTGTTTGGGTTTTATGTCCCAAAAGCACGATACGATTATGAGAGACGTTATAGTAGAGGGATTTGCGAATTTCGGCCATTGGGGTTCTTCAATGTGAGTCTGAATCTAAGTACTCATGCATTTTGCGGCTCCTAGGCAAGTGTTACATGTGCCCCGTGACAGTAACTGTGCATTTGAACACCTGAACACAAGATTGCTTTGTCTTGGCACTCATATTTGTCCATGTAAGAAAGTTCTCCTTCAGACTTCCCGTATACCAACAGTTTTACACAGACTAGAATGGGTTGTCTCTGTTTTCTGATGTTATAATCACCTACTGTGTTAAATGCAACTTGAGTTGTGTAGCATACATTACTGTCCAGCTGCCAAGACTTCATCTTCATGGGACAAGTCTTGACATTAATTTGCTAAGGCACATTGCCAGGCTTGTTGAATTGGATTCATAATTCATATGGTGTAGCACATCATGACGGGTACCGAGAAGGACATAAACACACAGCACTGTGTGTGCGTGTCTTTCTTTTTTCCTGTCGTGATGCGCTACACCCAAAGAACTTAGCATAAAACCATGTCTTTATGTCCACTTGGACTGGTTTACCTTATTGTGTTTATATGACATTGGTGTTTCACGCTGTAAGCCACAATGAATCTTCACCAGCTAGCCCAGTTATTCATATTGGTGTATCCACAGTGGCGGTCGATGGTCTCGACAGTTGTGCAGTTTGTATCTCTGTCTATCGTGCATACCCACAAATGCACATGTTGTCTTGCGAGTCGTATCTAATTGCGGTCACTGGGTCTTGTTGCCAAGGTTGTTTCTGACCTCTGGTGAAGGTCTCGTTGTTGCAAGCAGCTAAGTGAAACTGAACTGCATAGTCTATTGAATGGTGGCAAGTGTTTCTTACACTAATATTAAGCACACTGTTAGTATTGTTTTCACCAACATTGCATGTCAGTGATTTTTATTCACCATGCTATTTCACAACTTCTCTTGTAGTGAGGGTGGGTTCTTCAAGGCACACCTGCAATTCCCAAAGGAGTATCCGCTACGTCCGCCGAAGATGAAATTCATTACAGAAATATGGCACCCAAACAGTAAGTAGGAGTATTGCAAGCTTCACAGTGGTGCTCACTGCGTAGCGGCTGTAATCTGATTTCTTTCAAACTGTGCGTCTACCCACAAATTGTCTTTAATTCACTCAACTAGGGTTTTGGTCAAAGCTAAATTGGTAGTGTGACATGTTGAGAAAAGTAAGCACGCTATATGCACAAAAAGTGCTACTTTAATTTGATAATTACTGCCATTCACATTGTTTGCCCAGTTTTGTGTCACACATTGCATTTGTAATGGGCACCGTACCTATTTTTTATCGGCTCGTAAGGAAATAGTTTGCATTCTAATGTGGCGCTGATTTTCTTTTCAATGATATGCTATCACAGGGATCGCGAATGCACGTGAGAGACAGAAGCAAGTATATTACAATATTTACTAGGAGCTGTGCCACAGAATGGCTGGCTAGACTTGCCTGTGAACAAGCCGGTGTAATGAAGCACGTGGCGGCACTGCTTACAACAATTTAAAATGTCTTGCTGCCATATTTCAGTCTCATAAGTATGACGATGCATGTGGTAGCTGCATGCTTTTTTCATATATGATGTATATCCTGTTCCTTGTCTCATTTTTTTTAGAAGAACCACGGTAGTGCCAAATTGTACGATAAACGCCTTGTTAAAAATGTTTTTGAAGAACACTGAAAGGGAGGGGCTAGGGAAATGTTGCAATACATGCATACAAAAAGAAGTCTTAATGTTACGTGTGCTGCCCTTTTGTAGCTTGTCGCAGTGCCAGACATTGTGCTGGAAGGGTGCTAGCATTGAACAAGTTTACCGAGTTTTTGAAGCAGGTCAAATTCAAAGCAGCTAAGTAGTTGAAAAGTGATTGCCACCTGTGCAGCTTGTCATCCTTGGCTGTTTATATGCTGCCTATACCATCATTCTGGCTTAAAGGCTGATTTGTTCTACTGCTAAACCTGAAGGCAGCCGCATTTTGATGATGGTGCACTGCACAGACATCGCACATGTTCGAATTTTGATGCACTTTCATTAAAGAAACCATAGAAAGTAATACTTATTCTGGAGTCCTTTAATACATCATGTCTCATAATGATACAGCAGTCTTCAGTCAATAAGTCAGTGTGTTATTCAAAACGTAATGGTATAAGGTGCATTATATTTATACAGTTGGGGCCTCGGGACTCTCAGTGAGTTGTGGAATGGGTTCCTGCAACACTGTTGTACCTGAGCCATAGAGTTTCCTACAATACTTACTAGATGGAACTCTGTCGCTAGTGTCTATGGGAGCTGCAATGCACGGCGCTTCAACGAGCATGGGAATGATGGGTAGTACACACATTTGTCTAATCTTCGTACTTCTGGCATGCCTTTGGCTCCGTGTGTGTTCATGTGGCTTAAAGCTTTTTTCTCACAAAACAAAAATCGGCAAATGTTCAGCGATTGTGCTTCACTACCTTATTGTTTTAGACTTACCTTTCCAAATCGGGTCATGAAGTTCAAAAGGTTGAATATTTATTTCAAAACAAAATCGAAACACAGCAGTAAACGAAGCCGCAAGTACGAAGACAAGGCAAATTTGTGTACTACCCATCATTCCCATGGTCGCTGAACGATCGCAGCGCCAGAGTGCCCTCTTGTTAATGTTGAGAAACTCTATGACCTGAGCAACACTGGCTTAATAGAATTCATTCCGGTACTGCTTAGCAGCCTGATCTCTAAGCACCTGTGCGTGAGATATGTTGTCTTAAATTGATTTTTTTCTATCCCACATTGCAGGGGTGCAACAGCTGCGCTGATTTGATACAATTCTCGATTGTTGTGCCGAGTTGCGCCTAAACCGTGCAATTGTGCCAGGCTGTGCCAAAATGCTCAGCCAGCCTGGGTATGGCTTGTTTGTAACTAAAACTAGGAAGTGTACGCTGCGTATTCTTCATGTGAACAAGCTCAATCGTGCTGCGAACGCTTATGTTGCCAGCGATCACGGTGATTGCCTATCAGTGGCACATAAAACTTTTTTTTTTTTGTTGTTTTAAAGTTGCGTCGTCCTGGCCACGGTGCTGGCGATAGATATCCAGTATCGTCGCTGGGCCAACAGACGCGCACCGTTGTTACTTTACCTGGTGGAATGTGCCTTGCAAGCGAGCTGAAGCGGCACCTAACCTCACAATGAAAAAAGGGAGGGGGGTGGTGAGGGGGGAGGTGTAGTGGTTAGAAAATTTCTCGGCCTTGGTTCTAACACATTCAGAGAATGCTGGTTAAATCACCTTTGCCGCAGTATACCGGTGCCCTGCGGAAAAGTGTATCGAAATTTTGACGGGGCTGTTAGAGCTAGTCACGGGCCAGTGCACATTTCGTTCAGTTACTGATGCGTTGGTACGCCACATAATTCTGAGTACTACTATAATCACTTACTTTGAAATAAGTTACTGGAAATCGTTTGGAGCTGGGTATGACATTTCTGCTTCCGTAAAAAAAAACTTAATTTTTGGCCATTTTTTTTTTTGCCACCCTTACTCCTCGGTTTTACAAATCTCCCAAACTTCAAGGTCGCAAGCTTGTCAAATCTAAATTAAAATTCACAGAGTCTGTGAAATGATTTGACAGGTGCAGCAAATGCTAATATAGATTTTTCCGTTGTTTGCTCAGTGGGGTGGTTCAAAATACTACTTGCATTCAACGCTCATGTTCACACTGCACGATTTAAGCGATGTTGAACCGTTTATACGTATTTGTTTTTTCAAATGAAAGCCTCATTTTTTATACTGCTTTATATTTGGTTTTTTATCACAAAAAGATGCATGTTTTTTTCCCATAACCTGCTCCAAATTAGGGTTTTACTCCATAAGTAACATTTTTATGCTCCAAAAATTGCTCCAAATTGTATTTTAGCTGTTGCACCCCTGCGTAAAGAAAGGGGGTTAGGGGGAGGTAGTGTAGCAATCCGAAAATTTCTTGGCGTTGTTCCTTGTTAGCTACGCTACCCTTGTCCCAACCCATGCAGAACACCACTTAAGGCTCGTTCACACCGAAGGCGGGGCAGCCAAAGCGGCGAGGGCGGCAATGTGGGAAGCGGCGAAAACCTCCTCTCCAGGCGGCGAAAGCGGGAGAAAAACCAGAGGGCAGGGGCGATCGCTCTTGGAGCAATTTTTAGCCGCCTGCCGAGGCTCGCCACTTTGCCACAGCCAATCAATGGCACGAAGCGGAGGCGCGGGTGTACCTTTGGGAGAAGCATTGTCCTGTCATACCGACACGTGCGCAAAAGCCAGAGATGGCCACCTCTTATGCCGCGCGGCCTGCTAAAAGAGGCATGCAGTCTGAACAAGTTCACGCGCTCGTTGCTTCGAAAAGCCCGCTTTGCCGCGCCGCCTTTGGTGTGAATGAGCCTTTAGGCCACGTTTGCCACAGTACACCGGTGGCCTACGAAAACAGTTGTAGTATTTGGAAGTAGCCGTTGGAACTAGTCACGAGGCGCAGCACTTTTGTTCATTTACTCGTGTGTATACGCCATATAATGAGTGCGAATATGATCGCTGACGTCTAAAAAAATTTGGAGCACTGTATGATATTGCTGCAGTCCTAAAAATCTAAACAAAATGGCACACCAGTTTTCTTTTGCTGCCTTTACTTATCAGTTTTTACGAATCACCCAAATCTCAAGGCCACCAGCCTGATAGATCTCATTTTGATCTTCACAGAGCTTGTCAAAAGATTTGACTGGCTGAATGCCAATGTAAAATTTATCATTGTTTGCTGACTGGAATGGTTCAAAATACTACTTCTATTGAAATAGCAGTGCTTATATTCACTCTGCATGATTTAGATGTTAAATGGTTTGTACATATATTTTTGTGCATACTTCTTTTTGTACTGCTGCACTGCTGCGAATTTGGTTTTTTGTGATAAAAACCGAATGTATTTTCCTCTGTAACCTGCTCCAAACTTATCTTTTGAAATATTATTTCGCATGTATGTTACGAGAACTAGATAGTTCAAGTATGTCAAAATGTAGTACAGTTTATACCTTGTGATAATCTGTTTAAAAACTTACTTCAAATTTTGTTTCAGTGTTATGTGTATTATAAGCCAAATAAGTATGCGCTGGTGCCCCCAAGTTGCCAAAAATTAGTACTTTTGAGCTCCCAGGACGACCTATTAAATGACGTCAACTGATCCGAAGCAAGGTTCTCCTTCTCTAAAATTGAAATTTTGCTTCTCTAAAAACTGCTTCCAATTTAGTCTCAACCGTCCCACCCCTGTCAATGGTCGTTATTGCTGCTGTGGCTCCCGCTGCTTTCGTTGTGTCTACTAGTGTCAGCGACTGCGCAGTAAAGCCGGGCAACGTTGTGCATGGCAATCGTTACGCAAGTCAGTCCGCTTCTTGAAGTAGGTAATTCGGAGTGCGCTAACCCGATGTGGGCCACTAAAACGTGATTTTATTTTAAGATAAGCCCTTTCTTGGCACAAAAGTAATACTACGAGGTTTCTGGACTGCTGTTTCAACAATCAACATCGACTAAATAGTTGCCATTAGTGTCCCTTTAAGAAGTACTAGATCCGTTGTTGGGCACAGAGGCTCAAAAGAGAGAATAGTATGGATGAACATGCAAACTTTGATACCTGGTCATCGGCTGACCTCTCAGTGTTGTCACTATTTTGTCTTGCAGTTGAGAAGAATGGCGACGTCTGCATCTCCATCTTGCACGAGCCAGGGGATGACAAGTACGGCTATGAGAAGGCGAGCGAGCGCTGGCTTCCTGTGCACACTGTGGAAACCATTCTCATCTCTGTCATCTCCATGCTGGCCGACCCCAACGACGAGTCGCCCGCAAATGTGGACGCGGCGGTGAGTGTGCGCTCTTGCCACTGCATCGTTGTGTGTCAATAACATTAGAAAGTGCACTTCCTCTTGCATGCTTTGTAATTAGGCGGCTGCATTTCCGATGCAGGCGGAAATGTTGTAGGCCTGTGTGCTCAGATTTGGGTGCATGTTAAAGAACCCCAGGTGGTCGAAATTTCGTAGCCCTCCACTACGGCATCTCTCATAATCATAAGGTTGTTTTGGGACCCACATATCTATCTATGCTTTGTAATTAAGTAAGGCCTTGTTAAAGGGCCAGTGCACAGGCTCAGACCTTAATTACACTTCCCAAACAAGCTCGGCAATTGGTAGAGTAGATCGCAGCGATGATGTTTTCTGAATATTACAGAGCGGCGTGCCGTGCAGAGCCAGCCTCCATTTGGAAAAAACATTTCCCGTGCTCCTTTCTTACGCCTGACCATTGGTCTTTTCCACGCGTAGTGACGTCAACTCGGTGATCGGTGACGTGACGCAGCTCGTCGATTGGTCTAAACCAGGTCTCAACAAACACGTCAACGACAGTTCTTGTTCCCACCCACAGCTACGACAGAGCTATTCAATCATACGAGCTGCAAAACTCCCCATAGGCTGAATGTATCAAAATCTGGACGTGTCACTGACCCAGTTTTCCAGAGTGAGGAGATTGTTGCGCCACCTGCTGATCAGTGCACGCTCTATTAAATGCATTATTTGTGTTTTGTGTTGCTTCTCTCAGATGGCACGACGGTCTGCTCCCGAAAAATCGGGCCAAGTTTATGTCTGGGTTTCAGAACGCAATGTTCTAGCCCCTGTAACTTTCTTAATATAGCATGTATGCACCAAATTTTTTCGGCAGCATGTTCATGAAGGAAAAGCGCACATATTTTTCTTTACAACAATTTTTGGACCTTGGAGTTGTTTACTGGCCTTTTAAAGGAGTGCTGACACCATTTTTGGGAGGCGAGTTTGCTCTGCCATACAAATCTCCTGTATACAGAGACAGCTCTGAACAAGTTTGACGCTTAGCAAATGTTAAGATATTTTATTTTGATGTTAAATTTTCTCACTGCACAGTTACCGACATCGTGACTAACTAGGCATCAGGCTAATCCTGGTGACTTCACCCAGCAGTCTGACTAGTTGAGATGATGTCGGGCACTAAAACACAAAAAAATTAACAGCTTGCGCGTCACCTTCTTGATGGTCTGCTCGTGCCACAAGTTTCGCTGCTCCAAAGTGCTCCAACATGGAAAATTTTGTTGCTTTAAAGTGCTCTAAAATAGAAAACTTTGCTGCTCCAAGTTGCTCCAAAATAGAAAATTGTGCTGCTACAAAGTGCTGAAATATAGAAATTTGCTGCTTCAAAGTGATCAAAGTAGAAAATTTCACTGCTCCTAAGTGCTTTAAGGGGGACGTGGTTCTTAGGGCTCTCTCATTTATTTTTGAACCAAGTGTGACAAAAGTTGGCATGCTTACTTAGTTTGTTCTCCGGATTCTAAAAATGTAGTTATTTTTTCTGTAGCTTCATTAGTTAACTAAATAATCAAGATAACAATTTCCATTGTTCTTACCATAATAGAAGAATAACCACCTGTCAAAAATTATAAATAACATAGAGATTGAGAGTAGAAACCATAAGACATGCAACATAAGAAGCACTTTCTTGAGTGGGTCATTATTTATTACTTTATAGTACACTAAACTTCACAGCCCTGAATGTGGCCAGTGTGTGGTCACACAAAAGACTAGTTTGAAAAACTTGCGTCAAGAGAAATCAAAATCTGCTTCTTATGTTGTGTGCTCCAAACATATAGCTTCATGCTGCAAAATAAAATTTTCTGCTATCTGTAATAGTTTCAGATATATTGCAGTAACTTTCATGCAGTGTGTACAAAATTGCCATTTTGAGAAAATAAAGAAAACAAAGAATTCTAACATTATTAACTGTAAAAATGTATGCACTTGTAATTACATAGCCATTGATATATAAATGAATGCTAGAAAGCCTAAGGAGTGCAATGCTGCAAGCTGATCGAAAATTGGAGTACTTCTCAAATTACAGCACAGTAAAGTTCATTGCATGTAATCAAATACAGAAATTTTTATGTTAAAGTAAATAAAAATGAAGCTGCCCATTAAAAATAGGCTCCCAGCATTGTTTTTTGTGCACATTTAGCTACATTGTGCAAAAACAATTACAGGTCTAGCTGTCCTAGGTCCACTTTTACCGAACAAGCAAAAGAAAGTGGTCAAAATCTGTGCTTCGAGAATAATGCTGTTAAAACTTAATTTAGCCGTTCCGAGGGAAAAATATCATGGCACACATACTTTTAGTCAGTTAATATGCACCGGGAATGTAATAGGACTGATTGTTTGTACGAGCGTGTCGTTTATTCTAGTCCTGTAGCAAGTTGTCGCCGTGTGCTCGTCTGCCGCGAGGCCGCTTATCGGCTCGATGACTGTACTGACGGCGATGTGCGACAAATGTGCGTGCGTCATCCACGATCCGTCGAATAACGTGGCGATGTTTTTCGGCTTGTCCAGAATAAGTTACCCATAAGTGTCGCGAACCAAAGTTGCTCCCTCGCTCATCAATTTCGAGGCTACCCGAGTGCTGAGGTGTTAGTTTCCTTTTCACGTAAGACTGACGCATTTTCGAGCGAAGATCGCGACAACGTGGCGAACACGCCGTTAAAAGCAGTCTACCTGTTGCCAGTACCCCGCAGGGGCGCCTGCGCAAGTAGGCGTTTGGTGTGTAGCGACACCACGGACCCGAGCTAACGGGGGAGTTTTGACTCCCTCCCACGCCTAGCCGTGCGTGGCTTTGCCGTGTCCGGGGAAAAGGGGATCCTGGGGGTTGAGCCAATGCTGGGTGATTGAACCTTTAAGGCCCCCCGGCAGAGGCAACACACCCCTTTGACCCTGGCTTCACGTGGACGGCACCTCTGGGCTGACCCACCCAGGGGAAATCGGCAGTCGCCTTTTCCTATCTCTCTCTGCCTACATTTTCGTCTTTATCTCTCACTATCTATCTGTCCTGTCTTCTACTCTCTTCTGTTTACTTCCAATTTTCCTGGCGGCAAGGGTTAACCCTGTGCAAATAGCCTACCTTGGTCTAGGCACATTGGGTTATGGCAGTGTTGTACGGCTGACATCTGCAAGCTTTCAGCACCTGAAAACTTGCAGCGTCCCCTTGTTGGGCTCCGTGGTGGGTGGCCGCCAACGCTGCTGAACAAAAATAAGACCGGCATGCATGGAGCATTCCCTCTACTGTCTGATCGTACCGGCCTAAAGCCGGGTACGCACCGACGACATAAATTTCTTCAACCAGCCAATAGAAACTTTTCCCCACTTCCACGTCATTCACTGTGAAAAAACCGGAAAGCATGCCAGGACCGTATCTCTTTTGGTAGTCCAGGTGTCTTACTGAAACTCTCTGGGCTGGATACAAAGTAACCAAAATGGCTAGCGGAGACCTTCTTCTCGAAATTCGGGACAAAGCACAATTTGTAAAGCTAGACAGCCTCTCAACGTTTGGTGACGTACCGATCACCGTAACACCACACAGATCTATGAACATCACTCGCGGAGTGGTATCTGACGCAGACTTACTTGACCTGACCGAAACTGAACTTTTGGAAGGGTGGAAGAGCCAAAATGTCAATAATGTACAGAGAATTATCATCAGAAGAGATAATAAGGAAATACCGATGAAACACTTAATACTCACGTTTGCATCCAGTAAACTACCAGATTCTATTCAAACAGGGTACACGAAGACATCTATTAGGCCGTATATACCAAACCCTCGTCGTTGCTTCCTATGCCAGAGGTATGGCCATGGCTCTAAAACCTGTTGTGGTCGCCAGACTTGTGCACAATGTGGAGTCCTAGGCCACGTGTCTGAGAACTGCAAACAACCGCCACACTGTGTAAACTGCGAAGGAAACCATGCCGCATATTCACGCTCCTGCACATAGTGGAAAAAAGAAAAAAGAAATAATTACATTAAAGGTGAAGGAGAACATATCATTTAAGGAAGCACGGCGAAGAGTCGCTCCATTCTATGGACCTACATACGCTGATGCGGCGCGTCAGGGGGCACCGCCGCACCAGCCTTCGCCACTCCTTTGGCCCGCGCATACGGAGCCGGCGGCTGTGGCACCTGCCCCCAAGGCGGCTGTAGCCCAGGCTACACCGCCTACTCCCAAACAGAGATTGGAGACTCCAGAGCCCTCGGGTCTCAAGGCCTCCCCTCACCAGGCGAGGCCCGAAATCCGAACTAACAGCCCGCATGTACGGGCATCCAGTGCCTCCGAGGAGGCAATGGATACGTCGGTACCCTTGGTGCTGAAAGAGCGGCGTGGCTCCTTGGAGCGCGCCAAGAAAACAAAAAAGCAAATAACAGGGCCTGGTGCCGGCCCTGTTAAGTGAACTCAAACTCCCTGTCTAAACAGCCACTCGCTTTTCGTACACAGAGCACTTATTTACATTCACCATGAACACTCAAATTATACAATGGTACGTCAGGGGCCTTCCCAGAAACCTTGACGACATCCAAGAACTCTTACACGAACACTCACCAAAAGTGCTGTGTGTACAAGAAACACACCTTAATTCAAAACACAAATTTTCTTCGTAAATACGTTATTTTTCGAAAGGACCGTGATGATGCCATGACATCATCCTGAAGTGTTGCCATCATAGTGAATCAAGGAATTGCATGCACACACTTACAACTCCAAACATCCCTTGAGGCAGTGACTGTTCGAGCGGTTATTTTTGATAAACTGATCACAATCTGCACTATTTACATTCCTCCTAGCTATCAGCTGCAAAAACGTGATTTACACTCTTTAATTGATGAACTTCTGGAGCCTTATGTTCTCCTTGGAGACTTCAATGCGCATAGCAGGCTATGGGGAGACTCTCGTTGCGACGCGCGAGGTCAACTGATTGAACAGTTCCTTCTCTTGTTGAGAGCATGTCTCCTAAATAGAAAAGAACCAACCTATTATAATCTCGCACATAACACCTACTCCTCCATAGACCTAAGCATAGTATCTCCATCTCTTGTGCCTCTACTCCAGTGGAAAGTCGTCAGTAATCTGTACGGAAGTGACCACTTCCCCGTAGTTTTGAGCACAACTACAGCAACTGAGTGTCCACCTCGTGTTCCCAAATGGCTCATAAACAGAGCCGACTGGGAACAGTTTTATACCATCGCTCGTATAGATTGGAGTGACATATGTACTTTAAGCATTGATGTTGCTGTCGACTATTTCACAGCTTTTTTGATTGATGCTGCAACAAAATGCATCCCACAAACAAATGGACACCCAGGAAAACGGCGTGTGTCGTGGTGGAACTCTGAATGACGAAATGCGCGCAAACAGCAAAACAGAGCTTGGAGGCTGCTTCGGAACTCACCGACAGCTGAAAATCTTGACACCTTCAAGAAAATAAAGTCTCAAGGCAGGACAACGCGTCGGCAGGCCAGAAGAGAAAGCTGGCAGAAGTTTTTGTCAGGGATCAATTCATACACACAGGAGGCTAAAGCCTGGAACATGGTCGGTAGGATAGCAGGAAAACAAGTACACACACTTCCACTCGTAAACACTCAGGGTGATACCTTGGAAGATCAGGCAAACTTCCTCGGTGCACACTTCGAACAGGTGTCCAGCTCATCCCACTATACTGACACTTTCCAAAAATACAGAACAAGAATAGAAAAGCAAAAACTCGAACACAAATGCACTAGATACGAGGCATATAACCAAGCTTTCAGTCTAGCTGAGCTCCAAACGTCTCTAAATTCTGCAGTACTTCTGCCCCAGGTTCTGACCGTGTGGTGTATGAAATGTTAAAAAACCTACCAATCGAAACACGAAAAACCTTACTTTGTTTGTACAATGCTATCTGGTTTTCTGGCACTATTCCTACCTCCTGTAAAGAGGCTATTATTATTCCCATTTTGAAAGAGGGCAAGGACCCTTCTTTAGCTTCGAGTTATAGGCCTCTTGCGCTTACAAGTTGCTTGTGCAAAGTCTTCGAAAAAATGATAAACTGCCGACTTGTACATTTTCTTGAAACAAACAATTTGCTCGACCCATTTCAGTGCGGGTTTCGAGAAAGTAGATCCACCACAGACCACCTTGTTCGTATCGAGGCACAGATCAGAGACGCCTTCGTCCATAAACAATAGTTTCTCTCTGTGTTCCTCGATATCGAAAAGGCTTATGATACAACATGGCATTTTGGAATTCTAAGAGACCTGTCCCACCTGGCGTGCGCCGAAGAATGTTTCACATAATCAAAAGTTACCTGTCAAACCGGACATTCCGTGTCAGAGTGGGCACGGTTCTTTCCCTAACATTTGTCCAGGAAACAGGCGTGCCACAAGGTGGTGTACTTAGCTGCACACTTTTTCTCATAAAAATGAATTCCTTGCGCTTGACCATCCCTCGCAGTATGTTTTATTGCACATATGTCGATGACGTCCATCTTGGCTTTAGGTCTTGCAATCTGGCAATGTGTGAGCGGCAGGTTCAGTTAAGTTTAAACAAGGTCTCCAAATGGGCAGAGGAGAACGGATTCCGACTGAACCCACAAAAAAGCACATGTGTCTCGTTCTCCCGAAAGAGAGGCATGCACTTAGAACCCGACATTGAACTGAACGGTCAACATTTGTCTGTTAATGCGGAGCATAAATTCTTAGGATTAATATTGGACAACAAGTTGACCTTCGTACCGCACATCAAGTATTTAAAAACAAAATGTTTAAAAGCCATGAATGTTTTAAAAGTGTTGTCACGTACTACGTGGGGTAGTGACAGGCAATGTCTCGTGAACCTGTATAGAAGCCTCAACCCGCTTAGATTATGGGGCCGTTGTTTATCAGTCTGCGACTCAAAGTGCTTTGAAGATGCTGGACCCCGTGCACCATTTGGGCATCCGCCTTTCTACGGGTGCTTTTCGCACCAGCCCCGTAGAAAACCTTTATGTTGAGTCAAATGAGTGGTCGCTTCATTTGCAGAGAACTTACATGTCCTTTGTTTATTTCCTTAAGGTGAAAGCAGAGAAGAAGCATTCCTCATACTCTACTATTAGTGATTTGTCGAGCTCCATTCTGTTTCAAAACAAGCCTTCGATGAGGCAGCCCTTTTCAATTCGCCTGAAGGGTCTAGCTGAGGAAACTGGAATGTCACACGAACACAGTTTAATGGCTCCTGTAGCATACCCGCCACCGTGGCAGTGGCAGACTATTGACTGCGATGTGTCTTTTCTAGAAGTTACAAAACATGCGCCTATTGCCCATATTCGAACATACATCCTGGAACTTCAACACAAATACACACGTCCTGAGTTCTTCACAGATGCCTCCAAGTCTAACTCCTCTGTGTCCTACGCTGCTGTCGGCCCATCCTTTTCGGATGCTGGCCCTCTACATCCAGGCACAAGTATCTTCACAGTGGAAGCTTATGCGATACTTGTGGCGGCTAAACACATCAAGCAATTACAAATACAAAAAGCAGTAATTTATACAGACTCCCTCAGTGTGGTAACAGCTCTGCACACTCTTAAAAAACAAAAAAAACCAGTCCTTGTCTCACTTTACTCCATTTTGTGCACACTCTACACACTCAAACAACATGTTGTAGTGTGCTGGGTGCCAGGGCACCGTTAGATCGAAGGCAACGTGAGGGCGGATCAGCTCGCTGCATCCGTCCACAAAAGCACTGCCCCTACACCCATATCAATCCCGGCCCTTGATCTTGAGCCGTCTCTCAAACGAAACCTCAGGGACTACTGGCAGAGCAAGTGGGATACACACACACAAAACAAACTACACATTATTAAGCCACACCTTGGTCTTTGGCTGCCCGTATCGAAATCGCGTCATACAGAGGTAATACTAACGAGACTCGGGATAGGACACACATACACGACACACACATATCTTTTGTCCGGTGGCGTTCCACCATTGTGTGACAGATGTGGTGAAGTATTAAGTCCTTCACATGTTAATTCAGTGCAAACACTTAGAAACTCTAAGAAAACAGCATTTTCCATTTGGAGGCGGAAATGTTGTTGGCCTGTGTGCTCAGATTTGGGTGCACGTTAAAGAACCCCAGGTGGTCGAAATTTCCGGAGCCCTCCACTACGGCGTCTCTCATAATCATATGGTGGTTTTGGGACGTTAAACCCCGCATATCAATCAGGCATTTTCCAATACCCTACCGACAACATATACCTTTACACCCTGCAATGTTCGTTGGTAGGGAACCGCTTTTTAGTCATAAATCACTGTTAGCGTTTTTAAAAGAAATTCATAATTTTCATATCATATACCCGGGCATTCCGTAGCACGACCTCTCCAGAGAGGTTTTTGCTGCGGTGGCTACACAGGAAAGCACTTGCCTCACGGCCCTTGGACGCAAGGGTATGAACGAGTGAGGTACTTGTGCTAACGCCATACATGTCCACCATCGTTTTTCATTATCACCAACTTTTGTCACCTATTCACACCACACACACCTTTCACGGCATGGTCATGATTTTATTACTTGTATGTTTTTACCCGCCTGACTGCGAGGAATTTTATGGCCCTTATACAGCCGCTAATCACAATCATTGTCCACATTCCTTGTCCCATGAACTGGCGCTCTTTGGCCATCAAATGGCCCTTGCGCCAAAAAACACCATATATCATCATACCTGTTGCCAGTAGCCTCCATTGCGAGGGCCGCGAGCATGTTCACTGCGAACGGATTGACTTTCTGTTGTTGGTCGACGCACGGCGTACTCCACTCTGACGACCCGTTGCGCAGTTCAAGGTCCTTTCGTCAGGCGGGGGGAACCACAACATCGGCGGGCTTAGCGATAAGACTGCACTTCGGTTCTGCCACTACAAAGATTGATATCTCTGGTAGCTTCACTTCTGCTTTTTACTTGCCGTCCTCTAACTGATGAGGCTGAAAACACAGCCGTTCTCAGTAACGTCGGCAACCAACGGGCTCGTACGTGAGTTAGGCCTACACCGGTGACTCGGCGGCCACCGTTGACCACGTAGAGTTCGTTATCCTCATTGTCCTGAGCCATAGCGAGGATCTTTCTGAAGTTGACAGCGAACGAACCACCGCCACACCCGCTTCACAAATTACTGTAGCACGGAACTTCTTTACTGCCGCAAGCAGTCAGTAGCCCCATGACAAAATGACGCATGTCTGTGTGCGTCACGATGGTGAAGCAGACGCCGAAAGCGCCCTTTGGCCCAATCGGATGCCTAAATTTGGTCACGTGCCCCGAGCAACCAGTTGAATCGCGCGCTAGTGCTTTTAGATGAGGCGTTTTTGCTAAAAACCAATGAGCGAGGTGAGCCAGCGGTGTCGGGAAATTGAAGATGAAGAACGACCCTTCCAAACGAGACCAAGATGAACACGATAGCTCATGTGTAATGGCAACAGTTTGGCACGGAAAAAGCGCGATTTTAGCGTCAATTCGTGCTCACATTCATCTCACAGGGATGTTATAAATTGATTTTGGGCCAGAAATGACGCGAAAAGCTAGAAACTTGTCAGATAAGTGCAAAAATAGGCGCAGATTTCGAAAGTGTCAGCTTCAAAAAGTCGATTTTTTGCGATTTTCGGCCTTCTAAGACCCGTGTCCCCCTCCTAAAATGGAACATTTTGCTGCTCCATAGTGATCCAAAATAGAACATTTCATTGCTCACAAGTGCTCTAAAATATAAAACTTTCCTGTTCCAAAGTGCCCCAAAATAGAAAATTTTGCTGCTACGAAAATTGCTCCAAATCGGGAGATCTCGGTAGCATCACCATGTGGAGGAAGTTGTTTTGGCTTTAGTGCAGATATTTGTGAGTATGGTGACGCATAAGCTATCTGCGGTTTATACTAATCGGAAATAAAATTTTCAATTTTACCCCGCATTATAGAGCCGTATTTTCAGGGATAAAAAATGCGCCTATTATGCAATTATATACAGTATTCTAAATGTTCACTGCGTCCAACACTTCTTGGTAGTGGCTTTTGCTGGCATAAAGAGCCTACAGGAGGCTTTTTATAGTCTTATAATTTAGTGTGTCACTATATAGTTGAACTCCTTTATAAGAGGCACGCTCTGGGAAGCAATGCTTGTCTTTTATATGAGATGTCTCTTATAGGCAGGGTGCCATGTATGCCTTTTGCTATCAACCCTTATTTTACTTTAGGCACACTGGTGTCTCTTATACCCATTTGTCTCTTATATCGGTGTCTCTTATAAAGGGGTTAGATTGTATTTGAAGATAGCCGATTCTTGTTATTGTTAAAACACTTAATTTGGGCCGGTTGATCCGTCTGTTTTTTTTCAACCAAATGTATTAATCAAGTTTGAAAGACTCTTAAGGGGAGACGCTACTCCAAAAAACACGTCTTTTCTAAAATTATGTGATTTAGTTTTTACTTGCTTTCACAAGTCTAGTTTCTATACTTTTATTACAAAAAAAGAAATCGAAGTTGTAATTAGGCTTGACAAAAGTTAAAATCACTTTTTAATTAAAGAGTACAAGGTGGATACCAAAAAAATAAATAAAGAGATGATTGTCAGAGTTCCTTGCAAATTGTCACCTGTGTGTTTAGTATTGATTTTCTCATGAGTTGTTCACCAAAGACACATGCTCAAAATTGCTATGATTCCCAAGTTCTCGTGAAAGAAGAAACAATTCCGAAAAGCATTTCTTTGCTTTAACTTCAACGTTTAAAATGAGTTTTGCTCAAGGTGCATAATATTTTTGGCGCTTGGATAGCCAGATCAACATGAAATTTTCCCCACATGTATATTTCTTAACATGTGAGGAGTGCTAGCATCTCTTTTCGAACCTTATAACACCTATATAATTAATATGAGTATAAAGTAAGCAAATTAGTATGGGCTGAGCATTCAAAGACTTCTCACATTCCACTTCTTCTTGTTCATTAAAATGCCTTATGCATGTTTTGTTGTTATTTGCATTGTACATTTAAAGTCGGGCAATATGAGCCATGAGTGGTTCATTACAGTAAAACTTTACAGTGCAAGAAAAAGCGTGCCCGAAAATGGCTATGTTTTACAAATTGTCATGTTACAAAATGAAAAGTATGCAAATTACCATAAAATTGTTTGTGCTAGGTGCCTAAGCTGTAGATTAACTTTTTTTTTTTTTCATTTAGCATCTCCTCTTAAAGTGCACCTGTTGCAGTGTGACGAGCAAAAGAAAAGGAGTGTTGGCATCCAACTGAAAGACAGCAAGGGCAACGCCATTTATAGGAATATATAAATTGATTGAAGAATGCTTCATGTATATTCTTGCACACTTATATATTTATTCTTATGAAATAATATATGAAATATATATAGTATATATATTCTTATGAAATAGTATATATATTAGGAAATGGTATCTGCAGGTATTCAAAACCACAGTTTTTCCAGCTGTCATCGCTGAAATATCAATCATTGAGTCATTTTATTTCCTTTTGATTGGACGAGCACAGGACTAAAAGCTCAAGAGCTTGACGAGGTCGTGACTCCATTACGGGAATCTCCTTGCGGTTGTTTTGATAAGCAATCTATAATTAATCTCTGCAATTACCCAACCAACTTAAAGGCAATAATATTTTTGAAATCATCTTGGCAAGCATTGCCTGGGCTACAATTTTTATTGAATTGTATTGATTCACCTCCAGCAGTCATCACTATTATGTGTTTTGATCTCTGTTCACCATTACCTTGTAATTTCTATGGGCACTGCTTGTGATTGACGCACCCATTCACTGATGGAAGTGCTGCTTTAAACTGCTCCAAAAGAGAAATGCTGCTCCAAAGTGCTATATTTGCTAGTAAATGCTCCAATCTACTCGGAAAGGATGTTGGCAAACTAAAAAGAATTAAGTAGAACCATGGGACCATCCCGTGAGCTTAAGCGAAACCAAAAGCAAGCTGTATACACTATCATCCTAGTATGCTGTTCAGTGGTGTAAATCCAGAAATATCTCAAGGAGTGACACATATCAGGCCTGTCGTATTTTTATTGATATAAGAATTAAATCATGCTTTCAAATAATGTTTAAAAAAATGAGCACGGGGTCAGAGTTCTATTCAGTTTCTTTTTTCACTTTTTTTCAATTTCCATAGTTCACACAGCTGAGGGGCATTTAACACAGGTATGCAGTAAAATATAAAAAGCCTTTTAAAAAGTTGATTGTGCTATACTGAACTGTTAACTCAATTATATCACGCGCTAAAGCCAAATTTCAAGTGGGACACTTGCAAGGGGTGTCCTCTCCAGCCTGAACACAAGAAAAGTCCGGCTCTCTTGCCCATGATTTATGCCAACTATACTGCTGGTATACTAGCTGCATATTAGCATAAGGCGTGTATAATAACAAATATAAATTAGATGCTAAGTGATGTTTTAGACTTCAGGAGTCGGCTCGCCGCGGTGGTCTAGTGGCTAAGGTACTCGGCTGCTGATCCGCAGGTCGCAGGATCGAATCCCGGCTGCGGCGGCTGCATTTGCGATGAAGGCGGTAGGCCCGTGTGCTCAGATTTGGGTGCACATTAAAGAACCCCAGGTGGTCGAAATTTCTGGAGCCCTCCACTACGGTGTCTCTCATAATCATATGGCGGTTTTGGACATATCAATTCAGGAGTCATTAGGAATATGCATCTGCTCCAAAAACACCAATAAGCAACCCTGAGCTATAGCATTCTTTTCTGCTCTGAAGACTCTTAAGGCTGCTCCGAAACATCATTTTTTTTGCTCCAGAATCTGCTCCAAAAAGCAAAATGGTGCTTCCATCACTGCCTGTTCTACTGCACCATACCTGCTTAATTTGCAAGCTCATATTTTTGCTTCAGTTCATATTGCTCCTAACACTGCTGGCTTTACTTTGTATAACATTTTAGTTGGTTGCTATCGCATTATGTGCTTTGCCTTTATGACATGACGCTGTAAAGAAAAGTATGTTCAATCTAGTAATCATTCAGGGGCCGTTTCCGTTACACATTTGGTGCTTTTGCATGCAGTTGATTCGAGCATTTTTTCGTGTTTGGAAACATCTGGGTTATGTATGTTTGACAGTAGTGTGAATTTTGTAGTCGCACATTTTCTTGGACTAAAGCACATTCAGTACTTGGTTGCGCATTGCAGTTCCACCTCATTTAATACTGAGATTGTTATGAAAATACTGTTTTAGGTTCTACCATTTTTACTACATTTGTGTCCCAATTTTATACGGTACATATGATGTAATCTAGGAATCTTGCTGTTTGCAACATATTGTTTTTCAGTACAATAGTCTTCATATGACATATTATTCTTTGTTTTGTTTTACAGAAGCAGTGGAGGGAAAACTATGCCGACTTCAAGCGGAGAGTGGCGCAGTGTGTTAGGAAAAGTCAAGAGGATGCCTAGAATAAATTTTCCGTAGTCTAACTTTCGGTAAGTCTTACCTCGAGATGACATTTTTTTTTTTTTTTCAACAAATGTAGCTTGTGCCCTCGTGCCCACCCCACTGCTCAAATAGGCTCTGCAACACTTTTTCAGCATGGTCAGGAAACACTGCCGATTGACAGTCAAAATTTCCTGAGAACGTGCGAGCGAAAACAATATATTGCTGATGCGACCAGGAGTTTGCAATTATTTTTCAGTCATATAGAAATCGTTCCTTTGTCTCTGAACGAATGATGCCATATCACCCCACCATAAACCCACTTTCCGCAACCATTTTCTGATTTGAGTACAGTCAAACCTCAATATATCGAACACGAATATATCTAATTATTGCCTATATCGAACGGTTCCTATATCACTCGGGAAATCGCATGCATTATTGATTTTTTATTTCGAACAAAGTTTGACATATACTCAGCCACCCCAAACCGCCCGCGCTCCATTGACAGGCGGCGAGCTTTCCCGCAACTCTCGAAAGTAGCGGTAGAGCGGTGGGCGTTTACGAATGCTGCACACATCGATGGCGCCGAGAGCGCTGCTTTAACATAGCGGCGTACGCGCGCCGCAGCCTTGCGGTAGAGGTTCTTGAATGAAGAAAGTGAAGAGAAAAGCGCGGAGCTGTTATTGTCTTTCAATACGAAGGCACTGACACGGTTTCGCGCGGGGGAAGGGGGAGTGGGAGGTAAAGATTGAGGAGGAAAGTATAGGAGGGAAAGGACGCAGAGGACTGTCTCGGACGCGGCCCGCGCTGCCGCCGTGAAAGGGAAAGCAGTCAGGCGAGCCGGCATGTGCGCGCTTTACACCCGGACTCACGCCGCAGCCTTGCAGCTTGCACTCGTTGCAGTCTCTATGGTGTCAACGGCACACTGCGCACTTGTTGCAAGCTCCTCCCCCGTAGCATCGGCAGGCATCGGTCGTTGTGCTCGCAGTGTTCGTGTGATCGGAGTTAGGCCTGTCGCGCGCGACCGGTCTAACTCCGAACGGTGGTGCTCACGGCGGAGCTCACGGATGTGGAGATTGTCGCCGAAGCTACTGCTGAGCAGTCAAATGAAGACTGCCGAGGTGGATCCCGCAAGCGCTGATCATGCCCCGCACCCGACATCAGCTGAGGCCGTAGCTGCCTTGGCCCTTGTGCGCCGCCACTGCGGCGCAATTGAAGGCACCGGCCTATCACTTATGGATCGCCTGGACTATATTGAAAACGCAGTCGTCAAACACGCCATGGCCAACAAAAAACAGGCTACTCTTTTTCAATATTTTAAACCAACACAATAAATACTATGTTTGAATCTTCAAGTGAGTATTTACTGCACCACGCTTGAACGGTTCGTTGGTTGTTTTCAGCAAGCTGTTGACGCATTTTTTTCATGATTTTTTTATATCGAATTCTGGATATATCGAACTATTTCGCGATCGCCGCGCCGTTCGATATATCGAGGTTCGACTGTATCGTGTGTTGCATGGTTACCACGGCTGCCGCAGAACGCTGCTATGTGGTTGCGCTCACGGTAACGCTGAATGTAACTGGGTGTTTGAAGAAGAAAAAAAAAGTAGTCTGCATATGACATGGGCTGACGAAGGGATGCCTCTTCTGGCCTCGTCATACCTCTTTCTCCATAGCTTTTAGATCGCTCTCTAAGCGAACACTAAAAACTCGTTAATTCAAACTGGAAGGAGACTACAAAATTGTTGGGGCATGCGGATATACGAGTTTCAATTTCAAACAAATAATACCCACACGAACAATTTGATATGACTTTTTAACTTTCAATTAATTGGAGAGGACTTGTGTTTTGATAGGACACTAAAGGCAAAAATTAAGTTGTGGTTGAGGGATCGAAATAGCGGTCCAGAAATCTTGTAGTGCTGCTTTATCATGCCAAGGAAGTGCTAATTTTGAAATAAAATCTTGTTTTGGGGGTCCGCACAACAGCTGGGCACTTCAAGTCACCCGCGTGCAGACTCTGATGTAGCAGTTGCCTGCCTTTACTGCACGGTCGCCGACATACGCAAAGGGTGTAGGACGGCAGGGTTACTGCATGATGGTGCCGACATAGTATTGTGATGCTTTGTGCAGTCCCAGTCATAGACACATTTGTACCTGCGTAGTGTTTTGTGAGAACTTATTCATAATTATGTCGCTATAACGTGTTCACATTTGAAGTAATATGCACAATGTTTTTGTAACAAGAATTTTGTTCTATTGTTGTATATGGAAAAAATCTTTAAAGTGTCTGACAACCACTTTATCCCTACGGGGTTTTTGATTTTGCATCGGAAAGCTCTCCCTTGGTAGTGGTTAAACCTGCAGTGATTAATTAAAAACATGTAGATATTTGGTAAGCAAGTTTTTCGTTCTGAGAAGGTACAGTCGAATTTAAATAATTCGAACTCGAATGGGCCCGAAAATTTGTTTGAATTAAAAGAGGTTCAAAGTAATGAAAGCTGAATGAACGGAGGGCTCACCATGCAGTCACACATGTGTATTGAACTAACACACGAGGAGGAAGTTTCAGAAAAATTGCATTTATTCACAAATCACAGGAGACATCTGTCATTAGTTGAAGTAATCGGAAGTAATCGGTGATGCGTGTCTGCTTATGTTTGCCTTGTAGTTAGTCGATCAATTTCGCACACAGCTTGCAAAGCATTTCTACTTCGGCTTCAGCATGTTCCTGTCAAGAGAAGTTGTGCGCGGTGATGTCCAGCACCGACACTCTCTAAAGATGACTGTTTCCACTGCTACCTCTGCGCTGCAGCCATAGCGTGGCCAGCACGAGACGAGAAAGGAGTGTCTCCATGTGGAGAGAGAGAGAGAGAGAGAAACCATCATTTCATGGCATTTTTTTTTTTGCTTTCCCCGCGCGTGGCGTTGAAATGAGAAGGGTCTCTACGTGGCAGGGACGGAAAAGGGAGAAGCCTGGCACAGGCGCTTCGCAGATCGGCATTTGAGAGAGAGAGCAAACATTCTGCCGCAGCCTTTTCTTTTTTTTCCTTCTTCATGCGCAGGGTTGAGTTGTCGGAGGTGCCGCTGCTCCATTGTGCTGAGAGCATTTTGTGAGCGCGGTATGTTCAATTTAACCGCCGCAAGTGCTTGCGCGTTCGAATTACCAGGTGTTTTTGCCCCATTAGAATACACGTAGCGTTGGTGGGACCACGGCGTCAGTTCGAATTAACCCGAAGTTCAAAATAAGAGTGTTCGAATTAATGAGATTCGACTGTAATAAAAAAGTTTTAGTTCCTCCTCTAGCAATGGGGTGAAACGATAGCGATGCCAATAGCCCGCCTCGTAAACTGCGGTTAATTGCTTTCATTGAATGTTTTTTAACTGTTTTTGAATATAAAAAGCAGGTAGAATAAGTTTTCGAACGCTCGTAGTCACGTGAGCTTTCTTACCATCTCGTTATTAATTTCTCGTCGCCTCCACAATCAGCCCTGAAAGGCGTGTTGGCAGAGCTACTTGCGGAAGCCACGAGACTTTTTCGTACTTACTTCGTCGGCAGCTGCTGCTCAGCCCTTTGGTAGCAATGTTCACGCTGCCACTCGTCAGCATAGGATAATGCGTCAAGCGGAGGCGGTTTCTCAAAAGCATATCTGCATGTTTTGAGTCGGAAAAAGATGACAATTGAAAGTGTATTGCATTTTAGCGCTAATATAGACGCAATGAACTGCGTCCGCCAGTAAAAGATCTTGTGTTCACAGTCATAAATAGTCGATCCTAGATATATTGAGCTCGTAGGGGTTCGCGAAATAGTTTAATATATCTATAATTCGAAATAGCAAATATGCATACAGTTGAACCCCTTTATAAAAGGCATGCACGGGGAGCAATTCCGGTCTCTTATATGAGGTGTCCCTTATAAGCAGGGTACACCGTATACATTTTCTTGTAGGTGCACTGCTCTCTTTAAGGGGGCAGACTGGTCATAGACATTTTTTTTTCTTCAGTGATCTTATCAAACCGCACAGGGTTATGCAGTTTTTTCTGCTGATTTCAAATATTTAATTGTATTTCCTGTAACTCACCTTGTTCCTGGGATAACTTAAGTTCACCCCCTAATGTTTAAGGCCACCATAGAAAAAAAGTGCTTAATTAAAAGTGATATTTATGATATGCCAACATAGACTAATGACTATAGAGTGAAAGTATGGAAGAGTTCTTTGTTTTTAGGCCTTCATTGGTTATTTTACAGCAAAGTGAACTATCTCTTTTCAAAAGCAGTTAGAATTGTGTTACAATTTTGATTAGTAATAATTAAAAAGGCTTGTGCTCTAAATTCTGCTCCCATACTTGCATTCAACACACATACAGGTTTCCACTGCAAAATAATTTTTTCTTTATTAAAGAGTTTTCCCGCATTGCCCTTGAGTGTTACACAGCAGGGGGGTTTACAACAGAGATACAAATAGGTCTTCATTTACAGAACTTCTTCTTCAGAGAGCTTGTTCATTCTGCTACACACTTAAGAAAAAAATTCGCAAACATGCACATCCTGGGCCGGTATTCACGGATTTTGTTTGTGATCATTACGCATAGAAACATAAAAAGGTGTATTTAAATAATTATCTTTGTTTATGCCTACCTTGTTGTTATATATTAAAAAAAAAAAACGGTTTTAGCCTTAACTTCCATCTTGTGAAGACAACAATTCCCAATTCAATTCTTTTTTCATCATTGTGACACTGTCCATTCTACGGTACCTGCCCAGTACGTACCTAGCTGCTCTGTTTTGGATACCTTCTATTTGAGAAATGAGACTGGCTTCCGATGGATCCCATAGTTGGCAGGCGTACTCTAATATAGGTCTAACACATTGTTGTACCTGCCCTAGCTGCAGAGATATTGAGGCCTAAAAATTTATTTTCCTCAAAAAATTTGCTTTTTTGAGGAAAATAAAAAAAAAACTGAAAACACAGTTTATTCAAAAAGCAACAATCATGGTGTGCATTGTTTGCAATCCTCATAAAAGCTTTGATAAATTGGTAGTAGAGCTTTAGACACAGCTGCTGGCAAATGATAAAGAAGCCTAAAGGTCGGTTCCCCATTTCTTTGCAGGTTCTGCATGTTAACAGCACCAAGAATCTGGACAGTTAAAATGACATTACAAAAAAACTACTGCTTCCTGGTGTGTGAAAATTCGCAGAGAGAAAATTTGCAATTTTCGCTATTTGCAGAGAGAAAATTTGCAATTTTCGCTATTATTTGCAGAGAGATAGAAAAATACTTCCAGAAACCAAATATGTAACTTTAAAAAAAATGAATTTTTTGGTCACTTTTTGGTCCCAAAGATCAGTCTGCCCCTTTAATATTCATGTATCTTTTACATCGGTGTCCCTTATAAAGGGGTTTAACTGTACCTAAGGCTTTTATTATTGCAACTCTCCGAACTGCTTTTGGAAATCCTAGTAATGCTTTCATCATATTAATCATAGTAATCTTGCTGTAAGTGTCGACATGACGATTTGCTCACAGTATGCTTAACCAATAGGTGGCGCCTTCTATTTATGCAAGTTACCACACTTTATTTCGCGTGAAAATAGTCCTTAGGCTTTTCTTGCCTCTTGTGCGCCGTCAAGTCTATCAAGTCGTCCTCCTTAATTGAACATTGAAGCTTCCGAACAAGCAATGTCCACACCTTCAGCCACAACAGTGGTGATTGACGGTGAACGCTGATGCTTGATTTTTAGCGTGGTAAAATTTTGTTTAGCAACAGCCTTAGCATTCTCATAACCGCACGGGTCTACTTCTGGGGCATTGGCAATGTCAGCCATGATATCGACATCGATGTACAGTCGAGCCCGCGTATAAACGAACCTGAGCGTGACGCGGCATCCGTTCGCTGTATCCCGTTCGTAGTAAATGAAACACAGCTTTTAAAGAAAAGTTGCGAGTGAAAACAGAAACTTTTTTTGCCCCAAAAAGTTCGTAATGCACGTGTTTCGAAGAGCAGAAACAATAAGGGCAGTCTTGAGCTCATTTAAAACGGCAGGCTGCTCGTTCGCCGAGGTCCGTGGCATAAGCTGCGTGAGGCGTTGGCTCCAAAGCTTCGTTGCTCTCGCAATCCGATTCCTCCAAATCGCTCTCGCCACGTACTTCATTCACAATGCCTCAATCCGTGCAAGGTTCCGCAGTGTCGTCATCATCATCGGCCGTAATTAAATGATCACAACAGATGTCCCACCCGCTCTCCCAGGTCGGAGTCGACGACGCGCTGCCACAAATCACCACCGCAGTGGTCCTGTTCGGAGGCTTCAGGCTCGGCATCGGGCCCGACGATCGACGAAGTCAGCTTCGCGAAAATAGTTTCGTGCACATGTAGCCGTCAACGCCACCCACGAAATATTCACCATCTCCACAGCTGAATACTGGGACGCCCGAAGCGGCCAGTTGGCTGCCAGGTGGTCAACAGCTATGAGCAAGGGCTTCGCAATGCGGCACCTAACACGCGGATTACGCTCAAGCCAAGCAGTCACACTTACGACGTTTTTTTTTTTTGAGCGGCACGAAAAAGCGTGCTAGTCCTCATGTCGGTCATCATGACCACACACGCACACCAAGAGCGAGCAAAGACGCGCACACGCATGGAACAGCTCTGGGCACGTTTCCATTCGGAAAACGAAACTAATTCGAGCCAGCGTGGCGGGCGTCGCGGAGCGGTGGAGACGTGCGAAGGGGTTGTGATCAAGAGAGGAGAGCAGACTTGTGAGAGAAGGGCAAGGAGTTGCGATAAAGCATGGAGGAATGACAGATACCCGTGCGATAAAGAGAGGGGAGGATGCGGCGGGAGGGCGACCTTGAAAACCAAAACACACGGGAAGGTGGGTAGGGGTAGCTTGCTTGGAAGGTCCGCGAAACTCGCGCGTAGAAAAACTTAGAAAGAGAAAGAGTGCCAGCGCGCGAAGAAGTCAAAGCATGGCCGCCTCATTCGGTGCGCGCGGTGGAGTTCGAAGAATCGGCGGCCGTGATCAAGACATCATTTTGTTGCGCTGGCGGGTTTCCGTGGCCTCACAAACTTGGATATTTCGCGATTCGTTCCGTGCAAATTAACAGCCGGTTTCGCGCTTCCGCACGCGCGCGGAAGGCATACTGAGTTGAGTGCGAAGTGAGCGAGAAAAAGTTCTAAACACTAAACGAATCGCAAATTATCAGAGTCGGTGGGGTAACGTACTCTCGTGCACTAGACACTGACTATCGGGTAGAGTCAGTGGCTGACAATGTTGGCAAATGGTCTGGTCACTCCAGGCCGATGACGCCAACGACAGTACCAGCGATCGAAAACCGGGTACGTGCCTGACCGGTCTTCGAAAGATCGATGGCAAGTGTGAAAACACGGGCCTCGTCTGGTGAAGCGGGGTGCTCAGAGTAGCGGGGGACAAAGGACGGAGGGGTGCGTAACAACAAGCGGTCGGGGAGAGCAGCAACTAGAGGGGCGCGGAGGCAGAATCGGCGTTTAACAATAAGAATGTATGGCACCTCGCCGATGCCTGATCGGTGGTTGAAATAGGTTTCCCGGGAAGTTGGCAGATCGCTGACTCCGTTCGCTGTAACCGATCAGCGGCGCTCGGAGACGTTCGTTGTAAGTGCGATTTTGTGCCATTGAACCAATGTATATTTTGACGTTCACGCCGATATTGTTCGTTTTAAGCGAAAGTTCGTCTTAAGTGGGGCTGTTATATGTGGGCTCGACTGTATTCAAAAACAGCAACGTGGTCATCTGCACTGGTGAAGTCGCTTGCTGTACTCCCTTCCGAGGTGGCACCCGGAAGTGCTAATAAATAGCAGAATTCACTGAGGTGCCGTACCACCTATATGCCGCTGTCTGTGCACCAAGTCGTTATCTGTCACCAAAACCCACGAGGAAACTATGCACAACGGTTCTTTGCTTGATGTCATTCCAAGCATCAGTAATAAATTTTATCGCTACGAGCGTGCCATGTTTAGTTCGACTCTCGAAAAGAGAACCGCTCAAGTCACTGAGCCTCAATTGACAACGGGGTGTCCCCAAACAGCGAACAACCAGGTGTACCCCCGTTGATATCTTGGCAATGGCAATGGCACCAATAGCTTTGTAGCAGCAAGCGAAAAGCAAGAAAAAGCGTAGCCTTCGAGGTGTGTCTTATAATCGTAAACGTAAAACATACGTCGCAAGGTTGCTGATCTGACAGGCTATGCTTTTCAGGCTCGCATGCCATTGTGCGTGAACAAACAGTGCGGCGGGATCGCTGAGTCACTTCGCATTCATCGAATGCTTGTGCCCTCGGCTATTTGGCCCTTAGAAAAAGTGTGCACGTGTTACAACCTATAACATATCGCTCATCATGTGCTGGTGCACTCACAAGCATTGCACAATGAACCATCAACGAATAACACAGTCTTTTCGTCATCTGCGCGTGACGAGAGACAGAAAATTGTTAAAAGGTGACTGAGAAACGATGGATATTTGCCCATGTGAATGCACTTCCTGGGCCGTGGCCCAGCACCGCGTACGATATATTGGATATTACGCTCTGTGGGAGTTAAATATGTGTGCAACAGTCCTATAGTTTTGACCGAGAAATTCACGGGTATTTATCAACTGTTCAATATAGCAAATGATTCCGTATATCAGAGTTTGATATACATGGGATAGGCTTTACATCTTCAAATTTCTGTCTCGTGAGGTGTAAAAGGTAATCTTGGGTGAAGAAATGAAAATATGAATAGATCTTGCAATGAGAACAGGTGTCATTATGGCAAATTCAATAGGCAACCTTGCAATTACTGGGGTTATCTCAATTTGGGTTTCGAGTTGGCTCTCCTTTCAATAGGGCATGGAAGTTGGTTAAGTGTACCGGTAATATTACTTTGGTAAATTTTCTGAATATTTGTTGGAAGTACACAGTTGTACACTTTTAGGCCCGTCTTGAAAATGATTGTCTTGCTGGTCGATTTATATTCAATTCGGTTTCTAAATTTCAATATTGCCACAAGGCAGTAGTTGCATTGGGGCATAAAGCGGTAGAGGGTCTCTGCCTTGAAGAGAAGACTGCGAGGTGGATAAAGTCTGGCCCCAGCCCGCCACTGTGCCAGCCATTGTCCTCGCTTGTGAACATCGTAAATATCCGCAAATATATGTTTCCTTGTGAGATTATTGGTGGAGGTGCTGGGTGCGCCTCTGGCTCTCCTGGCAAACCAACACGGAACTTTGGAGTGGTCGCCACCTTCATTTTCCTGCAATGGCTCGACAGGCCAACCCACAAGAGCAACAGCAGCCGCAGCAGCGGCAGCTGCCTCTTCTGATTCTCCTGCCTCCACGAGACCCCGGAACCTTCTCGAGCACAGGCAAGGACAAGTTGAGTGTTGGAAGATTGGGTCGCGTTGTACGAGCGCGTGAGCGAATACTATAAGTGGGACCCCACGTTGGCATTCACCTGTATTAGGGGAGTGCCTCACCTTGGCACTCACCTTGTATTAGACGCATTAGTCGGAGTTGACCAGCTGGGACGTTTACAAACTGAAGCTTGTCGAGTTGTTCAGAAGGCCATTTCATCGACAGCAGGCCGCGAGGAAAGACCTGGAATGTCGTGTGCAGGCATCAACGGAATCATATGTGTGTTATATACAAGTTGATTGGGCCTCTGTCGAAAGGTGGACGAGAACATGAGCGAAACTAACAAAATCGCCCACATATTAAAGGGAATCGCCGACGACGCCTTAATCTGTTGATTATTAAAGAGTGCGCCACCGTCGACGCGGTGGTGAAGGAATGTCGGTGCTTTGAGCACGCCAAGAACCATCGCATAACCCGCCAGTTTGCGCGTCTGCCTAATACTGCAGCCACTTCGACCAGCGAAGACTGCCCCAAGTTCACGCAAGCTACATCATCCGAAAATGTCACCCGGATCGTTCGCCGCGAATTCGAAGCAATGTCTCCTGCAGCCATCGCTTCCAACGGCCTTCAGATAGCGCATCTATCGTCTCCCTCATCCAAGCCGTCGTTCGCCAAAAAATATCCAATCTCGGCATCGCACCTGTTTGCGCTGTTCGCATTACCGAGAGTTCGGCTTCGGTTAACCAGATCCGGGTGTACCTTTCACGCTACCCTTTCTGCTACCGGAACCCTGCTGAATGGAGGACGTCGGATGATCGACCGATCTGCTTTCACTTCTCGCGCCGGACACATTGTGCACTACTGCCACAATCATTGGACGTCCAATTCATCCTAGAACACTGGGACAGGGCGTCACATTGAAGGAAACTCTCGTCGGTTTTCTACTCTACACGATCCCCAGCCCCCTGCTACTAACGTTCAGGCCCCGCCGCGGTGGTCTAGTGGCTAAGGTACTCGGCTGCTGACCCACAGGTCGCGGGTTCGATTCCCGGCTGCGGCGGCTGCATTTCCGATGGAGGCAGAAATGTTGTAGGCCCGTGTACTCAGATTTGGGTGCACGTTAAAGAACCCCAGGTGGTCAAAATTTCCGGAGCCTTCCACTACGGTGTCTCTCATAATCAAATGGTGGTTTTGGGACGTTAAACCCCACAAATCAATCAATGCTACTAACGTTCAGGGCCGAAGGTTCAGTCGGTCACAATCACCTTAAGGCCGCCGATCTCTCTCGCCGATGATTCCTCGATCCAGGTCTCCTGCACGCCCTGGGTCCTCAACCTCAAGGAAACTAGACCATGTAGCTCCCGGAGGTGACGCTGTAATAATGACCCAGTCTGCAAATCCTCTGTTGACGATTCCTACACGCCGCAATATTTTGGACCTTTTGGTGGATGACGTAACTGTTACAGCCCTCATAGGCACTGGCGCACGAATTTCAGTCATGAGCGCTGCTCTCTGTAATACACTGCGAAAAGTGATCACACTTCCTCTTAAGTGTGCAGTAATGCTTGCCGATGGGAGCACATCTATCGTTCTCTGCATATGCACCTCCCGCGTGTGTATTGCTGGCCATCAGGCCGTCGTATTGTTCACCATGCTTGAGCAGTGCCCACATAACTTTCTCGACTTTCTCTCTGCGCACTCCGCCCTTATTGACTGCTCGACGGGCCTTCTTCAGCTGGAACTGCCTTTTGACGCCACTGTTGCCCGTGGTGCTCAGTCGCCTTTGTGCCACCGAGTTCCTGCATCTTCCGCCGCAAGCCGCGACTTACGCGCAGCTCATGTGTGATACGCCTGTGCGCAATGGTGAATATGTCGTTTCACCCATCACTGATGTTGTGCTAAAGCATTCCATTGTTGTCCCACACACCGTGGTCAGAGTACGCCATAACCAGACCTATTTGTCTCTTTTGAACTTTGGTTTCTCCGGGCACGTGCTGCCGCTGGTATTAAACTAGGCGTCGTGTCATCGTTGCAAGAGTGTGATATCTCTGAACTGTCAGCTGAGCAACCTGCTCCGCATGTCAACTTGCTCACAGCGCCCAACCTTTCAAGCATTGACATTGCCAAATTGATAGCGCCAGATCTTTTGCCCTCCGAAGCACAAGACCTCCACCGTCTCTTGACATTCTATGCGGATATTCCATCTTGACAATTGACTTTTCGGCCAGACATCAGTTTGGACCCATCACATCAACACCGGCGATGCCAACCCGATACATCGCCGCCCTTACCGTGTCTCCGCTTCTGAACGCTCTGTTATCCTGAAAGAGCTCGAGAAAATGCTCGCCAAAGGCGTCGTCGAACACTCATCTAGTCCGTGGACATCCCCAGTCGTGCTTGTCAAGAAGAAGAATAACACATGGCGGTTTTGCGTCGACTATAGACATCTCAACAGGGTCATTAAGAGGGACGTTTACACCTTACCAAGAATAGATGACGCCCTTGACTGCCTTCATGGCGCAAAGTTTTTCTTGTCCATTAACTTTCGATCTGGTTATTAGCAGTTCAATGCTATCCCTTGGGTCCGAGAAAAAACAGCATTTGTAACCCCCGATGGGTTATATCAATTTAAAGTAATGCCGTTTGGGCTTTGCAATGCGCCGGCCACCTTTGAGCGCATGATGGATTCCCTTCTGCGCGGCTTCAAATGGTCTACTTGCTTGTGCTACTTGGATGATATGTTTTTTCACAGACGTTTGCGAGCCATCTTGAGCGACTGTCCAGTATTCTCCAAGTATACCGTAACGCTGGTCTCCAGCTGAACTCCTCCAAATGCCGCTTCGGTTGTCGCGAAATAACTGTACTTGGTCACCTCGTTAACGCATCTGGGGTACAGCCCAATCCGGACAAAATTCGCGCAGTGACTCAATTTCCCGTACCCTCTTCTGCTAAGGATGTCCGGAGCTTCCTTGGTTTGTGCTTCTATTTCCGCCGCTTCATCCAGAATTTTTCCGATATTGCGCAGCCTCTCACCGAGCTTCTTAAAAAAGACATCCCATTTACTTGGAATTCGCCTCAAAGTGCTGCATTTTCGGCACTCATCGCAGCCCTCACGACTACTCCAATATTAGACCACTTCGATCAGACCGCATCGACAGAAGTTCGTACTGACGCAAGTGGCCACGGAATTGGTGCTGTTTTAGCTCAGCGTCAGCATGGACGTGAGTGCGTCATCACCTACGCCAGCTGCCTTTTGTCCGCTGCCGAGAACTATTTCATCACTGAAAGAGAGTGTCTTTCTCTTGTTTGGGCTGTCGGTAAATTTTGCCCATACCTGTTCAGCCGCAGTTTTACTGTTGTAACTGATCATCATGCGCTCTGCTGGCTTTCGTCGCTCAAGGATCCCACGGGACGTCTCGGTTGTTGGTTTCTCCGCCTTTAAGAATACACCTTCTCGGCCGTGTATAAATCTGGTCACCTCTATCAGACGCTGACTCTGTCACGGTATCCAGTGGATCCGCCAGACGCCACAGAGAGATCTGCTGAGGCTTGCGTCTTATCAATCTCAGACTTTCTTGATATCGCTTCTGAGCAACGCCACGACCCGGATTTACTTCCCATCATAGAAAGCCTGAGTTCCGCTACTCCACCCACTTCTCTGAACTTCTATTTCCTTCATGAATGGGTTCTCTACCGCCACAACATGCTCCCTAATGGTCCTGACAGCCTTCTCGTCGTGCCTTCCCATTTGCGTGTAGATGTTCTCCGACAGGTCCACGATGAACCAACTGCTGGTCACCTGGGAGTCAGCCGCACTTATGATCGCGTCCGGCGTTGTTTTTTCTGGCCACGCCTATATCGCTCTGTGCAAAAGTATGTTCCCAGCTGTGACCTTTGCCAACGTCGAAAACGACCAACATTGCTTCCAGCTGGCCTCCTTCACCCTATTCGGATCCCTGCTGAACCATTCTACCGCGTAGGGCTTGACCTTCTCGGGTCATTTCCCACTTCTGCATCCGGGAACAAATGGGTTGCTGTGGCGACCGATTGCGCGATCACCCGCGCTCTCCCAACGAGCTGCACTACCGATGTCGCCGACTTTCGACTGAACGGCATCATTTTGCATCATGGCGCTCCTCGACAGCTCGTTACTGACCAAGGCCGATAGTTTTTATCTTGCATCGTCCAGGATATTGTACATTCCTGTTCCACAAACCACAAGTTCACAACGGCATACCATCCACAAACTAATGGACTTACAGAGCGCCTGAGTCGCACTATCACCGACATGTTGTCGATGTATGTCTCTCCAGACCACCATGACTGGGACGCAACAACGTTACTCTACGTTACCTTCGCTTACAACTCCTCCAGACATGACACCGCAGGCTATTCCCCTTTCTACCTTCTTTATGGACGTGAACCCTCTCTGCCTCTTGATACACTCCTTCCTGCTGGTTCAAGCTCTCCTGTCACATACGTCCGTGATGCCATAAAACGAGCCGACGCAGCATGACAGATTGTCCGAGAATGACTCATACTTTCTCAAGCCTCTCAGAAAGATCAGTACGATCGTTTCCACCGTGAAGTTTCGTACGCACCCGGTTCTCTAGTACTCTTGTGGACCCCCATGTCGTCACATCGGCCTCTCAGAAAAGCTCTTATTTCGCTATGACGGATCATACAAAGTCCTAAGTAAGGTCACTAACCTCACCTTTGAGATACAGCGAGTCGAGGATGAAGCGCACTCAATGCCACCACCATCTACTGTTGCGCAAGTCGTAAGACTGAAGCCTTATGTGTCACCCAACACTCCGCTTTTGTGACAGGTGCTGGGTCGGCGCTTTAATGCCACGGGGTAGCGCCACAAGGCAATAGTGTGATAGTGGCATAAAGCGGTAGAGGGTCTCTGCCGGGAAGAGAAGACTGCGAGGTGGATAGAGACTGGCCCCTGCCCGCCTGTGTGCCACCCATTGTCGTCGTGTGTGAACATCGCAAATATCCACAAATACACACGTTTCCTTGTAAAAATATTAGCACACCCCTGGTCGGTTTTACGACATGGCGAGTGTGACCAATCTATTGGCTTCTTAACGTTTATGTTGGGAAGCAGAATACAGGAGTGGCCGGGCTTGTTTGTCTTTGGTGGTGCAGTGATCAACCAAATTCAGAGGGTGATCTCGGTGATATTCTGGTATCTGAAGGTTGTTGAATTCAAACCTTAGCTATACTACGTACGGCAAAGTCTTAGTAGGTTCCTGATGGAAATATAGCTCAATTATAAGTGATAGCATGCATCAACCACCAGGCACAAATTTCAATCCCCTGATGTGTGCTGCCTCTCGTCACTGGTCGACTGGTCTCTGCATTTCGCGAAAAGTTGGAAGACCTTTTATAGGCATTTGTGGCTTCAGCTGTACAGACAGCCAAGGGGCACAGCTAACCTTTTTCGGACAGGAAGTGATTGTGGCGCTCGGTAACACTGAGACGGAAAAACTTCAGTTAACTGCTGAATTATTAACTTGAGAGCTGTTGTTTCTAAAGCACAGTGGAGTGACTTGGCGAATTTTGGCATGCTCATTTTTTTTTTCATTCGCAAAAACACATTATTCGACATATCAATTATCGAAATTAAAGGCCTTGATCAAGGTGGCACCGCAACTGAGCTCATCAGCTGCACAGGAAATCTGTTGGCTATTGTGGTAGTTACCAAGGATGGCTCATGATGTCGCTACCATACAATCTTCCTTTTTTTTTTTCATCATTCTAGGTCCTGGGAGTCTCGCTTGTCCGCACATCCCACGTATTCAACAAATATCTGCTGCGAAAGTTAAGGAACAGTTTGAGAAGAGAGGTAAAAAGGAAACAAAACTGCACTTCTGAAGCCACCCTGGGACTGTGAACATGTGCAGGAAACTAAAGTTGATTTCTTTTTTTCTTTTTGAAAGGGACATTGTTGGGGCACAGCTTGAAAAGTCGTAGCGATGTACCCACGGAAAGTGGCGAAATTTTCTTTTCTTGGTGGTAGTTTGGGAAATGGCGGAAGAGACATTCTTTCTTCGTGACCTCGAGGCGCAACTTTGACTGCTCCGGCAACTCCAGTGGCTGCTCCTCTGCACCGAAAAACAACAAAAAGAAATACGCCGTCGACAAAATTCCTTTTGTACCACGCTGTTGTTCGCCTGAAGGGGCGGGTAGACCTGCAGTCATTTCCCTTTCCACATCTTTTGAACACGAAAGTGATAAAAACGCAAAAAAAATAGACTGATACATGCTTGATACTTCTTGTGCTTTCCCAGATTTAAAAAAAATGTGACCCAATTTTTTTTTTGTGGAACGATATACCCATACAATGTGGGTTTGTGTGTGAATGTTCGATTTTCAACATTTCTCCTGTTGCTGCCGTGTCTTTCTTTCGTTTTCCGTGCCACACTTTACCAATTGTGTACTCTGAAACTTATTGGAGATGTTCTTTCAGCCTTCTGTTCAAAGTTGGAATGTCAGAGATGTGGGAATTGGCAAGAGGTTTGTGCCTCGGTGCATCATATATAAGAAAAAAAGAAAAAACAAAGTGCATTGAAAGGTCATCCTAGCTTTGGGAATGTCTTGTTTCTGCAGAATCTGTAGTGCCTGTTCGTTCTTTTTTAAGGGATTTTTGGTTGTCTTTCTGCATAGTGTGCTTGTGCTCAAGTATTTCGTAGCCATTGTGCAAAGTTCTTAATGTCGGCATTTGCAAAGAGTTTGTGGCAAGCAAGGTGCCATTACGGAAGAGGGCACCTAATCCCTATTTAAACTAATTAATATGGAACTGGGAGTTTAAACACTACTCACCTACGCACATTACATAACTCCTGTGTTTGTGAGAAAAATGTCATTTGTATCGTCTCGCTGTTTCAAGCTGGTGTTGATTTCATACTGCACATACATTTGTCATTAGGTGGTGTTGCATTTGATGTTGCATTTGCTTCACATTGCCAGGCCTCTGCTATGATTATTCGTCTTGCATGGTTATCGTTCTTTTTGTTGTTGTTGTTTCATCTATTGGTTATACATCAGTCAGTGCAACACATTTCCATCTGTGAGCGGAGAGTGCACCATGAGCATGGAGTGGAAGCCTGTGTTATTGATGAAGCAAATGGAACTTCCATTTCGAGTAAAATTTTTCCTATCCGAATCAGTTGTTCTTTCTTTTGGCACCTCTACTCTGGGCTGCGGTCACAGGGATGTTCACTACGCCATAGAGGAATTTGTATCAGTCAGACTAAAATGATCGAAGAATTCATCTTTTTAAACATTTCAATACTAATATTCTGTAATTAAGTTTGTTGTATTAAGTATTCCTAGCTTATACAAGAAGTATTGCGAAGAAACACTGAAGAAAAAAATCATTGGTATGAGCCATGAAAAAACATTTTTGCTAGAAAGATTGGGAGGCGTCTCCTCTACATAAGCACTTGTTTTCAGTTAAAGCATGTTATTACTGTGATGTTATCGCTAAACTTTTAGCCTGTTTTAGGGATGTTATTGAGTTCCTTTCTAACAAAATTTTTAGCTTGCATTATGTAAATCCTGCCATTGGGCACCTCTTTTCTGTATGTTGCTGAAAGAAACGTAAACCCTTATATTTACATATGCAGCTTAACTTCCATAGTCCTAACCTTCTCTCGACACTGGCACGAGGAATGGCAGTGCCACTTTTTACAGTTGAACATGTTGGGGTGTTTGTGTTGCTTTTCTGTAATACCTAACCAGAGTTTTTTCTTTGTTCAAGCATTTTTGGTGTACACTGTAAAGTGCTCTATCGGAAGGGCATTTCTCGAGCGACACCGCCTCGTTGGAAATTGCCAAGGGGCATTAATGAAGATGACGCCTTGTTCAGAATTCATACGATCGAGTCTGGGGTTAATACCTTGCCACATTTGAATTGAGGGACAAGGCACAGTGACCAGTTTTAAAGTGCAGTGAACACAGTCATTGCCTGCTTACTTGCCTTGTAACATATCTGCTTTGTCAGTTGTGCCTCTGCTAGCTGCTAGTTGTGGAGTTTAACTGTATAATATCGCAGTCACAGCTGGAAAAGAAAAAAAAAATAACGAATTGTTTGCGTTCTCAGCCTTGTTGCTCCTCTCCCACCTTTGTTCTGCGTATACAAGTGAGCCATTTTGATACTCCTGAAGTTTTTTTCTTTATACATTTGTTGCCTTGTGTTTACAGTTCTCAGAATTTGTGCAACTGCCATCATTGTCCCAATTTTTTTTTCTGATGTTGCGACTGCAGTTACTAGACACCCTGTGAATTTTTCTCAGCTTTGTACAGTTGACTAAATATATTTTCATCTCTTTAGCCGTCGTGTTGTTCTTGTGGTAGTCACTGCACTAGGAAAATGCTGCTGATGCATGGGTGAACTACAAAGGCTTTCCTAGGCCTGGGGGAGTAGAAAGGGCTTCTCATGTTTTACTGCACAATTTCATATGTATATTGCATGATACAATGACAAACTAGTCCCTCTGAATTATGTATTTCACTAGAATGTTCATTAACAACCATTGTGCATTGCAATGGCTTTAATTGCTACAGCACATATCTTTCACACTTCCAAGGACATATCATTGTTCACTTGAATCCTGGCACAAGTGCACAGCCAACATCTTCAGCAACTGTTCGGGTGCTCAGCATCCACATTTGGAGGCATTGTGTTCTCCTCTTCTCGTGGTTATTACCCAGTGCAGGGTATTGGCCGAGTAGTGGGTAATTTTGTTATTGTGAAAAGGTACGAAGCATGCCTTACTGCTTATACACATTCCTGGTTACCAAATTCAAAATACCAAATAACAAATCGACAAACATACCTCTATTAGTACTTGCTGTTCATTGTGAAATTCAGCAGATCAACGCAACTTCAGGGCAGGCTTTTGTGTGCATGTCCTTATGAAGTGCTAAGCATACGCCGAACTTTTAACTGCAAAGGCAAAGCAGTTCGCGCAATACGTGAAATCTATCTGGCTGGCGCATGATTTCTTTCTTGGCCGTTGGCCATGCACGACCTTGAAACTTGAATGAGGCCCAGCAGTCGCATGATGCTGCAGACTCGAAACGATGCTAAGAACAATATGTCACATCAAATACATGATGTCGCTGGGCCGATCTTTAAAGTTTAAAGTGGGCCGATCTTGGAGGTAGAGCAATCCCGGGTGACTTTCAGAAAAGCTTCATGAAGCGAGGGTCAGCGGTCAATGCAATCGACATAGAACATCTTGTGAAATGCACTCTAACCTGTACTCTTTTTGGCGTTACCTATGAGGACTGTCTCATATTATAGCGACGTTGTATAAAGGGGTACGCAGAAAGTTTGACGCGGCATTTTATTTTTATTGTGCTGCACGATTTTTGTGGAGGCTTATTAGTCATAATTATATGTCGCTTGCTGCAGTGCGCGGCATAATTAGTCTGTCTATTATCGACGAGCTTTGGCATGGAACTCCCGAGAACATGCCGCCATACGCTACATACAGCAACTCCATAGCGTGCAAGTAACGCCATCTAGCTCGTGAAATGGCCTACAACTATGACGCGCTCGTATGACACACACAGGTATGCGCCACGCGTGATTGAAGGAAAAGATTTGACGACGTGACGAAAATTTCACGTTATTCTTGTCGTGACCAGACGGACGTTTCTCAGACGCCTCTTGCCCTACTTGGTTATTAATTTTGGTCTGCCGCAAGTTATGGAGGCGATCACGAGAGCACCTATACGTAGGCGGTCTGATAGAAATGCTCAAAGTGCCTGCAGTTTGCCAATGAATGCTTCGCACTTAAAACTAGATTACCTTTGCTCACCCTTCGTTTGTTACATCTAGATGCGGGGGCGCATGAGTACGAACCTTGCACTGCACGCGATATACTAGAGCGTCAACAGAAGGCAAGACTAGTGGTATGTCCCCACGCACAAATCCCTTAAAATTGACTAAGCTCGCCAGCTAAGAGGAATTCAGGTTCAGACCTATCCACATTGAAAAGGTGGCATCACATAAACCCCAATGCATATGTAAACCAATGTCCGTGGGGCGATTCGAGACGGACGTTGCAACACGTCACATGGGTCTGCCGCCTCTGATAAGCTGCTGGGGGAAGCCTGCCTTGGGAGGCCATCCTTGCCCGACATGACCTGAATACCCAAAAGGGTCTCCTGGATCGAGCCGGGCGAGCTGCAGCGGCCACTAGTGTCCTGGAATGGGGAAACCACCCTTGACATTCCTCCTCCCCTTCTTTTAGGGGTGAAGCTCCTTACGTGTGGGTCTGTCCATCCTCCGTCGTTGTCGTACGTAGCCACCGGGATGCGAGATGACAGTACTAGACGGACGGACGGACGGACAGACAGACTAGAAGACGGACGGGCGTCTGAACGCACGGACAGACGGACGGGAGCAAGAACGAACGGACGGACGGAAGCACGGGTGGGTTGACGGACGCTTCGCCCCACTCATCATCAATCACTCCTTGGATATGCTGGGATTTTTTTTTTTCATAAGTAAAAATGTTGCATCAGCTGTTTCACGCGCCAGCGGGTCGAAGTCCAAAGGTCACGCTTGTGCGCGCAGATTGTAGCTGTAACCATCGCTGAACTCGTTGCTGGTAAGTTCAGGCATGCTAACACAACTTGATCTCTTGTCGTTTCGCCAGCTTTTTTTTTCTTTTTCACGTGATAGAAGCACATTTGGTGTGTTTACCCTCTGCCGGCGTGTAGGGTATTTCGTGACGTCATTGCTTACCCAGCACGAAGTAGTCCCGGTGTCGTTTGCGACACGTCGTTCATTACTTAAAAATTTCGTGGCCGAGAAGCCTGTGGGGTCGATTCCCAGGAACATTCGTATATAATCTGCGAAGTATCATTAGCGAATATAGTTGGGAAGGTATTTTAAAGGAATTTTGAAGTTTACGTGAGCCCTCGACTCCATCGTGCCATTAGCACCCTCGAAGGCAATTGTTTCCTTCCTCCATAATGCGCGCCGAGCAGACGAAATGTCAATTGAAACTTAGGTCACCATTTCGTGTGGCCACGTGGTCAGATGGGGCGGGGCCGCGAGAAGTGACCGCTTGGTAGCATTGACAGCGCTGAAAATGGGTGGGTTTTGCACCTGTTTCGAATTGGTTTCAATACTAGTCATACTAATTTATATTGCATATATTAATTCGTCCCTCTGGTGCATTATTAGCGCTGAATTGTCACAAGGGAACCAATAACTACGCGTTGGTGCGAAAAAAAAAACAAAAAACAACACTGCTTTTTCTAAGTCACTTCCGCCGCAGTACGCTTGTGTTATGCGGAAAGAGCGGCATTCAAAACGCGTCAAGATTGGCTAGAGGCTACACAGCAGATCTTAATTACCCCTTATTCAGGTGCGTGCGCATGCACGATATGATTGCAAGTATTAAAATTGACGCTGTCAATAATTTGCCAGCGTCAATGCTGGTAATAATTTGTTTATAACGTCGCTGCTGGTTTGAGAACCTGGGAAACAGTTAAAGGTCCCCGATTTGATTCCGGGTTTCGGCACCAGAAATAATGTCGCGACCCAAGCCCTACTCTAATAACTCCATTTTATTTTTACCGCTTGTGCTAAAACCTCTTCTTTCTTCTCTTTCATGTGGCGTCCTTGTTGGTGCCCGTCCTCAATCATCAGCTACTCAGTACACTTATACGTACACCTGTTTTCTTCTGCTATGCAGATACGCTCCGAGTGCCTTTGATTCGCTAAGGTACGACTAACATATAACAAAAGCACACACAGCTTCAAATACTATATTCAATATGTTATGACATCGCTGTTTCTACAGCAAAAGCGAAGTAAACGTGGGTAACCAGATGGCGATACTAAGTACGCTGCGGTTGCAGATCGGTGCGATTGCGGCTCGTGCACAGCTGGCTGGGACGGTGCGTCGTTGTCCCCGCAGAAGACTGGCGCTGCAGTGCGGACAGCTGGGCAGGCGAGACGGCGGCGGGAGTGGCGTTGCGCGCAGGCGGTGGCTTGCTACGGTTGCTCACGATCACGTACGCCATGACGATGAAGATGATCAGGATGGCGCTGCAGGCCACAACAGCCGCCACTGCAACTCGCCGTTGATCCCGAATCTGCACGCATAGGTGCACCTTCGAGTTCACATCATAGTTCGAGTGGGCGAGCTATTTTTTTTACTTGTGTTCAGAGCAAGCATATTGCAGCTTAATGTTTTACCGTTTACAGTCGGTTACGAGTTGCGACTCAAAAACAAATACAAGCTCCGCTCTCAGTACTACTGCTTCCTGTGCGAGAAGCCGTTACCTAGCGATTTCAGTTGTGTCCATATGTATACTTATTTGTGTATGTGTGCTGCAATGAAAATAGATAATAAATTAAATGTTCGTCGTCCCTTGCCAAAACGCTACGTTAGGCTGAGCTGTATGGTCGGCATATTTGCCGAAATTTTCCTGCAAATCCAAGTTTTCGACCAACTGGCGGCATGAGCGTGTACTTGCACAGTTAGGTCATCTACCCGAAATGCGCGAGAGACACTAAGTCATCATCATCGTCATCATCACGTAAGGCCTCTCTCGTGTAACCAAGGTTTCGACGGATGCCCGTCTGGTTGGGAGGAGTCATAGATGGACAAGACAAAAACGCCGACCACAACGATCCGCCAATCAGCCTGGTCCTGCGCTTTCTGCTGTCACGTTATACCTGCAAACTCTTTAATCTCATCTGCCTACCTAATTTTCTGTCTCCCTTTCACGCGTTTCCCTTCTCAAGTAATTGTAATGGGATGGGGTATCTATGCAAACTATTTGTGGGTGGGGCAGCGACATCTGTGGGCGGAGCGTATATATTTAGTTTTTCAGCCTAATACTCACTAAAACAGCTTCGGTACGTCGTCCCGAAAATGGCGCTTACCCGCCTCAACTTACGCACCTCGGCTTCACGGAAGACCTCGGTCACGCTTCTTCTTCTTTGTGGCTGCTACCTCCACAAACGTGCCACAATATTGGTGTCAATTGCAGTGGGGATCATTGAAGAACTATTCCCCCAAGAACGAGCTGTATTAATTACGTTTCCAAGATACTAGGGGAAAATTTGTGGGGTGTTGTCAATTGACACCGCCAGGGCCGAAAGGGTTAAGGAGGATACCTGGATAAACTGACAATAAGTTGTGCAATGAGCATTGTACTTATTTTCTCTGATTTTGCTCCTGGCTGTCCGACGTGTAAGTCCGGGGTGAAGGCCTCGTCAGGAGACATACAAGTCTCCTTTTGCCTCGCCTCGTGGACATATTTCATGTCATGTAACTATGTCCGAAATAAATTGAAACTGTCCGAAATTCCCACCCATTGAAGTTCTTTCACACTGTGTATAATGGTAATCTTCATACGGTAGCAACTTATGATGAGGATGTAGATGCGGTCACAGAACAAGTCGATGTGAATAACCACAGACACAAAACTCTTGACTACATAACAACGTACGAGTTCGAGCTCTGTCAGCGCCTGTCCATGTCGCTCTTCGTCTGAAAGTTTCGGATTAACGGTGCTGAAATTTGTACTCTACTTGTGAAGAGCTATAAAGTTTTGGCAAAGACTGCTGCGCCGCGTGGCGCACGAGCCAACCCCACACAGAAACGGCTGCTGCGCCGCACGGAAGTGACGTCATCCATTTTTCCGGTTAGGCGCTTTGTTTGAATAGTTGGAGTGTCTAGTGGTACGTCTAGACGTAATGATAGAAGCCGTAAAAGTTACGTCCAAACGTAAAATCAAAAAAGAAAGTGTTAGTTAGGTCCAGCGTGACAACAATACAAAACCGGCTTGTTAATCATTCCCAACCGATGGGCAGTTGTCGCGTATAGTTAGAGTGGCACGTTAAGAACTGGTGAGGTCGGTAGTTCGAGCCCCATTGCAGTATTTGTTACTTTTGCTTTTTCTTGTTCGCGCATGCATTGTTTTAACATTTGCGCCTTCTCATCGGCCTCTCGTCAGCCTGACTTGCTGCTAGTGGTGGTCCTATCCACAGGCCCTTTAATATTGGGTGTTTGATGACTCTCGCAAAATCGCCAACATTTATTTTAATAAAGGGTTTTGCAAACTAGTGCTCTTAATCGGCAAAACGCAAAAGGACACGAAAGACTCGGCAGCAAGTACATTTTGCCCTTTGGCAACACCACGCTTGGTATTGCAATCTATAAAATGCAGCACATCCAACAACAATAATCCGCACTTCTTACTGAGAAACTTTATGGCGTACACACTAGGGTGAAGCTGCGGCGCGGTGGACGGCCGTGCTAGCTCCAACCTTCAGGTTCAACTGGGCACTTAGCCATCACATGAAGCAGCGACGACACAGGGCCTCCGGCCCTCCTTGGGGGCGACCTAAGCCTTGGCCAAGATTTTGTCGGAGTTTTCACCACCAACACACATCGCAGGCAGCTACTATGTCGCGCTGTTTACCTTTCAAAGCTGCAGCGCCCATGGCGCCCCCTGTATTTAAAGTACTTGTAATATGTATTTAAATAACAAACATAGACTAATTGATTCGTTAAACACCTGCTTAGTAAAATTTTTGTAGGTTTAATGCATTACACACGAATAATTTACACATTTAACAAGCTTTAGGTAATAATTTTTAAAGTGACGTCACTTCCGTGTGGCGCAGAAGCCACTTTTGTGTGGGGCTGGCTGCAGCGCCGCGCGGCGCAGGAGACGCTGCCTAAAGATTTTCCCTGCGTGCGCGTGTCAATGTTGGCCTTTTGACATAAAGAGACTCGGCGAGTAGAAGCGCACTTCATGGTTGTCCAAATGTATTTCGCAGACGCTAACATGACGCTGTTCGAAGAAAAGTAGTGCTGCTTCTACCCTTGAATGCATAAGGAATAACTAATTGGCCTAAGTACAAACGTTAGAAAAGGACAAGAAAAATGAAACGTTATCAACTGCGTGTTCTTTTAAAAAAGACAGCAACGAACAGTGCATGTCTGTTCACGCGTGTACTCCAGGGAAATTACGTTGTAGTTATATGGTACTACAAAAATTAATGAATACTTCGTTGAGATGGGCTGAATATACTGCTTTTAGATGCGAAGCGTCTTATGCTCGAGCTAAATACGGTGTGCAGTGTTACCTCCCTTACTGATCATGCGCGTCTCTTCCACCTCTTTCCCTCTCCTACGCGCCTCCATCTCTCGCCTCGCGGTGCCAACGCAGGCAGTTACAACACCGACTAAATTTAGTCGGCGTTGTCATCGCCCGTGTGCGTCCCTCCCCCTCTCTCTTCTCCTACGCTCCCCCGTCTCTCGCATTCCAACGCAGACGCTGGCAGCGTCTGATATATAGCGAGTTTATTGATTTAAAAAACTGTCTGTTCACGTTGTACAACCGTTCACTGGCCACCCCGTATATAATATAGGCACTCGATCTTGACCTCCAAGGTAGTGCAGGTGGGATATTTTCCGTGTGTGCTCTCAGCGTGTGCGTTAATTAAAAGTGGAGTGCGAAGTCTTATGTCTCTCTTTGCCCATTATCAGCGATTGAGATGTTCCAGAAGAAAACACTGGTCTATCCAGTAACGTTGGGTCTATCACTGCGTGATTTGCGCCTCCCCAGGTTTCTTGCCTGCGTCACGCCGCGATGAGCGCCTGCCTCGACGCCGCCTCCAGTGTTAGCGTTAGCGCCCGCTGCTTTGCATCTACACCTGGTTCCCTTTAGCGAGAGGAGGCGCAATTTTTAAAGTCGAGCCAGCTAGTTCTGCTCGTCCTATTCTATACTGATGTCTGAATAATTCAGCTAGAGTGCGTCCTCACGACGGGAAGCATACCTATGACCCCGTCACGAGAATGTCTCTCTCTCTCCGTCTCCCCCCTTCTCTCCACTCACGGGCGCGCGCGTGTGTGTGCGCGTATATTACCCGTGAACGCTAAAACATGTGTCAACACAGGACGTTGCTGCAGCAAATGTACTGTACTCGTCTTCTCCAACGCTGGAGTTACGGACTTGTTGAAGAAAAGTTCTCTCCAGCGACACCCCGTGTTGACGAATTTTTTAAATCTTCAAGCTTCCAAGTTTCCCTGAACTGAAGATAGTTATAACGCGAGAACAAAACGACGGCACAGAGACAAGAAGGACACGAAAGACCTTCTTCTTGTCCTTCTTGTCTCTGTGTCTTTGTCTCTGTATCCTTCTCGTCTCTGTGTCCTTCTTGTCTCTGTGTGCTTCTTGTCTCTGTGTCCCACTTCTCTCTGTGTCGTCGTTTTGTTCTCGCGCTATAACTATCGTCATGCCATACCAACTAGCCCAAGCTACCAGGTTCCCCTGAACTACCTGTGAACGTTGGAATTCCTCGACAATGATGCTGGGCGTGAGCGGTTCGATTGGCTGGGCAGTGCCGGGTCGCCGGCTGCTGCCCGCGCTCGAGTCCGGCGGTTTGTGAGAACCATTGGCCGCGGCTGCCGCTCCCTGCCGCCTGCTACCTCGCTGGGGTTCCGGATCGCTTAGCGCTGACGGCATGGGTCTGTTCCCGTTGTCTGACTTGGTTGGTTCCTCATACGCCACGTCTGTTGAAGAGCTCCTCTTCTTCTTGACCTCCGCACATGGCTCGCACCCATTGGAGAAGAGTGGCCGAGTATAACGTGAATTCATCCCAAAATTTCTGTATCATGTATTTCTTATGTCTACTAGTTATTAATTGTGATTTGAGGGGTATATTACAAGTAATAAAATATGTAGCCTAATGCGCGCCGAATTAGGAAAGCGATCCTCCATGGCCGCGGTACCCCCTCATTTATTTTCTTCACTGGGTTCTAAAGACACAAAACACATCCACAATTAGATTGCTATGACAATGACGGATAGATGAGAGGGAGGAGGAAGGAACATTATTGACAGAAACCAGCAAGTTTAGGGGGCCGGGCATGTGGGGATAGAAAAACTGTTTTGCAACGCGCTCCGGCATATTGCGCGCTGTAAGTGACGTAGGCAAAAACTTTTTTCAGTGGAGGCATGCCATTGATCTCGTTCTTGCTGTTTTTTCATTACAAAATTGACGCAGTATTATTTTGATCATAGCATTTTATTTGCCATGGCTAGATTTGACGTGTCACTGCTTCTGTGTAGGGAACCATGGCCTAGTCGCACTTTTCGCATTTACAATGCACTGTATTGGGCAATGCAAAAATATAACTTGGATCGATAAAAAAAAAGTGGCGGCCTGGTAGAGCGACATTTGATTGATTGATTTGTGGGGTTTAACGTCCCAAAACCACCATTTGATTATGAGAGACGCCGTAGTGGAGGGCTCCGGAAATTTCGACCACCTGGGGTTCTTTAACGTGCACCCAAATCTGAGTACACGGGCCTACAACATTTCCGCCGCCATCGGAAATGCAGCCGCCGCAGCCGAGAATCGAACCCGCGACCTGCGGGTCAGCAGCCGAGTACCTTAGCCACTAGACCACCGCGGCGGGGCAGATCGACATTTCGTGCTCTCTGTCCTGTGATATAAAGAAATTCTGGGAGGGGCACGTGCCCTTTGTCCTACATCCAGGCGACGTCCTTGGCGGGCTACCCAGACGTCCGAACAGAAAGACCAGGAGTGCTATCCGGGGTGTTGTGGAATTCCACCATTGGCCAACTCTGACTGGCGCAGAGGGCCGCTGCTTCCTCTCTGATCGACTTGCAATGCCGCCATTGGGAAATTTAACTACATGGCGGAATTCGCCTGTGTCCAAAATAGCACCCTCAGGACTTTCTATAATGCGTCGCGGGCCCGTTGGACCGTCCATAGCTGTTCTTAAAATTCCGGGCTTCTAATTACAGCCTTCCATTTGCCCAGTGTGATAATGGTGATTACGACTGTTTCCGTCAATAATCAGTGTTTATTTTCATCAAAACTCTCACCAAACAATCAATCAATGTTTATTTTCACCAAGAACTCTTACGGAGGCGAAAAGATGCCGCAGATACTCGCTACTGGGGACTGACCAATAATTTATGTTTCGGAGGTTTCGCGAATTAAAGCCATGACACGATAACGGGGCACGCCGACTGCGGTGGCTTGGCGTGTCTATCAATAATGCGACTTTTTCATATATATATATATATATATATATATATATATATATATATATATATATATATATATATATATATATATATATATATATATATATATATATATATATAGTGAACTAAGTCCCAGCAACATAAACATATCATATGGAGTATTATCGGTCAGGCTCTTCTTGTAATGGACAAACATATTACCTTGAGCTGTGATTGGAAGGCCTTTTTCGATTGTCCTTTTTAGAACGTCCCAAAAATTAAATGCGCCACGTCAATGAATGAAACAATGCTCTATCCTCTCAGGTTGGTTACAGAGTCTGCATACACTGTCCGGGGCCCATATATTGATTTTTCCTTGAGCCACGTTTTCCCTAGTAGAGTAAAAGTGTTGCGTTTAAGGTGAATTCTTTTCGCTGCAGGAGATATCCCCATGCTACGTACACGAAATAATACATCGTGGCCAGACAAATGTGAATATGGCAGTCGATAACGAGGTTCAGGGAAAAAGTTATTCACAAGTGCAGCGGTTAACGTTGTTCTGTCAATATTATACAAGTACTCTAAACTAAATCTGGCTTTCGATAAATTGACAGTATCAACAATTTCGTTTAGGAATCCCCAAGGCTGCATTTACTTAGTAACGTCTGTTGTGACATAAATAAAAGGAACGTGGGAATGGAGACGTGGTTTCAAAGGACCGCTGAAAGAAAGGGGTGGCAGCACACGTGTCGAGTTAAAAAAAAGAAAATCGCTACACTGACTGTCGCATAAATAACTGCAACAGGCCGAGGCCACATTTTTCGAGCGAAAGAAGAAAGATTGCCTCCACTCATGGGTTCCCGTGAAGAGAACCGAATAAAACAGGCAGTGCCAGCGCTCCCAGGCCGACGGGACGGTTTAATGCTCTCCCATGGTAGAGTACGAAGTATACTAAATCCTTTACAACTTTTTCTTAACACATATCCCGTGGAATTTAATGTGCACACGAGAGCAGTTCAACACCTGCAGAACATAAATAGGCTTTGATACAAGAAATATATGTACACTTTCACTCTCGCAAGAAAGAAAAGGTCTCGTCCGTGCCATGTTGCCACCTTTCGGCGGATCGCAGTTATCGCAGAGATCCAATGTTATCGAGAGGCACAGCGAGATACCGCGTAGGAATCGTGATCCAATGGATATTTGAGAAGACCGAAGCAGTTTGGGCCCACATGCCTAGCCAGAATCCTCTGCTTTTAGCAAAATTCATGCTGCTGCCAGCGAGGTCGCAGAAACATAAAGCCTAACGAAGTGCAACGATGCAATCTTTAAAGGTGTACACCAATGAATATCTCACAAGAAAAATAAAGTAATGAAAGTGAATAAAGGAAACATGAGATGCGTGACAAAAAGGGAAACGACAGTAACTACACATAATTCATAAATTCAAAGAATGATTCAGGTTAAGGCAAACTGAATGCTAGCCGATAACCCATGCAGATAACCCACAGACTGGTCGACATAAATTCAAAGATTGACACTTCCAATAATGACCGATTACTTTCACTCCGCTGCCGCTGGCTCCATCGTTGCAGAGGTTCCTCTCTAAACCTTCGCACAATGCAGTGATTGACCACAACTATAAGGCAAATATCATTGTCTTCACCGTTGTCGTCAGTATTATAAAACGGCCCGTGTTTTGCTGCCTTCTTTTCCCTCGTCCAGTGCAGAACCGAAGGTTAGAGCGGAGAAGGGGCGCTACCCAGAAGCAGCTTTATTTTACAATTTATACTGGTATATACAGCTGGCTAGAATCGTTATTTACACAACAACCAACGCTGGAATTATATATGTACCACCATTATCGTGTGAATTAGTACTATATCAGGCGTGTGCCCAGGCAATACAAATTCATCACCAAATTCATCACCGAAGAGAGCCAGGGTGTTTTGCACACCATATTCGTGCAAGATTAGCGTTCACCGCGAAGTATTAATACACGCGCTGCCCGCGTATTTCTGGCAGTCGATAAAAATTCGCGTGCTAAAACTGCAGTTATAATTAGCGCATATAGTTATAGTTGGCACATTTTTTTTCTGACGCCAATATTCTGCGTGGTGACGCCGGCTACGGAATCGGCCAGGTCGTGCCGGACGGCGTTGCAGCAGCGGCGAGGAGCGCCCCAAAAACGACGAAGGCGACGGTTGAGGGCGGTTCGTGTGTCGCTGCACCCTGGCGGGTCATAAACCGAAAGTTTCGGTACACGGCACGTGTCTCCGCGCCCGTGGTGCTGGTCACGAGCTTTCGAATGTTGCCGGCCACCGTGGCTGAAGAGCACGGCTGAGTCAGGAGCCGCCACTTGAGCTTGCGTAGCTCTGCTAGCTGCACCGACAAGAAATTTAAGGAACAGTCGAAACGTGGACGTTTATCACTGCGTGAAACCACACGATGAATCTCAGAATCAGCAAGACAGCTATTGGGTTACTTAATTAGCAGGCAGCCAAGGAAGCAAAAGGATACACAGCCAACATTTGCCAATAATAAAGGGGTAAAAAAAAATAACTACCCCCTGGGCCTGGTGAGAAGGTGAATCCCGAGAAAAGCAGACGCGACTATACCGCGTGTCCCAGGTAACTTTAGCCAGAGTGTGAAAATATGCTGGCACACGTGATTACGACGCGACCAAATGCATGTTGCTCACCGTTTCCTGGAGTTAGACTATTTTTGGTGTTCTCAAATATTGTTTAATTAGATATGTTTAATTAACTAACTTTTCAAGAAACGAAGATAGGTAAAAATTTCGATGAGAAAGTTGTACATCGGTTTGCAAAACGTCCGATTAGACAGTTTTGAACATTGTATTGGCTGGGTATTAGTGTTTTCCCTTTTTAATTACAAATGCCCGCGATATACAAAAAACAATTGGCAGTATATCCACGGAGTGAATGATGGAGAGTGGGGCGAAGCATTCGTCCGTCCATTCGTTCTTGCTTCCGTCCGTCCATGCGTCAGTCTGTGTGACCGTTCACGCGTCCATCCGCCCGTCCATGCGTGCGTCCGTCCATGCGTCCAGGCATCCACCCCTGTGTTCGTTCATGCATCCATCCATGCATCCGTCTGTGTGTCCGTTCGTCCATCTATTCAACATTTCAAGTACCACCATCTCACATCTTTTCATGATATATTCTCCATATAGAAGCACCGCCATCCAGCGGACATTCCAAGGACTAAACGAGAGGTGGCACACGCACACTTTCTTACGGCTTGCGCTTCGGGTCTACTTCCCACCTTTAACTACCTCGAGTTCATGGTATATACTAGTTCACTGTATTCATGGGACTGCGGCCCAACGCTCGCCCAACGCTCGCTAAACCAAGGAGGTTACGCCCAGCGAGTATAACGTAGCAACCTTTTCTTGTTAGTGCTCAATGAACATGCCAATGGCTGCTAATGAGGATCACAGCCTGAGCGTTAACTAAAAGCCGAATGCTCCTGTCTCTCATTCCCCATTAGCAGCCATTGGCATGTACATTGAGCACTATTTTTATTGTTCAACAACGCACAGAAGAAATCTCTCACCGGCACCACATTGGAGGTCGAAATGTTATACTTGTTACACACTACTACAACGGCTACGAGGGACGAACGGGTGCCACTATAAAGAGCTTCGCCCCTAAAAAATACCACGTGACAAACCCGCTCGTGCGCCAGTGCGCACAATGATTCTAGCGCTCGCTAACGTTCCGCGTACGAACGAGCATAGCATTTGCCCCATTGTGCTTTCTCGGCAGGGCCGCGACGATGTTGGTGGCTTTACGATGTACACGTTTTGCTATCGGCTACAAAAACGACAACTGCTGTGACTGCTTATCGCTGGAGGGAAGCGTGTCGTTCGTACGCGGAACTTTAGGGAGCACTAGAATCGATTGATTGATATGTAGGGTTTAACGTCCCAAAACCACCATATGATTATGAGAGACGCCGCAGTGGAAATTTTGACCAGGTGGTCGAAATTTCCGGAGCCCTCCACTACGGCGTCTTTAGCGTGCACCCAAATCTGAGCACACGGGCCTACAACATTGATCGATTTGCGGGGTTTAACATCCCAAAACCACCATATGATTATGAGAGACGCCGTAGTGGAGGGCTGCGGAAATTTTGACTACGTGGGGTTTTTTAACGTGCACCCAAATCTGAGTACACGGGCCTACAACATTTCCGCCTCCATCGGAAATGCAGCCGCCGCAGCCGGGATTTGATCCCATGACCTGCGGGTCAGCAGCCGAGTACCTTAGCGCTCCATAGTCTGTAAACGTTACACAAAAGCCACACTAGCACGCACAAGAAAGGGAACGGGAGAGAGCGTTGTCGTAACTTTCTTCCACCGTGACGTATCCTTCCACGCTTAGGCGCGCTCGTCGTGATGAGAGTATAGAAATTTAAGCGCTTAAAGTGCGCGAGCAGCAAACCGTCGTAACACCCTTGTTCCATTATTGACTTCGAGAAAGTTTTGACCGCCATCCGACGCTCGACAGTGATCAAGAACCACTTTAGGCAAACACCAGCTGTCGTTAGGAATATGTTGGCTTTATTTAGCCATCATTAAACGACACTGCTTGTACGCGATTAAACGTGGTAGAACGGGACGTATACCGCTGATTAACAAATTGTGGAGAGTAGGACTGCGGACGCCAATATGTGCTGTCTCACGTACAAAGCACAAACCGGTGTTTAGTATGCAAGATGATGTATATTTATTTATTTACAAGATACTGCAGGCATGGAGCCCAAGCAGGAATGGTACAGGCAGTAAGGCAATCAAGCCAAGCATCACACAGCATACAATAATCCAATCATCACACACATACAACAATAATTCAACCAAGCTTATCATAACAGCAATGACTTAAGTGGGATTGCGAGAATCGCATTTGCGTGAATCGCAAAGGGAAACAACATGGCACTGAATGTAAGCAATCAACAAAAAGGATCATGGATAAAAAAAAAAACTGCAAAACGTTTATACATCCTCAGGAAAACATGTGCGTCAATAGAATCTGTGGACAGCCGGGCGGCAAACGGTAAATTGTTCCACTCACAGATTGTGCGCGGGAAAAACGAAAATTTGAAGAGATTAGTTTTGGAGAAATACGGAGTTAAGGCAAGGGAGTGTGAATGACGACCGCGCCGTTTTTCCAGGTGACTAATGTAGGTAATGTAATATATACCTGGTCCTTGCCGATATCGACGGGTCGACTGAGCACGACGTTGATGACCCGCTCGGTGCACGGCGGGAAGGTGAGCGATCCCGAGTAGAGGTAGTAGTTTTCGGTGCTGGCAGGTGTGAAGTAGGACATGAAGAACTTGGGCACCGCCGCGCTCTCCTTGGGCGAGGTGCCGTTGGTGCTGGGCGCGTGCAGCTCGCGCACCGCTTTCATGAAGCCCGTCAGCGCGGTGTTGTTGTTCTCAGACTCCTGGTCATTCAAATTGAAATTGCCACGTGACGAACTCAAGCTGGTACAAATGAAACGCTTTCATGGGTGAAATTACGCCTAATAAGGGAGAGAAAGAAAGGACACAATCAGTTCAGCAATCACGTCGATCACGATCGTCGGCAAACGGATCAGCAGGTGAGCTTAGGTGCGTCGGCTTTTTTTACGCGTGGAATTGAAGATTCCTGCGTTGACGACCGCCTTAGTTTCAACGTTGACGCGACTGTTCAGATTCTGAACGCAGCAGTCTTATCATAGGAGACTAAAATAATCGGAAATATTCCGAGCAATACTGGTGCGACCAGCGAGCTACATGCTTGTTGCATAAAAATACTGATTGATTGATTTGTGGGGTTTAACGTCCCAAAACCACCATATGATTATGAGAGACGCCGTAGTGGAGGGCTCCGGAAATTTTGACCACCTGGGGTTTTTTAACGTGCCCCCAAATCTGATGTTGCATAAAAAAAATACTAAAAAGCGTGCGTGGAATTATATACGGAATTGTAGTACAGACAACTTACACAACTTACGGGAAGACATTAAACAAAACCGTGCGACTAATAATGGACATTTTACGTCCCAGAACCACGATAGAATTATGAGAGACGTTGTGGTGGAAGACTCCGGAAATTCTGATCACCTGAGACCTTCTTATTTCTGACGTGAACCTAAATCTAAGTACACGGGCCTCTGGAATTTTCGTTTGCATCGAAAGTGCCGCCGCCGCAACCGGGATCCGATCCCGTGACCTTCGGATCAGCAGTAAAAGCGCGTTCACACTTGGCCTCGAAGAGAGCGAAAGCGGCGAAACTCTCCGGAAACCGGCTCGTTTCACCGTCCAAGCGGCCCGGAAAACCACGCCGCGCGGCCGGCGCACAAGCATCGGCCCGAGAGCGATTTTCCCGCCACACGAAACCAGATCCGGTTTCCGCTTCACAACCTTGGCTGCGTTAGGTCAAACCACGTGACCTAACCAGCTAGCCGCAGATTCAAGATGGCGGCACAGGCGTCGGTGGTGGCTCGCATCGGCTCAAGTCGCAAACTACCCGTGCAGCACGACGAAGCTTGATGGCCTCAACGAGGACGCGTCCATCGAGAGACTGGTCTGGATTACGGTCGCCGAGAACTCTAGAAGTAGATGGTGCAGCGGCAGCGAGTCGGCATGCCCCAACATGTCTCGCTTTTGTGTACAGCCGGTTGAAACCGCGCCGCCGGTGCGTTCGCTCGTGTCGTTTCTGCTGGCATATCTCCCGAAACGACGTTTGAAAAGGTGCGAGCTGTTTCTTTTCACTACTTTGTGTCAATAACTAGAATACGAACTTTATTTATCAGAAAGTAGGCAAAATTGAAATAATTGTCAAGGTAGTGGTGGTGGGATGGGGCAGAATGAATGCGAACATCATCGACGTGCGCGGTCGTGGTTTTCCAGCCGCTCATGCGTTTTCGTTCTTGCTTCACTTCTCTAGTGTGAACGTAAGCCAGAGTGGCCGGAAAACCACTACCGCGCACGTCGATGTTGTTCACAATCATTCTGCCCCATCCTGCCGCCGCTGACGTCGCTACCTTGTCAATTAATTCAATTTTGCCTGCTTTCTGAGAACTAAATGTCGTACCAAATTCTAGTCATTCACGGAAAGTACTGAGAATAAACAATAAACAACTCGCACCTTTTCAAGCGTTGTTTCCGGAGGTATACCAGCAGAAACGACACGAGCGAACACGCAGCGGGGGCGGCGGCGGATTCAACCGGCTGTACACAAAAGTGAGACACGTTGGAGCATGTCGACTTCGTGCTGCTGCACCGTCTAATTCCAGAGTTCTCGGCGATCGTAATCCAAACCAAGCTCTCAAGGAGCGCGTCCAGGTTGAGGCCGTCAAGCTTCGCCGTGCTGCACTGGTAGTTTGCGATTTGAGCCGATATGCGAGCCGCCGCCGACTTCTTTGCCGCCATGTCGAGTCTGCGGTGGCTGGTTAGGTCACGTGGTTTGATCTAGCACAGCCAAAGCCGTGCTGTGGAAACCGGATACGGTTTCGCATGGCGGAAAAATTGGTCTCGGATCGATTTTTTTTTTCGTTCCGGCCGCGCGGCGTGGTTTTCCGGCCACTTATGCGGCGAAACGCGACAGTTTCCGGAGAGTTTCGCCGCTTTCGCTCTCTTTGAGAAACGCAGGCACGTTCACACCGAGCGCAGAGCACGCAAGCGGATTTTCGAAGCGGTGCGGCAGTGACCGCGTGCGGCTGTTCAGACCGATCGCGATGCCTTCTGCCCGCTCTGTCGCGGACACGAGGCAATCCACCAATCCACGGTGAAACATGTCGCCATCTTGCGGCACTACGCGAAACGGTGTGCGCGTGTTTCGGGCGCTGATTGGCTGCAGTCAAAGCAGCCAACTTTTCCGCGCAAAGAAAATCGGTCCTAGCGCGATCCCCAAAAGCGGCCGCGGATTTTCCGCTTTTGCGTATAATCCGCTTCCCGCATCCGCGCTTGGTGTGAACGTGCCTTGAAGCGCCACAAACGTTCGTTGTGGCGGGCAACCCAAATGAGGGCCTGCTAGTGCCTCTATAATATACAGTAGGGTAACTCATCGTCGCTAACAGCGCCTCCGAAAGTTTGTGCGCACGGCACTGCGCTGGCTTCCGACTGACAATGTCGACAGTCAGCACTGTGCCGTGTGTCTCCGTCTCTTCTTCGTCCGCCTTGGTCTCATTCTTACCCACCATGCATCAATACCAACTCGCCACTATTTGATTCTGTTTAGCAGAGCAATCGCAAAATACGAGTACAGATACCCGGGCTGTTTTGCGGCTGAGCTACGTTCACCCAATAGAAGAAAATACCTCACTCCCTGTCTCGCAAAAAAAAAAAAAAAGACCAGCCATTGATTTATTATTTATTTATTTAAACCATGTAAATATTATTTACGAAGTACAGAAGTTTGGGATTGCTGTCTGTGGAGCAGTGCCACAGGAAGCTTAAAAAAGATATGAGGCAGCTTCGCACTGGCGTTGGCTTGTAAAAAGTTACGAAGCTGGGCAGCAGCTAATGTTTATTTTAGGTTTTCTTTTTCTTTACTTTTTTATTGTTTTCTTTTCCTGCTTTTCTGTGTTTTTTCTTTATTTCTGTTTTCTTCCTATTTCCCCCCTTTGTTTCTACCTCTTGCTTGTTTCCCCTTTTTCTATTTTATACGCGGTATTGCCTGCGTTACGCCAAGCGACGCCAGCACTCAACAGCTGCGCACTTAATGTCGTCTCAAGGCATGCGAAGAATAAGAAGACTTCTCCGATAGGGGCGAGCATGCGCTCATTATGCTACAGATGGCTTTATCAGCGTTTCGCCGAGCTACATGAGACCATGGCAGCGTGCGACAGCCCGGGCTTGGCCGATTGATTTATATGTGTGGTTTAACGTCCCAAAATCACCATATGATTATGAGAGGCGCCGTAATGGAGGGCTCCGGAAATTTCGACCACCTGGGGTTCTTTAACGTGCACCCAAATCTGAGCACACGGGCCTACAACATTTCCGCCTCCATTGGAAATGCAGCCGCCGCAGCCGGGATTCGAACCCGCGACCTGCGGGTCAGCAGCCGAGTATTTTAGCCACTAGACCACCGTGGCGGGGCGGACTTGGCCTGGGCCCCAAAGCGACAAAGAGAAAGAAAGAGAGGTAGAGAGAGTGAAAGAGCAGAAGGCGGGGAATCACCCGGCTCGGCGCCCGATGCAAGCTATGCTTCAAGATTACCCTCGGTCACCGGTATCATCATACCGGCAGTCTTTCGCACATATATCGCCGTTTCTTTCTTTTTTATTTCTTCCTGTGGCACTGCCTCATCGACAGCGACAACAACGGCCAGAACAATTTTAGCAGCTGCGATAGGACAGGGGCATCACGTGGAGACAAATGCAAGGCAGGCGCTTCTTCGGGAGCAGCTGCGCATGCTCCCTCTTGACCGATTTCTACAGCTACTTGGGACGCTATCGCGTATCGATGCCCTACGATATATGCTATTCTTATCATTCACCACTCGCGACTGGCTGATCACGTTTATAACGCTGACGAACGGCGACTCTGGCCACTGACCAAGCGCGGAACGCAGTGGCATCGGAAAAGACATTGTTCCGCGATATCACCCTTGCTATCTGTACCTATCTACCATGGTGGGTGGTAGTGCGGCTCTACGGTCGTCTGTGTATTACATCTTTAGGCGTGTCGAAATTCTACCCGTTAGTGAAGACCGCAATGTGCAACAGCAAAGCGCCACTGTGCACCCGTCTGTGTTTAACGGCCCGCACACATGTTTCGTCCTTCTTGAAGATGTTGATAACGGTATGCTTTACGACTGTCACTGGATTTTCCGTGGTCCTCTCTGTGATACGCTGCTTCTATTTCGTGGTAAGACAAAATTTATGCATTTTTTTCAGGTAGTACACCATTGTCACGACGCGGGCAATAGTATAGACAAGTTCATTACCGCTAACGTGCATTTCAGGCGTAGATGGTTCACTTATGTTGAATTCCAATGGAAGATCCAGATCAAGTTTTTCTGCTCTGAGCGGAGCAATCACATTCCAATGGCGGATTGGGAGCGTGAATTGCGTGTTCCAATGGCAGATGGAGAGTAGCCGCAGATCATGGATTGCTCCGTAGAGCAAGAATTCTTGCTGCGCCAAAATCAGCGGATTTGACCGGAAGTTCGTGTGACGTATCCTGTGCGCTTGCCTTTCATCCAATCACCAATGGATGTTCGAAAACGCTTTGCACTCCCTCGCTTGATTTCCGCTCACTGGGCCAACAGCTTCCGTCAAGACGCGCGCGTTCCAATCGAAGATTTTGCCAGAGCAATCCCGCTCGGATCTGCGCGCTCCATTGGCAATCCAGCCCAGTGCTCGTGACCTCCCGTTGCAATTCAACATTTGTGTTCCGCCACGTCGGAGTAGTGGTTGCAGTGCTCGGCTGCTGACTTACAAGTTCTAGGGTTCAACACCATCCGTGGTGATCGTATTTCTGTGTAGTCGAAATGGCAGAGGACTGTCTACACTCGTGAGAAAAAGTATACGAACCACAGGGGCGCTCGCCGGAATCGCCGTCTGCGCCTTCTGGTGGCGGGCCGTTAGCTATCGAGAGCATCGCTTTGGCGGCATCGAAATCGAAAGCCCTGCTCCGACGGAATTTGTCGAATAAATTCCCACGACATAAGGGTGGTTCACCACTAGATGGCGCAGGCGGCAGAAGTATACGGGCGATAATGGTCCGTATACTTTCGCTCAGGGGTGTACTTATATTTAGGTGCACGCCGAATAATTCTAGATTGGTCAAATTTCCGGAGCCCTCCACTACATAACCATCATCATCATCATCAGCCAGAATACTCTCACTGCTGGACAAAGGTCTCTCCGATGATCCGCCAATAAACCTGGTCTTGTGCTTTCTGCTGCCACGTCATACCTGCGAACTCTTTAATCTCATCGGCCCACCTAACTTTATGTCTCCCTCTAATGCATTTGCCTTCTCTGGGAATCCAGTCAGTTACTCTTAATGACCAGTGGTTACTCTGCCTACGTGCACGGCCCATGTCCATTCCTTCTTGATTTCAGCTATGATATCCTTAACCCCGGTTTGCTCCCTGACCCACTCTGTTCTCTTCTTGTCTTTCAAGGTTACACCTATCATTTTTCTCTCCATCACTCGCTGCGGTCCCTCGAGGAGGAGGAGGTAAGTTTACAGAAAGGCAGAGAGGTCGGCCTGAGCGATAACTTGCTCTAGCCTGCTACTCTACACTGGGGGAAGGGAAAAGGGAAAAGAAAGATTAATGGATGACGATGGTGAGATAGAGAGGTGAGTATGTAGTGTTCTTTCTAGCTGAGACACATTTCATAGCCGCGCACATAGTCCAGTTGTTTCCAAAAAGGTTATAACTGCTCTTGTGACCGCAGTTGCACTGTTGGTGTTTGGCCAAGGGCACAACATGGTCTCATCAGTTAATGACCTACTGCGATATAGTTCAGTAGAAGAAATCAGTGTTTGTCGTTCACGTGCGTATGCTGGGCAGACACAAAATATGTGCTCAAGTGTTTCTGGCACATCACAGTGTTCACAATTAGGACCTGTGTCACTGCGACCGATGATATGTGCATAACGTCTGGTGTACGCTACACCAAGACGAATGCGGTGGATCATACTTGTGAGTTGCCGTTTCAATTTAGGGGGCATGCGGAACCTCATTTCCGGGTCCCATTTGTGAAGTCGCTGGTGTCGCCGTTCCGGTTTGGTCCAGTGCTGAAGTGTGTAGCTGCGCATCACGCAGCGAAGCAGGGCGTTCGTGACAGCTCGTGAAAACGCAATGCGTACTTCAGGGGCACTGCGGTCCCTCAATTTAAGCTTAAGCCTCTTTGTAAGCCCCCAGGTTTCTGCTCCTTAGCTAGGTAAGTACCGGCAAGATGCAGCTGTTATATACCTTCCTCTTTAGGGTTAGTGGCAGATTATCATTCATGATTTGAAAATGCTTGCCGAATCTGATCCACCCCATCCTTATTCTAGTTATTTCACTCTCATGACCCGGCTCTGTGGTTACTACCTGTCCTAAGTAGACACATTCCTTTACAACTTCCAGCGTCTGTCCACCTATCGCAAGGTGCTGTTTTCTGCCGAGACTGTTGCACTTTTTAAAAATTTCGTGTATATTCATTTTCAGACCTACCCTTCTGCTTTTCGTGTCCAGTTCAGTAATCATGAGTTGTAATTCGTCTCCTGAGTTACTCATCAAGACAATGTAATCAGCGAATCGCAGGTTACTAATATACTCTCCATTAACTCTTATCCCTTACTCTTCCCAATTTGTTAAACTTAATTATGATACTTGCCACCCTCTCACTGATGCTATAGTATTCCTTTATTTTGCCAGCAATATTCTTGTCTATAAAAAACTCCATCTCTAGTTCTTTCCTGCCAACTAATCCACGGTAGCATAAGGCGTGTCCGTTCTTCAGCACTGTATAGCCCTCACGTGTCCTCGTAACTTCGCTGAACCATATTACACCCCATTTAAGACCCTCTAATTCCTAGAATAGCCCAGCTATACTAGGCTTACTAGATAGCGCTCTAGTGTTGAACGTAGCCAAGTTCAGATTTTAATGGTGGCCTGTTCATACCCTCCGCTGCGTCGCAGAGGTCTGATTGCCACCTTGGACATTTGCTTCTCAGCCGCAGTGGACCGAAGTTCAAGGTTTAAATGGTACGTTAATAATGGAGGTAGTGGCCAGCTACTGCACCAGGGTGGCCAATAATGCTCTGGTGAGGGAGTAAATTATCAGCAGGTGGTCGCCAAGGGGGCCCGCACTCCCGACCTTCTTATATTTAGACTTTTTCTTCTTTTTTTCGACAGTTCCTTTATCACGCGTTTCAAGTAAATATACGAGGCACCCTCCGCCCCATTGATTGATTGATTTGTGGGGTTTAACGTCCCAAAACCACCATTTGATTATGAGAGACGCCGTAGTGGAGGGCTCCGGAAATTTTGACCACCTGGGGTTCTTTAACGTGCACCCAAATCTGAGTACACGGGCCTACAACATTTCCGCCTCCATCGGAAATGCAGCCGCCACAGCCGGGATTCGAACCCGCGACCTGCGGGTACCCTCCGCCCCAGGGTCCCTCGTAATCATGAGGTTGTTTTAGAACGTAAACTACCAACAATTATATAATTAATAGAACGCTTAGTCGTAACAATTCATAAATTAAATAACAGTACCAATCATAATTATATGAATAATGAAAGGAATTGACTGACCTTAAACAGGATGACCAGCGCCAGCAGGCCGTTGACTTCCTTGAAACAGTCAATGTCGATGTTGGTCTCCGTGTAGTGGATCAACTGCAGCTGCGAATCACAGGGGGACGCGCAAGCCCACCGTTAATTGAGCGGACATATACTGCCGAGCTAGCCACGCGCGCAAGTTTAGGAGGAGTAGTGTACGCGAGTATTGTTGAATCCTAACTGGAACTTTTGTTGCTCCTGGGGATTTCTTTCAACGGTGAAGCATAAGACGTGTCCGTTCTTCAGCACTGTATAGCCCTCGCGTGTCCTCGTAACTTCGCTGAACCATATTACACCCAATTTAAGACCCTATAATTTCTAGAACATCCCAGCTCTACTAGGCTTACTAGATAGCGCTCTAGTGTTGAACGTAGCCAAGTTCAGATTCTAATGGCGGCCTGTTAATACCCCGCGCTGCGTCGCAGAGGTCTGACTGCCACCTTGGACATGATGTTTCAGCATAAAGCAACCGCGTACTACCCTAGCACCAGTCCCATAGCCAGGAATGTTTTTCGGGGATAGTGGTGGTGGTGGGGAAGGGGGCACCTGTAGAGTGCTTTGAAAAACACCCATATTTATAACTTTTTTCTGGTAAAACACGCCTTTCCCCCTGCATTTCAAGGGGGGGGGAGGGGCTATGGAAGCATTACTTCTGGCTACGGAGCAGCATAGCACCCATTCATGAAAGTAAAATTTGCGGCGAAATATTCCTATATAGAGGGACTGCCCTGTAGTGTGTGAACCAGAGGCATGGAAATTGTAGCAGTCACAACTGCAGGAAACCGACATCAGTGGATAATGGCCAAGAGTAGACAACACCATGGATAAATAAACAACATTTGCCCAGATGCTGTTTGTCTACTAGTATACATGTGATGTATGACACGAATTATACGAACTTTAAAAAGTAATTTGGGTTGCGTACCTTGCATTTTTACAATAACTTTATGAAATATCTCGAATGTGCTGACTAATTATTAGTTTGCGAAAGTGCACAGCTCTCGGCTGTAGTAGTGGTGCACTTTAGCTAGACAAAGAACAACAAAACGTCATGGATGGATTAAATGACCTTTAACAAGTACATCAGACAAGATGGCCGACGTTTTGATAGAAGGACATACGTTTGTCAAAGGCGCCTTGTCATCCTTGGCATGTTAGTTTGAAGCCGATTATAGTTGACTTCATGTTCCGTGGTGTCATTTAACCTATAATAACTGACCATCATTTAAACTACCAGCATCTGCGTTTCCATTTGTCAGCTCTTATCCTGACTTCAGGAAAAAGTCGTGTACCTCGGCCGCATTGACCCGATCGTCGATGTTGTGCTCGGCGCCTTGTCCACTGCCTGTGCCGAAGTGTAACACCCCGAGGACAAAGGTGTACTCGACCAGCAGGGGACCGCCGTAGACGGCCACGCGAGAGTTGTTCGGGGACACGAGAACTGGTCAAAAATCAATCAATCAATCAATCAATCAATCAATCAATCAATCAATCAATCAATCAATCAATCAATCAATCAATCAATCAATCAATCAATCAATCAATCAATGAATGAATGAATCAATGAATAAACCAATCAATGAATGAACCAATGAATAAATGAACAAATCAATTAATGAACAAATCAATAAATGAACCAATCAATAAACGAACCAATCAATAAACGAACCAATCAATAAATGAACCAATCAATAAATGAACAAATCAATAAATGAACAAATCAATAAATGAACCAATAAATAAATGAACCAATCAATAAATGAACAAATGAATAAATGAACCAATAAATAAATGAACGAATAAATAAATGAAGGAATAAAGAAATGAACGAATAAATAAATGAACGAATAAATAAATGAACGAATAAATAAATAAATAAATAAATAAATAAATAAATAAATAAATGAATGAATGAATGAATGCATGAATCAATAAATGAATGAATAAATAAATAGATAAATAAATAAATCAGTCAATCAACCAAGTAATGAATAAATAAATCAATTATTAAATCAATAAATAAATACAACTGATCGCAAAGATTGGGCGTGTAGACGTGGCCACAACAGAGGAGACGCTGCATAATCGTCGAACATATCTTACTGAAAGGTCGACCGTAGCAGAGACATGAACATTTCGTGCTCTTGATTTCATACATGGTGCATATTCGGGCTTTTCAGAATACGTGAATATGACTCGTCGGAACTGAGCACATGGGCATGTCTGATTTCGGACATTGTGTATTCATAACCAAGGGTCCGCTCAACGACTAAGTCAACCGCCGTCAAGTGAGCGAGCATGCAGATGAATGTAACTTATTTGCCATGCACCCACTGAACAAATGATTTCACTCACTCACTCACTCACTCACTCAGCCTTAATGAAAGAAGACCTCTCACGGTTCGCTCCTCTGATCTCTACGTTCAGGATCATCTCGGTGTCGTAGTTGAAGAAGTTGATGGGTGGCATGTCCTTGTAAGTGGACTGCAGGAAGCGCAAGTGTAGCGGTGACTGCGACTTGCCCTTGCAGTCCGGGTACTTGGTGGACCACGTCTCCTGAGCTGCAAGCCAGTGAGTGGACGAGTCAGAGAGGCCGCGTGCAAACAACTGAAAGTATACCTTTGCAGACAGGGTTCGATTAGCGCCAAGAACACGAGTGCAGTGAAATAAGAGCCAGCTTTCTGGTGCACATCGTAGAGATATGTCGCAATAGAGTAAGTTGTGAACAATAATATTCTTTTTTTTCCCCTTGACCGAGTCGTTCACAGACACCCGCACAATTCCACCGTCACAGAAAAATTATAACGAGTCACAAAATGTTGTCATTGTCTCCTTGGCATTAAACGTGTCACAGCGTCTGATATGGTCTGTAAGGAGCTGGCACAACCGATAAAAGGACGCTTTAGCTTGCCTTAACGCAATGCATCGTGACTGCGGCTTTCTTTTGGCCTTTTTCCCACGACTTCGTCACTTGGCTTGGCGCTTCGCAAGTAGTACTTGAGGAAAACTCACGCAGATTATGAAGGACGTGGACGTGTGTGTCCTTCTTTGCAATCTTAAAATTTAAAAAACACTGTCGAAATGGGCGGCACCTTGGCGATAGTTCTGTGGTGTTTTCTCGACATTAGCCTAACTCGTATTGAATGAAGCGCAGAAAAACAGAAAGGAGGGTCGTTGCAGAAACTCCCGGCCGTCATTTTGTTTCTTGTTTCCACAATGCTTCTTTCGCTTATTCAATGAGCAGCGCTAATATTAAGAACTAGAACACTTAGAAAGAGACGCGTGCGAGCTAATTGGTTCGAACTTGTCATCATCGTGTAGGAACATGCACCAATTCGCCCAAGACTTTCTTTCAAAACACCATCGCTAATATTGCTCGTATCACTAATTAGAAAAAAAAACAACCAAAAAACCCTGAGGTACTGTGCATGTACTCAGGAAAGATGGATATTGAGTAAAATTATTATTCCAATAGCTTCCGTGTCGTTCGGTCCACTCATAAAGAAGGCAGTGTTCGTACGGTCGGTATTTTTCGTGCATTTGTGTAACAATTAGTTTGATTTAAGCGTATATGTTACTATTCTTTACACAATGAAAATTTACGTCTACCCCCCCCCCCCCATAAAAAAACAAGAACAAAAAACACAACATAGTAAAGCTGTTTTTTTCATCATCCTTTAACCAATGGTGTCCAGCGGAACTCTTGGTATTGCTGGAAATAAATCACAATTATGTTGTACTATCGGTCGTGTAGTCGCGACCATTGGGGAGTCTAGAGACGACGGCTGACGTATATTGTGTAATGGCGGGCAGTAAAGGGGCAGTGGGGTAACCACGGGATAGCACACCAGGCCCGTGGTCCCCACTCTCCTTTCGAAATTTTTTCCCGCCGTGATATACAGAGCGAAGAATGACCGTCTCAAGGAGGTTCCTCCACAAAAAAAAAGGTAAAAAAAAGTCTGCCTACACCCTTGTATTTCTACGCCGATGAACGACTCACTGTGTATGCTCGAGCTGATGCTGCAGTTCGAGGGAACAGAGTACACCCAGTCGCTCACGTCGCACTTGCGGAGACTCTCTGCAAAGTGAAACGACGCACGTGGCTCAGTTCTTTATAAGCCCGTACACGCCACCACGTGGGAAAAAAATATAGCAGAACGAAATTATAGATGGAAGCTTTCACAACTAAATACAGTTCCATTACCGAGCCAAAATGTCTTTCGCTATTTCTCTTTGAACTTCGAATATTCCTCCACCATGTCGTTGGCGAACGCGCCGAGGTGGCACAGTGGTGATGGTGCTGTGCTGGTAACCCGATGGTTGGGGGTGTGATCATGGCCGTGGCGATCGCATAATAATATCGTGGTTCTGATACGTAAAATCTAAGCCCCATGATCGTGGTGATGATGGTAATAATCAGTCAATCAATCAGTCGATTATTTGTTTAACGTGCCCAGGTACAGCCATAGGCTCTTTGAACAGGCGCGTGCAAAGCAAAAAAAAAAAGAAACAACCAACAACAATAGCTATAATGTTTCGGGTGGTGCTTTTATACAACCCAGCCATAATCATTTGCGACCAGACAAAGTGAGCCCATTGCTTTCTATGCGTTGAGTGAAACGCGAGTAAAAACGATAAACTGTATTTACTTTAGAGAAGCCGCCTGTTTACGAGCCTTGTTCGAATAACACGCGCACGCGGCAGTGACACTTTGCTTTAAAGAATACTTATATAACACAAAAAGCTGAATTCCGAAATGACTGAGCACTCAACACCTGGATTCTCATGTATAATACACATTAGTTGCTTCATCATTCTAGGTTTACTCAAGCTGAGCTAGGACATGTCAAACATTTCTCAGTAATGACGTCATGCTAAAACAAGCTTAATGCTAACCCAATGTTTAGGTTAAGGACGCAATGGCTGGAGTATTAGCGAGCCTACACCGGCTAAGTCAGCAAGCGAAGAACGTCGTAGAAATGGCGAAGAAAAACTGGGCATTTTCTGACTTGTTCTAGCTTACTTTATTCTTACTTTATTCAAACATTTTTACTCTAAATTTTAGAATGTTTAGTTTCTTCCGCAAACGTGGTATCATGTGGAATGTTTGTAAGTGATACTACTTATTGACTTTTTCATCTCATGCACTTACAATTTTTTTTTAATCGCTCATGCAAGCCAATTGTACGGGGTATCCTCCCTCCAACAGCTTTTACACCGGGACCTTCTTCGATTTGGGCGCATGTCAAAGCTACGGGTGGCCAATAATAATTCGGATTCCCCTACTATGGCCAACCGTGTTCTAATATCTTCATTTTAGCACGAAACGGGACTTTTCAATCTCCTCTGTCAGATAATATATATAAAGACATGCCGGATTCGGACGCAGTAATCCGGCGAGATCGCACATAAGTTCTGAGCCACTTTTTTGGATATGTCATTTACTTGACTGCCTACATAAAAAGTTTGTTTTCTGCTCTTGCCAAACTCACCTACGATGGCGCTTGGATCGAAGTAGTTGTGATTATCCGGCGCTAGTATTCCTCTACGTGCGAGAGGTCTATAGTGGGCAGCTGGTGTCGAGAATAAGAATCACGGCAAATCAATCAATCAATCAATCAATCAATCAATCAATCAATCAATCAATCAATCAATCAATCAATCAATCGATCGATCGATCGATCGATCGATTGATCAAACAACCAACCAATCGATAAATCAAGAATCAAGAGGAATCAATAAGTCAGGCAATCAATCAATCAATCAAAGAGGTAGGAGGCAAGGGTTTATACTTACAACACGTACTCATAGAAATAAGCAAGCTGGAAAACGACACCTTCAAAGAAAACAAGTAGTGTTCGAGTGAGAAAGTATTTCCTTTTCACACCTGCTGTCGTGATAAGCCTAAAACGTTGTGTTGTAGTGGTACTCTCTTCATAACAATTGATAAGGTGGTCTTTTCTGAAATATTTATGAGTGATGTTCATGTCATTGCAATATTGTAACACCTAGGAGACTGACAACAATCTTGCTACTGTATTTACATGCCAATCTCTGAAGAGAAAAAAATAAAATAAAAATTGGATATTTTCAAAAGAACAACCAAAGTACCGAATAAAACGTACATAGGCAAGCAATTTTAGGTGTCGTAACGATAATAATGATCCACACTTTGCGTGTTTCAATATTTCTACGCTGAGAATGTGCACCGCAGTACCAGATTGCGGAAGAGCTTCAGTGCATACACCCTGTACCTATATAGCTATAGCAACATATAGTGCAACAATTAGCTTTTTTCTTTCTGACGTGAACTCTCAAACTCCATTATCTCTTTTCCCAGCGCAGATAATCATTCCAATTAAAAAAAAATCTGTTTAACGTCCCTGCCTTTGATCGCTTTCATGTTCCTTCCTTCATTTAGCGCAACAAAACGACAGAGGAAAGACTACAGGACATACTCGCAACTCTCAACTGAAAGTATACCGCTGTGTTCCGTCGTTTTTTATCTTTTTGGTGCATTAAAAACTACTATGAACGGGTACCAAATAGCCTGTCGACGCATTGATTTTGTGACCTTCTTCCTGGAATGGCTTCTATAATGGCGAGCCCATCGGAACACTCACACAGATCCGCTGGACAGACGCCATGACTCGATGATTTCGCGCAGCCATCGTCAGGTGAGAGAAAGCCCAGGGCGACGACGGTGTTAACGACAAACTACCTTTACAACAGTACCGAAAGCAAGAACTGAGTGGGAAGGCGTTGTCGGCTGGCGAACGGGCCAAAACCAGCTTGCAAAGCGCGTTAGCTTTCTTCTTCCTTCTCTTCTCCTGTGCTGGTTGTCTGTTTTATTTGTTTGCACTTGGTAAATACCCACTATATATGGAGGCTTTGGCTAGGACTCCAATTGAATAGAGAGGATGCATTTGGCTTTTCCTAGAAAACAATCTGTTTACTTAGAAAATAATACGAAAAACATACGCACGTCCACAAACCGAAGTAAGGACAAGCATCGAAGAAATTATGAATTCATCGACTGAAGCAGAATGCAATGTACTGTATCTAACAAAAAGAATATTAGAATCAATCAATCAATCACCAATGAATCACCGATCAACCAATCATTCATTCATTCAATCAATCAATCACCAATGAATCACCGATCAATCAATTACTCAATCATTCAATCATCAATGAATCACCGATCAATCAATCAATAACCAATAAATTAATCACACAAACTTTCCCCAAGTTTGGATGAACTTCACTTCGTGACGATTTTTCCCGACCAGACGGGTGTCTTAAAGCCTTGATTGCAAGTTTATTTTATGCACGAAGAGAGATCTGTGGCATGGAAAAGCTGGGAACTATTGTTCATTGTCCGCGCATCACTCCCGCGAAATGGACTCATTAAGCGGGAGAGGGGTGGGGCAGAGAACTGCTTCGTGCTGATAAGAATTTATGGGGGTGTATGGCACTGTAAACGTGTCATTATTGGTTTAATTTTTGACAAACGGAACTCTGACAGGAAAAGACTTTCAGGACCACACAAGCTTGGTAAGAAATGAAACTGTGTATGAAGCAAAGCGCCACCTTCACAAAATTTCGCATCCCTACCACTGCGTGAAGTGTGCAAAGCTACCGCGGCGTGGCGCTCAGTGCCCAAGGTTATTTTGGGTGCCTCCTTAAGTGACGTGTTAAAAAAAAAAAACCCATGCAGATGGTACCAAAGCACCTTGTAGTTCAGCCGCCAAAGCTATTGATGAAAGCTTTCTGGAGCTTCATAAAAAGGCTACATAAAACACGAGAAACAGTGCCGAATTAAGCCTGCGCATGAGTCCCACCATAATTCTGTCTTTTCAGTGTGATTGCCTTGCTTAGTGGCGTTGAAATCGTTCTCGTGTAATTGATAATACAAATGGCTCAAGAAAGGTTAATTAGTTGCTAGGTGAACACGATGCGATTTGAGCGAGGTCACTTCAAGCTTGCACGCACTGAGTGTGAGCTTTGACGAAGGACTTAATCCTTTTTGTGTGACAGCTTCATTTTATTTCTTTTTTTAAAGGGACGTACATTTCAGTAAGATACGTTTGAGAAAATAAGCGACGTACCACAATGTGTTTGCATTGGTACCTCGAGACAGACTACGTGTAGCGACAGTAACTGCAACGATAAAACAAAACCTAATATATGTTTTTACATTCGTGAGCGCCTTTACTGGCTGAAGTGCTGCGGGTTGTGCTTCAGCTTTTTGAGTGTACTTTAGCTTAAGCGTTCCTTAGCGTCGAGTTTGTTGTTTAGTGGCAACACATGGCTCTGTCTGCCTTGTGGCAAAACCAGCGCGTGCCACTTGAGGATAAAACTTTTGTTTGCTTCATTTGATAGCAGAGTGCATTTGTTGTACCGAGTTTGTAAATTGAACGTTGAATAGCACGCTACTGCTGTCGCGTACATCTACAGCAAACTCAGTCTTGTAGGGATGATGTCGGCAATGCTCCGCCCATATTTGTCGTTCGTGTGTGAACAGCCGCACATGCCTGTGTACAACAAGCAGTGGGTCGTGTCGCCTTTGAGAACAGCGAAGGGAGGGCGGACACATTTTCCCTCCAGGTCGTTAATCCTTTTAAGAAAGTTGGGCGTTCAAGCGACCATCGCCTGATGTTTGCTACTAGCACGATAATCACAAAGCTTCCATACATATTTTGCACGTGGTCGGTTGCTCAAGTTTTTTTACCCCAATCTTCATTTTCATGATTAGAGTCTTTTCTCTCTCTAAAGAATTAATTAGGACTGTTCTCAAACAATGCTGGTGTGTCATACTTGTGCGCTGTGATGGTCATAATTTTGTGGTGTCGGCACGTAGTCAGCTTCTTTCATTTTTTTACACCTACTTTTCCTTGTCAAGTATCATGGCCTTTCCTTTATATATTGCTATTACTTAAGCTATTCAACTTCTCCCACACTAAGAACCAGGACCGCACTTTGATACAGACCAACTTCCTCACTTGTCTACCACAAAAAGTTAACGTAATTTGCACTGGAGGCACAGTGCTAAAGAGACTGTGGAGGCTATACGAATAAAACAATCTCTCCAGCCACTTTTAGCCTCTAGTTCTTAATACTAAAATTAGAAACTGGCTCTAAGTCAAGAACAGACAGTACTGGTTGTTGGTGTTTTTCGAGGTTTTGCAAATATCTTCTTTCTTCATCTATTTCTTTTTTAAAGCTTTTCTTTATGTTTTCGTGCATACATGATCTGTCTCAAAAGTTCCCGGAACTTTCTTTTTGCTAGACGGCAACGCCGCCTGGTGGGCCAGTTGTTCGTGTACAGAAGTTAATGTGTGATATAAGCTGAAGAACGAGTCGGGTTTGCGCAGATATATCTACGCACCATCACCAGAAAATAGCATGACAGATTTAATCGAGCAGCCTCCTGCAATGAAGTGTTGCGTGATACTAGGCTAAAAAAACGCAAGGATTGCACGGAAGGCGCCGCACAGTCACAGCGAAAGCTAGAAGGGCCTTTCAGAGCCTTTTCTGAACACTCGTTGGGTAACTGCTGCAAGCACACTTTCTGAATACCCACTACGGCATTAATATTAATAAATTCATGGTAGTAGGCCGGCATTCGCTATGTCACCATTCGTCATTCTTCTGAGAAGCGTGGTATACGCTGAACGCTTGCAAGGAATTTTGTGCCAATAGTTCATGCAGTGGCTGACGACGATTATGAATTATACCCCACCACGGTGGTCTAGTGGCTAAGGTACTCGGCTGCTGACCCGCACGTCGCGGGTTCGAATCCCGGCTGCGGTGGCTGTATTTCCGATGGAGGCGGAAATGTTTTAGGCCCGTGTATTCAGATTTGAGTGTACGTTAAAGAACCCCAGGTGGTCGAAATTTCCGGAGCCCTCCACTACGACGTCTCTCATAATCATATGGTGGTTTTGGGACGTTAAACGCCACATATAAATCAATCGATTATGAATTAGGCCTGAAGTAAGTATGCGCCACAGTTAATAAGGTGATCAAGAACAAGCCTTTGTAGTGGGTTGGAGCATTGGACGACCCACTCGTTACGCTATTCACATTGTGTGACGCTTGGTTGTTATTTTGATGTTTTAAAACTCTTTATTACTCATCATTAACGCATATTTTTCCCCGACATCAAGCCTGCCCAAGGCAAGTTTGCAAACAAGCCCCAAGCACCGGCGTGGCTCAGTGCAATAAAGAAAAAAAAACCGGCGTGGCTTAGTGGTAAAATACTGGGCTGGAACACAGTGGACCCGGGTTTGAGCCCCACTGTTTCCTTGGTACAAAGTTTTTTTTAAATATCGTACGATAGTGGTTACGGACACCAGCGGCGGCGGCGGCGAACAACTACGGCACCACGCGTGACCCCAGTTGTGATCTCATAGCAGCTTTCATTATAAGAAAAATTGGCCCCGTATCTGCATGTAATCTGCAAATGTCGTCGAAAGACGATAGTCTTGCGTGTGGAGAGAGTGAACAAAACCTTTATTTGATGTTATGCGCAAGAAAATCGGTGAATGGTATTCCGGAGGTGCTGCGTTAGAGTTCCTCGAGCGTGCAGCGGATGTGAACGAGCGCATCAAGTGACGTCACACGTGAGACATGAGCGCCATCTGGCACTTTATTTTGGAAAACAAAGCGCGTGGCCGTGCGCGCCCGTCTCAGAGGTGATAAGCTGTAGAACGCGTGGCGACGGGTAGGTGCCACCACCATCTCGTCTTAGCAAAGCGTTGGAAACACTCCCAGTTTTGTGCAAGCGTTGCATGGTAAGCGCAGCGTGGTAAGCGCTATGGTCCTTAAAATTACTTATGTATGCGTTTTCTAGTAATAGATGCATATGCAGAATATATGCGTGTTGTTATGGTGCCCCAGACATGCGCAATAATTGCTTTCTAATTGACAATTGCACAAGCATGGACGCTCAACGTTAAACAACATTGGTGGTCGCTACTGATGGGGTCGGCCGTTTCAAGTACCCGATGCCGGTAAGAGTGGACAGACAGACAGACAGACAGACAGACAGACAGACAGACAGACAGACAGACAGACAGACAGACAGACAGACAGACAGACAGACCAAAATTTTTGCGTCGAAGGCCCCCAAGAAAGACTATCGTCTTTAAAACTTCATGTACACTACCGAGCCTCATTTCACAAAGTGTGAGTGCCTGTAGAGCGTGCTTTACCACACGCAGTGTCTTATTGTGGCAAAGCAGCCTCAACGGCGCAAAACAGGGATTAACATCGCGATTTGGGATTACCGAATATAATTCATTCGACCATGTTGCATGCATTAAACTGTCTTGTTTAATTGAAAGTTCATGATGGAATCAGCGAGAAAGGTGACGCGGCTCTGTGATTACTGAAGAGAATAAAGCAAAAAGCTTTATTACTTATATTAACGTGATTCCTTTCCGGACATGAAGCCTGCCTAAGGCAAGTTTGCGAACAAGTCCCAAGCACCGTCGTGGCTCAGTGGTAGAATACTGGGCTCTCACGCAGCGGACCGGTGTTCTAGCCCCACCGTGTCCTTGGTGCTAAGTTTTTTTGTCATTTCTGCGATAGTGGTTGCGGACACCGGCGGCAGTGGAGGTAGCGGCGGACGACTACGACGCCACGCGTGACCCGAGTTTTGATCTCATAACAGCTTTCGCTGTAAAAACAAAGCAGAGATGCTCAAAACGCTTCAGGAAGCTTAGGGTGACGACGCGATGAAAGAAAGCCGTACTGTGCTGTGGTAAAAGAGGTTCCGGGAGTTCTGGAGTCCGTCAACCCCGATGACCACTACGTCAGGTGATATTGCAAACGGATGACTGGGGGCCGAAAGTTTGTCAAGATTTGGATAAGGACCTGCGACTAAGTGTTCACATGGCCACAGAAAATTATGAAATACCCAAAACAATCGTTCACTGCGTTTTGATGAAGCATCTTCTAACAAGGACAGTCTGTGCGAAAACGGTGCCAAAAGTCCTGACGAGTGAGTTTGTCACCGAGTCCGCACCACTCTTATCGTCTCCGAGTTGCAGGTCAAAAACGGGTATGACAGTGCTGCTCCAGCCTTTGTGCAGCGTTGATCTGGCACCACCAATTTTCTTTTATACCGAATGATCAAATGAACCTTGAAAAGAACTCGGCATGGGATGACACACACACACACACACACACACACACACACACACACACACACACACACACACACACACACACACACACACACACGCACACACGCACACACACACACACACACACACAAACAGACACACACAGACACACACACACACACGCGCGCGCGCGCACGCACACACACACACACACACACACACACACACACACACACACACACACACACACACACACACACACCAATTTCACAGTTTCGCCCCCGCGAACTCGATAGCAAAAAATTGTGACGCCGCGCGATGATAGATGAGCAGTTTAATACTTACAGCTTCCCACTGAAACGCCAAGAAGAATGCTGGAAAACAACGCGCAGTTATGCACAGGACAAGCATGGAAAGATTTGAGCCAGCATAGAGTTTCCTTAATATACTCCAGAGGGAACTCTGGCGCTAGTGTCTACGGGAGCTGCAATGCTCGGTGCTTCAGCGAGCATGTGAATGATGGGTAGTACACAGATCCGCCTAGTCTTCGTACTTTATGATCCTTTTGGCTTGGCGTGGCTTGAAGCTGCTTTGTCACGAAACAACGATCAGCAAATTTCCAGTGGTTGTGCTCCACGATCTTAATCTTTCAAGCTAATCATTTCAAATCAGGTCATGAAGTTCAAAGGGGTTCTACTTTTTCTGAAAACAAAACCGAAACCAGCAATAAACAAAGCCACCAGTGCGATTCGCCACCCACAAGTACGAAGACTAGGAAAATCTGTGTACTACCCATCATTCCCATGCTAGCTGAATGATCGCAGCGCCAAAATCCCCTCTAGTTAAGTTTAGAAAACTTTACGCGAGCTGGAATCAAACCAAGACGTTCCGCGAAGCAATCAAGTGCTCTATCATGTGCTTGTTTTTTCTTCCGTGTTATTTACTCAAAACAGACATGTCACGTGGATGCAACTGAATGCAGAAAGAGAACCAGTACATCTCTTCTACTCGTATCCTGACCCACTGAAGAGTTCACGATCATCTACGGGGTTATTACATCCAGTAATGACCTTGTCAAATTATACACTAGAACGGCGTTAAATATAAGTACCTAACGAATGCAAAATACCTTTCTGGTTGAATTTATGAATTTACTTTTGTTCACATATATATCCCATTATTCTAACGAAGTGGGTGTTCGAGGAAATTATTGGCCTTGCGTTTCTCTACATCATGCGCGTCTTCGTCAGGCTGTGCTTGAAATCGCTTTGAAAAAAAAACTGCGCGTGTGTGATGTCAGGTGCAGAGTAGAGTTAACAGACACAACATTGCGTGGGAGAAGCGTAGAGTTGCCCGTTTGTATGCTGTGGTACGAGTGGGTGGAGTGAAGCTGCTCACCCATTGCAAAAGCCTAAGCCATTGTCCGACACCGTCATCAGACACAGCATCAACGAAACTTGCAGTTACGTATGTGCTCGTATGCCTTTACAGACGCGTAGCGGATACTACGTGCCAAAGCCTGCATGTATCTGAAAGGTACATGCAAAAGCGAAAAAATTGAGGGACCCTTAGTCTTCGCCTTTTAGAGTTGAACGCGATAGCGAAATCCGTCCCCTAGTGCGCTCTTCAAACGCTAAGCGCATACTGATGATATTGTGACAATATTATTATGTTTTGTTACATACACACACGCACACAGTAGATTGTACCAGCGCGCGCGCGCGAGTGGTACATACAGGTTTTTGATCTAAAGCAAGAATCGCATGGCCTCCAAGATAAATGCTGCGCGTTTGCCATCTCGGAGGCCATAAAGAGTCTGACAATGCCTCACAGATAGCAGCACATTATCTAGCGTTTGCTGTTTTTGCTTGATCAACGCTTCCGGTAAGGCATGATTTGTTTTCCGCTAGATGGACATAGTTGTCCATTTTTAGAGCTGTTCCTGTGTGTTTTTAGCGGCGATGGCTGCTCTATCCCGGACTTTTTCGACGTAGTTTGATGGCCTCCCAAATGCGCCTACAAATCGTCGTGACACCTTTCGAAAAAAAAATGCGTTAAAGGGGCCCTGAAACACTTTTTCAAACAACCATGAAATTAGTTCACTAGAAGAGCTTATTTACTCACGAATTCATCGCTGCAAAAATTTTAAGAATCCGTCCAGTGCTAGTGGAGTTACAAAGGTTTGTCGCATGCTGCAATTGCATTCTCTCTTCTCTCGTCCAGACGAGAGCACTGGAAGCTAAGCAGAGAGGTGTGGCAGGGGTAAAGAAACTACATCACCCACGCCTCGTGACCTTGACCATTTTTTTCTGTTTTTCAATGCGCGGATTTTTCAATGTGATAGCGCGCGCGTGGACAAGTAGCGGCCTCCCGCGGCGATCTCTGTAATGAGCTTTTTCGCTCACGGGCGATTTTTTGCTCACAACTAAGAGAGCCAACGCCGATGGTGGAATTTCCGCGACACGAGCTTTCTAACACTATCGCGTTAAAACTGTCCTCGTGAGGCGTTGAAAGGGTCAATTAAATGTGTGAATTATCTTATTGTGGCTCAAATGTGATGTTTTCTAAGAGACAGCTAATATTTAGCTTTGCATGTTTACATGTTACATGTTTACAGTTTACACGTTTACATGTACAATGTAGCCTGATAGCTATGACGATTAGGTGCGAGTTTTTTTCCCTTAAATTTATCGGCCACACAGCTCCTAATTGTGTGGCTAGTTTCATAGTAATCAGCGATGAGAACTGGTCACAAAAAACGAAAAAAAGGTGGGAAGTCCTGTTCCTGGCACCGGTTTTCCAACAGGTTATGAACAAATCTACCTCACTGTACTATTCTGCGTTGTATACAATTAACGTATGCTCACACATGTGGGCCAACCGTTCTTAGCTCACACACACACACACACACACACACACACACACACACACACACACACACACACACACACACACACACACACACACACACACACACACACACACACACACACACACACACACACACACACACACACACACACACACACACACACACACACACACACACACACACACACACACACACACACACACACACACACACACACACACACACACACACACACACACACACACACACACACACACACACACACACACACACACACACACACACACACACACACACACACACACACACACACACACACACACACACACACACACACACACACACACACACACACACACACACACACACACACACACACACACACACACACACACACACACACACACACACACACACACACACACACACACACACACACACACACACACACACACACACACACACACACACACACAAATCGCTTAGATGTTCTCAGATTGAATCCTACTTTTTTAGTACTTTCTGATCATCGTTAATCGATATCACATAATCTATATCACATAATCTATAACCACATGTGAACGCCTTGCACATGAAAAGCTATTCTGCGAAGCATTGAAGTGCGCGTGTTCTTTTTTCCTGCATCTTTTATACCTCACGCTGAAGCCAAGTGCGGTGCTAGCAACAGTTATAGGGAGGTCTAGCCCCTCCTCCCCTACCGGATGCCCCTTGCACCACAAGAGCATGCATAGTCCAAACATAATGCATATGTCCTCAAATTCCCTGCCCCCCCCCCCCCCCCCGCCTCCCCGCTTCCAAGAAACTAGCATGTCATGATTGCTCCCCTCTACCCGAAAAAAAAAAGTCCTGGCGCCGCCCCTGGCTGAACCATTCTAGCATTACAAGTCTTGCCGCTAGCCAACACACCTGGAATAAAATTTCTGCTTATGATAAGAATAAAATTTATTGCGAAGTCTCAAATAGCTATAAATTCGTGAAGTGAAGCTTGTAGAATCCCTAATATTACAATGCTTAGCAATACAGCGCCACAGTGAGAAATTTACAGGTCTCCCAAGAGTCGGACGCTTCTGGATGATAATATGCTGGTCTACATATATTCAGCAAATAAAAGGAGTGCTCTGCTTCGATTTTCCCTATATAGTTCAATGAAAGAGAAAAGAGGGACTGACAAATGCGGAGTCAGGAGCAAAATGAGTAAGCCTACGAAAACTTTTCCAGCACCAACGGAATGCTTGACAAAGAAGCGGTAATGTTTGACAACGAAAGAAGCACAGAAGGCAAAATAAAAAAAAAAAGGTCTGCTTAGTGTTGCTGAATTCAGAAACGAGAATGGCTTAAACCAATTATTTTAGCAGTGCAAGCGAGAGCCGGAGGGTACTGATCACTAAGGACGTAGCAGCTGCCGCCACACAAAGAGACGGCCTCGTATAAGTTGTTAGTTCCTAGGCTACTAATAAATAGATAAGTCATTGGGGTGAAACAAAAAAAATTAAGGTGACGGCTGGAACTATCAATTAGGGAAATAGTGAAAAGCTAGAGATGTTGCTGTCGCTAAGCAAAGCCTTCACGGATCTTTGTTGTCAGGCCCTCAATGTTCGTCCTGCGAAGAAACAAGATATTTCATTTCGAATGTTCGCCCCCTACCAGTTTCTTGTTGTTTTTTCTTCTTTCAGTACCCGAAAGAAAGAAAAAAAAAGACATCCTGCTCTGAAACACGCATTTACTGCACATAAAGAAGCAAGTACACTGGCAGGGTCGACGAGTGCTAACGATTCGAGCCATGGTCCAGTCTTTTCGCGACACCAGGCGAGGTTGTATCAATTGGTTTTGTTTCTTCTTCAGGTGCAATGCTATATCCCACCTTTTCACTTATCGAAAAGACTTTGTTTTTCTGTCCTCGCTTTGGACGGCTCTACAACGTCCGCTAGCTCTGTTGATTAAAGCTGTTCCTTTTCCTTATCCTCGTCTGTTGCTTTGCTACCCGTCGACAACTACTCGAACAATCGGGAGAACTCGGTGTGTTAGCTTGTATCGGGTTATCGCGATTTATTTTTTTTCTGGGGCAGGCCGTGAGTAATGACACACCTCACTCACGCACTCACTCACTCACTCACTCACTCACTTGGTAATTTAGTGCTTTTAACGTTTAGTGCTTCAATGGATAATACTTTCGTAGAAGAAAACGAAATAACTAGAAAACTAATAAGTGGTGCCAAGCTTGGAAGAACAGCAAAACTGGATGGCTTTCCTTGTTTGTTTATTTTTCCTTTTTCCCTCTAGTTCTTTCTTCGTGTTCTTCATATATCTCTCTCTATTTTTTTCTTTTTTTGTCTCTATTTCTACCTTTCAATTGCTGCCGCGGCGGCCGCATTTTCGATGGAACTGAAAATGCTTGAGGCCCGTGTGCTTGCCCTTATGTGCACGTTAAAGAACCGGCAGTAGAAAATTCAATTCTTAATATTACAATTAAGTGTGGGACATCTCTTTGTGTACCGCAAACACTTTTGGCGTCTGTCTATCTATCCGCTTACGTTTGGGTGTTCTCGTGGTTACCCCCTTAACTTGGCGTGAGCCAAAATTAGCATGGGAGATTAAGATGGTTTGACGAATATGACGCGCTGGTCAAGACATGAATAATGTCACAATGCCGTCGCGTACGTCGTCAAACACTTGTCGCCGTAAATTGGCACCTACCCACGGGTGGGTATGTGCCACTGCTATGCGTCACAGGTGATCGACACTCAGTATCTACCCAGGAACGGCAAGAACACACGTAAGCAGTTGTAACGCGTGGGCGTTAAGGAAAATCTGACATCGACAGTGTTGACCCGAAGAATGCAAAGAATAAATGTCACGGTCTCAGCAGGGATTGAACCCAAGCATTCTGCGTGGCAATGAAGCATTTTACCACAGAGCCGCGCCAGGTCTTGGAACTGATTTTCAAATAGATCATAACGTTCGTGAAACGTCAATCGAGGTTGCGGTGCTGGCTACTTATAATGTAAACATTACATTTTCTTTCTTTCTTTCTTTCTTTCTTTCTTTCTTTCTTTCTTTCTTTCTTTCTTTCTTTCTTTCTTTCTTTCTTTCTTTCTTTCTTTCTTTCTTTCTTTCTTTCTTTCTTTCTTTCTTTCTTTCTTTCTTTCTTTTTTCGTTCTTTCTTTCTTTCTTTCTTTCTTTCTTTCTTTCTTTCTTGCTCTTTCGTTAATTCTGACTTTCCCTGTCTTTCTCTATCTGTGCGTCTGTCCTTTATTGTTCTCAATTTACCTTTCTTTCTGTGACGGGCCCTTGACTCTCCCATCTCCTTCTTAACCTCCCCCTCGTTCTCTTACCTTCTCTTTTCCTTTACTCTACCACATAAGGCTATGTTATTCCATAATAGCATCCCTGAATTGTCGAGTAGTGCTAAAAAGAAGATAACAGAGTGCCTTACGATGCTGATGTGTTGCTCGGCCTTTACAGTGTCTGGAGAAAAAAAATGCATGACAGTCTGTCATGCCGATAAATACACTGCCTATTTGTGAATATTGCCACCAAGTGATCTCGAACTTTGTTGCAGATTGCAAAATTAGGAACCCAGTACCAGAGTGGCTTGGCAAGCTTGAGCCCCTTACGCGCATAAAGGAACTATATAATGACAATGTAAAGCATATACTACTTCTTACCTCTCTACCCGTTATTTATGCGCTGTATTATTGCTGTATGACGTGCTAGTGAAAGTAGTACAGAATAAAAAGACTGAATTGTGGAATGGTTACTATTGTAACGGGGTTTATTTGCAGAGCAGAACGCAGAAGTCAGCAGCGTCCGGCTAAGCGCAGTAAGCACGAGCTTATGCTGATGGCGATGCCCCTGATGCGCCGAGAAATGCCGCTGAAGCTCCTCTTCTTCACTACACTATGCTCGTCTTCGGATCGTGGGGACGCGGGTTTGAATCCCGCCTCGCGAATAACTTTTTTCGACAGCAGCAGCGAATGTATCAACAAAGGGAGCATCTGCGGTCTGCGCAGCTTCACCTGTAGCCTTATGAACGCGCAGTGGGCGCTTCGCTGATTGGCAAAATGAGTAATTATGACGTAGTGGGCACTTAACTGTATAAGCTTGAAACGGCCAATATTACGCGCACAAACAATCGTTTCCTTGCGGCAACGGTTGAGGCACGCAGTGAGAACCGAAGCACGGACACACAGACGGATGGACGAAAGCAAGAACGAATGAACGGACGCACGGACGGACGGACATAAGCCCAGACGCACGGATAGATAGGTGGACGGACATTTTGCCCCACTCATCATCATTCACTCCTTAGATATAAGCTGTGTTTTTTTTCCCTTTCATCATACAGTCACTGTGTCTCATGATGTTTCTTCCACGGAAGAGCCTGCTTTTTAGCTCTGACTCCCACAATGATCGCCTCTCCACCTCAAGCGCGGTTGAGAAAGAAAGAGGTGGGGAGAGAGCGCAGAAAAGTGATAAATACAGGGTGGAAAATTGCATTTATTTTGAAGCGAACGTGGTCCACATACCGGTAGGCTAGCATGCTGTCCGGGCCTGTACACGGTGGCGTAGTAGTACACCGTTTCCGAGGGAATTTCCCTACGGTGGGACTCGTCGAAAACAAGAATTGTTCAGGTTCGCCTGCGTGTTTTCAGCGACAAGTGCGAAGTGGGTGGGACGAACAAGGCCTAGGGGGGGAAGGGGGGGCTAAGTGGGTTATGGTAAGTCAATCAATGAGCAGAACGGGCAATTTTGTAAGTGCTGGAGGGTTGAATTGAGGTGGATGAGTAAGGTGCGAATTGGAGATGAAAAAAAAATGCTATAGCAAAGCGAAAGTTAGTGGAGGGAGAAGCGAGTAACAGATTAATCACCTTTTTTTTATTTGTCACGTTAGCGACAACAAAATCAGCATATTTACAGTGATCAAAATGATCGGAAATGAATTGGAGCTGGTTGCACTAATCACACGACCGACTTTTATCAATATGCTTACGTTTATTGGTCAATGAAAGTGGAGTTGAAAAAGATATTAGTACAACTAGCTAGTGATTGCACAGACAGAGCAATAACGCTGGCAGATAAAGCTTTAAATAAAAGAACAAAAGTTATTAGGCATGAAAAAACCAATGTGCAAGCAAGAACCTTGCCCTTTATTCTTGTGATGAAAAACTGTGACTACGAGAAGCAAGGGTGCAGTTTCAAATAATGTTTTGTGTTTTCTTAAGCGACAAACACCGACACTTGTTAGCTCTGCACAAATGAGAACAAGATAACAAATAATGAATAAATGATTGATTGAATCCCTCAATCAACTTTTATTGTGCATTATACATGTCATTGCCTGTTTAAATTATGCAGCTGAATCTGCGTTAAGCAGCTTTCAAAGCATTGCTCTCAGTTTAGGCAGCGTTCGTTTCTGCATTCGTATTTTGATCGTAACTTCACCTGATCGAATCCTTAGTGTAGAGCGACGGGTGTATACACCAGTCGCTCCCCACTAGTTTCCCCACTGTCCTATTGGACAGTGGGGAAACTGGAAAAATATAAAAAAAATCACGTTAAAAGTGACAGAATGACGTGGGTGGAGCTGAAAATGGAAACCACTGTATCCAGAGGGCCGAAAGAAAAAGTTCTGACACGGCTGTCTGCGAAATCGAGGCTCAAAGACGAAACCGTTGCTATAGTCTGTGGTGTCAAGACCAAGATAGAAGCAGCAGCTAGAAGTCAGTAGCGCAATACAGAAGGTGGCTGAGGAAGTTGCAGTGAAAATCTACATGATAAAAATAAAATACGCAGTTCGACAGTAAGCAACATGTAAGTATAGGCTCCCATGAATTGTTTATGTTCCCTTGGGAGCTGCTAGGAACAACTACTGTTTCTCGCTGGAGAACAGCGAATGGTCGGTGGGTAAGTTGGTTCGATATCTCTTCACGTTTATACATCGGTCGCGCTTGAACGTATGCTTCGTTTGGTATAATGTAGTGTTTGACGCCTGAACTGACTACATGCGCGACTTCGTGCATATCCGACTAATGAAACGTAGAGATTTCGTTCGGCGAAATTAAAACAAGGCTTAGCAGTGGTAAATTATGCCATCACACTGGAATCTGAGTCTCCCACACATACGGAATACGTCACGCTAGGTGCGAAAATTCACATGACACCTACCCTGGATAAGGCCAAGTCTTGGCTAAGCATAGTTACAGTTGACACGCGAAATCATTTGAGGCACACTTCATCGGGAAATGTGATAGCCGATGCACCAGTTTTCCTTTGAAAGCACTTTAATCTCATCAAGTATAATATCTAAAGAGGCCACAAATGACCCGCCTTTCTGCGCCCAGTGGTGATTGCACTATGCATAATGTTCAAAAAAAAAAAAAAACGTTGTAGCCTAGTTGTGGCGCATGTTAGTAAAATGCGTATAAATTACGATCCTTCCCTTCCTACAAATAATGTGTTATAAGTCAGTGCTGTGTGTGCATCGCCATTCCTCGTCCCCATCTTCTTTTGCACTGTATTTCTTCCGAGGTCTAACCAACACACCCAGGCTTCGATACTAACCACCGTATACAAAAGCACTCCTTGACTTCATTTTCCACCGCTTTCAATGCCGCGCGTTCGAAACTCGTTTGTGTTGAAGGCGTTGGCAAGTCAAGTCAAGGAGCGTTTTTGAATACGGGGGTAAGTCCCTTACCCACTCTCCTAAGATGACTCGGAAGTGAAAAGTACGCATTTCTCGTTTTTCTGTTTTTCCTACTCAGTAGATGTGTTCCCTATAAAAGCTTTCTGCACTTCAAATGGCTTGCTTTGCACTGCCCTCCATGATCGGCGCGCGTTTAACCAAGCGGCAATGTCGTGTGATGACTTCATCACACGACGTCATGATATGTGACATAATAGTGACATTAGAATGACGTCACGTACTTTCGGTGATTTGTCACGTCATCATGACGTACCACGTGGTGGTGGTTCTTCGCATCACTCTTGTTGCAGTCGACAATCAATTTTCGCTTTCGATGTGGCTCCTTAGGCTTTCGTGTGAATAAAGTAAATTGGCACAACTTAAGTTTCCCGCGAATAGCTGTCCTAAATCTTAGTACACGCGCCTATTTGGCCTGCATCGAAGTGCCTTTTCCAAGGCCGGGATTCGATCCCTAAACCTTCGTATGAGGTGTGAAGTGTCATAGCCACTAGACTACCGTGGCGAGTACTCTTGCTGAGAGAACTCGACTTGCAAATTAGTGTATCGCAAGACGCGTGGTCACCTGCGTTCTAAGATGTCATTCTTTTTGAAAAACTTAGTTGGAGGCTGTGGATCGGATAAGTCTGAATAAGACAACTGAAAGTGCCTCCGGTCACTTAGTAATACCGCCAGTGTGGTTCGATCGTGCAGTACCGTCAGATCCAGCTCATTCGCACAAATTCACTTCCCCCTCGGCGAGACCTCGTAACGCCTGCCTCTATCACAGTGAACCGATCAGATTGCGTAGCCGTCCGGGACCGTACATATGTATTGCCCCTGGTCATAGCGCGTCGTCGCATTAGGGCTATCGGTAATGAGGGCTCCTGTACCCGGTGCGGAGTTCGAATGCAAGTTCTCGCTCAGGAAACGAACAGAGACGGTGTCGGGCGTTTCGAGAGACGTATCGAAAGTCCTGAAAAATCCCGGAAATGCGACATTTGTTCAGTGCCTTCACAATTACTTCTTCAACAGCCGCAGGCATCTTAAGAAGGTGAACGAAATCATTCGGAATAGTAACCAAAAATTTAAATGAAATTGCTTTTAGTTAGTGAATTTAGGTGTATGCCAAAGGGCGAGCTCATGTCCTCCATGCAAAGACCCAACTACCTTTTCCAGAGTTTGAAAAATCAGCCTCAAGTGTTAATTGAGATGGAATGAAGTTCACCCCGATTCAGCGGTGAAATCGAAATTGAAACGCGAAAGAACGCAACTAACATATTCTTCCGAGACGTCCAGAATGAGTGAGCGGCAGTATATCAGCCATCAGTCGACTTCATTGTGTGGGTGTGCGGGCTGCACTTGCAACTACAGCACTCGTTGCATACATTCGTTAAAGAACGCCGAAGAACTTCACCTCTGTAATCATGGTCTTGAACAGTGACGTCATTATGGTCGTTTCCCTTCGCGTTCTCCAGTGCTTCGGTTTCACTTCTGTATTCGGTTGAATTTCATTACGCCACAATACACACTAGAGGCTGCCTTGATGTGAGGCGCTCTTCGCATGAAGAGCTTCAGATCTCCTAATTTGGCACAACCAGCTAACAACACACAAAAAAGTTAATTAACCTACTTTTTTAAAAGTTTTGTCCTACTGTCCCAAATGATGCCTTTAAACATCTTATTTGGCTGCCACTTCCAAAAGAAGTTACAGTGACGGCAGTAATCCAACATCGCGTTTTCCTAATCTTGACACACCTTGTATATGTATATGTGTGTTACAAAAGCGTAGACGTACGTTACACTTACTCATTGAAATGGCATAGCAAATGTTGTCATCATTAGGGTTAATGAACAATTATTTTGTCGATAGCTCTACGTCGTCACTTAATAAAAGAAAGATCTTATCAACGACCTAGAGAGATGCTTTGTTTCTTTCTTTCAAGGAGCGAGTCGTGCTTTAAAAGCTGAGAATATAATATAGTTCATGCATAATCATTTCGAGCATCATTGCTAAGCCACTAAATATATAACTATCGTGTGCTTTAAAGAGGCCCTGAGACACGTTTCTGAGTAACCATGGAGTTAATTCACTGGAAAAGCGTATTTCCTTCCAAATTCATCGCTGCAAAAATGTTAAAAATCCGTACAGTACGAGTGGAGTTACAAAGATTTGTCACACGCTGCAATCACAATCTCTCTTCTAGAGTCCCGACGAAAGCGCTGGAAGTTAAGCTGGGAGGGATGGGAGGGGCAAACCAAAAACTTCACGCGCACCTCTTGACCTTGAGCACTTTTTTTTCTTCGAATACGCGGCTTTTTTCAGTGCAATCATGCGCAAGCGTGGACCAGTGACGGCATCTCGCGGCAATCTCTGCAACAACCGAGCGCGCCATGTTCAAATAAGTATATGGCTGATAGATGGGTAATCTACGTGCGATTGTTGAGTGTCTTTCGTCATTTGTCGAGGGAAGAGAAATCAATTTTTAGCTGACTTTGATAGTTTATTGTGAATTCCAGGCCGCGTGCTGCGCTATAACATTTGGCTCGCGTGTTTTCGGGAGCCTCTACTACCGATCGGCAGCGTTTTCTGACCATGATCAAAAAGTGTTGCAGGGCCCCTTTAAGAGAAAAATTTCCTGTTTTGCATGAATTTATTTTTGTGGTACTCCCTTTCGTCGAAGACTAGGCAAAGTAGTCCTTGAACAATATTTCGCCAGTGCTACAATCAAATGCAGGCGGCAGAGAATACAGGCTAGCACTTACAAAAAAAAAATGCGGTCAGAAACAGGATACTGCATAGGCAAATGAGTGTTATAAAAACGGCATATAGGTTCCTTAAGAATGTTGGAATGCTGTGTAGCATTGATCGAAGTTCGAGCTTGCTTAAGCTGGTTGCTATAGCGTCCGCTTTGTTTGGTTTTTAGCTGTTGGCTTTTGCTAAGTATATATATATATATATATATATATATATATATATATATATATATATATATATATATGTCTCTGTGTGTGTGTGTGTGTGTGTGTGTGAAAACAGGCCAAACGCAAGAACTTGCTACTACACTCCACTTCATTACATAAAATAGGAAATCTTCCAAGAACTTCGGGCGCATTCCCGCCTAATAGAAATCTCGTCACAACAGGTGATAATCAGACGTCCCAGGGACCATTGGCATTGAGGGCCCACGGTGACGCCACGGACGAGGTTGTGCAGGATGATTTGTGCAGGAGATTGTGCAGGAGGTTGTGCAGGACGAGGTTGTGCAGGATAGGAGAGAGGGCAAACGGCGAGAGAAAGAGCAGTGAACCACTGCACCTACCCTCTCCTACACTCTCTCCACACACGCGGCAGCTCCGCCGAGCTTCCGCAAAGCGAGTGCCCTCATATGCCAGAGTGCGCTCCTCCTCTCCGCTACTCCGCCAACCACATGCTCCGGTTGCTAGGGTGAGGATAAGCGCACCCACCCGCAGCTGTTGCTATGGGAAAGGGAGGGAGTTGGAAAGATAACACCTGGCGGAGCGCGGACACCGACAGACGCCTGAGATGCCCGGAATAAGAAATGCATTCGCATATAAGAAAATGATCACAAAGTATGAATACGCGGACACAGCAAAGCGACGCAAACAAAAAAAAAAAAAAACCTTTTGGCGGCTGTCGCAGAGAAATCACACGAGAAAGTAAGAAGGAAATAAAAGCTTAAGGCATTCCGATTCGTAGAGTGGCTTCAGGAAGCAACTCGTCGAAAACGACAAGCCCAAGATTTGCTTATAATAAGTGGACCTTGCCACTGTTCAGCGGCTCCCAGAGGAGCAGCAGTATAAAATAAATATAAAAGTAAAATAGATACAATGTTTACCGTGGTGTGCGCCTGCGAGCGGCTGGCGTTTCGCTAGACACTGTGCCTAAAGCGGATCAACTACGGAGCTCGGATTTCCAGGAAGGCTCTCTCCTTTGAGCAGTCGATCATAAGCGCTACAAATCTGTTTCGGAGTTCATTTTTTTTTAAATGTCGAAAGCGGATTCCGATACATCGACGGAAACAACATTTTCTTGTCTGTGACGCCGCACTATAGCCGCACTCCGCAATATTTTCGACCCCCCCCCCCCACCTCCCCGGCCTCGTTTTTATTTTTCTTTACTTAGGGATTACTACAGTGCCAGCGAAGTGGACCTCTATAGCAATTTAATATATGAAAAGCGGCACAGATGCTAAGTGCGGAACCTTCACGAAGCTTTAGGGGCGGAGTTTGTATTTTAAGGCTTTCTAGTAATGTCTCATGCTCGCAGTGACCGCTGTCGGTCCAACTATTGTGCTAGCGTGCCAGCTGTCGCTATGCCCCTCACGTGGGAGAATACAAACGTATGCGAAACGGAGGCATCTTCAGTCTTACGGCGATTAGCGGAAAAAAAAACAAAGCAAAATAAAACGGCATAGTCAGTCAAGTGACCTCATGCTTTTTATGAATAAAGTTCTGAATTTTCAAAGTGCCATTAAAGTTTTTTTTTCTTAGGCAGTACCAAATGGTAGGCATGAAGTTTTATAAACTACAGCGGTGCTTGGGATGCTTACGGTGTCTTATTTCGTCATTCGATGCACTCAGAGAGGTTCCACTGTAGTTGTTTACAACGTAGGAATAAATGTAGGCTCTGCCCACACCCGTGGCTATTGCACCGAGAGAAAATTTTTATAGGTGCCTTGTCCAATAGAATTCGCTCAATTTCGTAACGTCTTGCTGTCGTGTCTCTGACATTCGGCCGAAAACTCGAGCATCGTGGGAAAATTTAGCAAAGATTCCGACATCACTGTTCGAGGAAAAAGAACACTTTAAGTATATAGGGACGGCGAGCTTTTAATTTCAAGAGCAAAAAAAAAAAGAAAAGTACTGTTACTACTTAAACAGCCAAACGAGACTCCCTCGCACAGGTGAATGGCTGGCCCACCGCAGTTCTGGGTGTGAAGGTTGCATTCATTTTTAGGTTGCATCCGACTGCAGAAATGAACTTTAACGAAGTACAGATTCACTTCGGATGCTTACGGTTGTTCGCTTCGCCCGACAGAGTACAGAACGAGGTGCAACACATAGCTAAGCTCGAGCAGTTCACCTGGGCTTTGGTTACGCATTGCGTATGAACAGGCGAGTAGCACTCGCTCGTTACTTTCATCGTGTTTACGCTTACTCGGACGACCCCGTTTACAACGTTCCGAAAGCTCCCGCGTTAAGCAACCACAAACAATAGCAACGCTTGTCCAGGTAACTCGTTGGCGTGCGTATACAGCGAGGCAACGTAGAGTCCCATTGTTCCGTTGTCCAAGCTCGCCGCTCGTTTCCATGCGATTCCCAAGGGGGCAGTAATTACGGATCGCGCAAATTTTCTCCAACGGCAAACGGGCATGCGGGCATTCACTAATGAGGTGCGCGGCCCGTAGTTGCATTTAAATCACCGCCAAGGCAAGCGAGTCGGGTGTGGTGAACTATCTCGCTAAACACGCAAAAGAACATTCGTAATTGTACACACCAAACGCGCGGACTTGCACAGAGTTCATTTTATTTACGACTGGAAGAAGGAAATTTCAAGGGCAACACTTGCTGGGTCCTTGCCACGACCTTGCAGAATGAGGATTTGGGTTGCCAAGCATTTTGGAGCAGTGCGTCAATGAAGAAAAAATAAATCAAGATCTTTATCTCTAAAAAAAACCTCACAGGGTCACTTACGCGATCGCCTAAGACGATTAGAAGGCCAAAGTCATCTTATGATACTCTTAAATTGATGTATGGATCCATACGACACACTATCTAAAAGCTCTCCAGCACCAACTTGGTTTTGCATCGCCTCCATTAACGGACCAGCTTTGAGCAGCTTTATTTAGCTTATTTATTTATTTACAGATCCCTCTAGGGGCATTGTGGAAAGGGGTGGTAGAGATAATGCGCTATATATATATATATATATATATATATATATATATATATATATATATATATATATATATATATATATATATATATATATATATATATATATATATATATATATATATATATATATATATATATATATATATATATATATATATATATATATATATAAGGGAAAGAAGTGTATACCTAAGGGCTCGTTTTTTCCGTGTTTTAACACAATATTAATGAGATCTAACAGACAATAATGCCAAGGAATGTACAGGGGAAGTTATTAGAACCAATGGAATGTAAATAAGAAGAAAGAAGTAAGAAAAGTGGAAAAAATAACCAGCCGTGAGCAGGAACGGCTGGTTATTTTTTCATCCACTTTTCTTACTTCTTTCTTCTTATTTACATTCCATTGGTTCTAATAACTTCCCCTGTACATTCCTTGGCATTACTGTCTGTTAGATCTCATTAATATTGTGTTAAAACACGGAAAAAACGAGCCCTTAGGTATACACTTCTTTCTCTTATTTCATTGAACGAGGGTCTCGTACTGGCAGACTTGGTGTGTTTAGGTTGCATAAGAGGGACAATTAATCAGCTGCCCGCTCATAATAAGTTCACGTGCTACGTGACACCAAACATGCGAATAAGAGTGTTTTCACACTCGTCGCTCGGCTTATAGATGGCGCTGACTGTCACTCCTACTTCTAAATTCACATATAAACCCAAAAAAAGTGCATGGAGGGAAGGCCGCTGTGATAGCTCAGTGGTTAGAGCATCGAACGCGTTATTCGAAGGTCGTACGTTCGTTTCCTGCTCACGGCTGGTTATTTTTTCATCCACTTTTCTTTCTTCTTATTTACATTCCATTGGTTCTAATAACTTTCCCTGTACATTCCTTGGCATTACTGTCTGGTAGATCTCATATATATATATATATATATATATATATATATATATATATATATATATATATATATATATATATATATATATAGAGAGAGAGAGAGAGAGAGAGAGAGACAGAGAGAGAGCCAAATATAGATTATTGTAATAGAAATCGCAATTCAACTTATGAACTTGTAAGCACACAAAACATACTGGAAAAGTGAGTTACAATATGTGAATGGGTGAAGGTGAAATACAAAAAAAAATATTTTGACAGTAACTACAACCTAGCAATAGTCCAAGAAAAAAGTTCACTGAAAATAAAAGTACAGAATGAAAAAAAAACAGGAGAAAGGAGGATAAAAAAAGAAAAAAACCCATCGGCAACAGTCCTGTATGCCTAGATAATTATGAGGATGCGATGAGCGGTTTTCGGTACATAAGTACTTTTTAAGAGTATGACAGAACTTTGTCTGGTCTTGCTCTGACGCAAGATCATCTGGTAAAGTGATTTATTGATATGTGGGGTTTAATGTCCCAAAACCACCATATGATTATGAGAGACGTCGTAGTGGAGGGCTGCGGAGATTTCGACCACCTGGGGTTCTTTAACGCGAACCTAAATCTGAGAACATGGGTCTACAACATTTCCGCCTCCATCTAAAATGCAGCCGCCGCAGTCGGGATACGATCCTGCGACCTGCGGGTCAGCAGCCGAGTACCTTAGCCAGTAGACTCGGCGGGTCATCATCTGGTAAATCATTCCACAAAAGAATAGCTCGTGGAAGAGCCGACTGGTTCAAAGCGTTAGTAATGCCGTACATGCGTGATATGCTAAAGCCCTTATGTAGTCTGTCCGAAGTTGGATGTGCTAGATTAAGGGGAATAGATGGCGTCATGCTGGCGTGGATGAGTTTGTGGAATAGTGATAAAAGTTAAATGTCACGGCGAATTTTCAGTGGCTCGAGTGCAAGACCATATTTAATCTGTGTTACGCTGGACGGGTAGCTGTGATTACGCGCTATGAATCGACTAGCTATGTTATGTATACATTCTAACTTACCTATGAGGTACTGTTGATATGGTGACCAAATGGAGGATGCGAACTGAAGTTGAGGACGGATTAGAGCAAGATAAGCCTGTTTACGTACATCGGAGGGAGCACTGTATAGGTTTCGGCGCAGAAAACCTGGTGATCTCGATATGTTGGCACAGATAAAAGGGACATACGTGGACTACGAAAGCGTAGAAGTTAAGTTTATGCCTAGGTATTTGTAATGGTCAGTACGTTCTACAATACTATTATCAATTATGTATTGAATACTAAAGTTAACACGTTTGCGACTAAAAGTGATTAGTTTGCATTTGGAAATATTAACTGTCATCTGCCATGTTTTGCACCACTCACTAATACGCTCGAGGTCTTTTTGAAGGGTTAGATGATCACTACTGTCGCGAATGGGACGACAGATAATGCTGTCATCGGCAAATATACGCATACACGATAATAGGCTATCAGGCAGGTCATTAATGTAGATGAGGAAAAGTAATGGACCAAGACCACTGCCTTGTGGAACACCAGAGGAAACGTAACAAAGTGATGAAAAGTGATTGTTGGCGATAGTGAATTGTTAGCGGTTAGTCAAGAAGTTTATGAGCCATGTTAGCGTGCGTGATACTAGTTTTAGTGATGACAGTTCAAAAATGAAGCGACAATGAGCAGCACGATCGAATGACTTTGCAAAATAAAGAAAAACAATCTGTCTGTGGATTACTGCTCATGTTAGAATGTAGGTCGGTGGTGAACTCAAAGAGCTGAGTCTCGCAAAAATGACCCTTTCGGGAGACGTGCTGGTTGGGGAAAAGAAATTGTTAGATTCCAGATGCACATAAATGTTAGAACTTATGATATACTCAAGCATCTTGCAACATATGCACGTCAAGGAAATGGGGCGATAGTTTCCAGGTGAACTTTTACTACCACGTTTATGAACTGACACTACCTTCGCTATCTTCCAGTCAGAAGGCAAGGTGATGTCGTGATGACGACATCACGTCGTTATGTGACTAGATATTGACGCCATAACTTTCCAGGTATTAGTGATCTGTGACGTTGCCATGACGTCTTTGTATGACGTCATCGCGTGATAGTGATCTTTTGTATGATTCATGTTGACGCCACCGACGGTCGATTTTGGTATTTAGCGAGTCATCTAAGGCTCTCGCTCATAAACTGAGAGTCAGAATAAAGAAGCGGATGACATGCGCAGGTTGAGATTACATTATACATTGTTTCTGACGAAGCATGCTGGCCTCGATAAGCCGCCTCCTTCCACTATACTAGTTGGCAAAGTCTGTATTCACGAATAGCACTTAAGCCATGATTTCTCTTAAAGTTTTGCGCTCAATCACAATAGTGGACGTGTTATTTGTGAAGCCCAGCAGTCAATGGTAGAGAACACCTGCGAAACAGGATGGCCGTATATCAAGCCTCCGTTTCTTGCATTTACAAAAAATGTAAGAGCTTAACGTTAAAAGAACAAACTTTGTAGAAAATTTTTTTGACTATTCCTCGCTAAAATTTGAGCATACACAGACATAAAAAAGAAGACAAAAAAAACACAAAAAATAGAAAACAACGAAGGGGAAAAAAAAAGGGGGGGGGAGAACTTACGAGACATTTCTGACGGCATGTTAAGCCGATGCGCTGCGCTCGTTATCAAAAAAATTGCCCGCAGCTTCCCTCGGGGCAACACTGAGGAAGATGCGGAGCATATAATTGGTTAACGGGGTGTTAAAGTGCGACTTACTTGAGTCGATGGCTAAATTGGTTAACGTGGTTGTGAAATAGGGTGTTAAATTGCGACTTACTTGGGTCGCTGGCTAAATTGGTTAACGTGGTTGTAGGAGGGGTGTTAAATGAGTGAACACGTACGACACGTATGCGAAAGGGCGGTGTTTATTTATTGCGACGAACTTTAAGCACGATGGCTTTTAGATGCCACTTTGGCCGGCGCTGGTCAAAGGGACGTCGATTATTGCGACCTCGGACGTCGACGCGCCGTACAAACCAACCGACGAGCGGCAACTGAGCGAGCGAGCACCGACCTTGAGTATATATACAGCGCGACGGCGCATGCACTGTCAGCTGTCGAATGTTCGAGAAGGGGGAGAAGCGCAACGGCGCATGCGCGCGCGTCAGCTGCCGATGTTTTCGAAGCGTGACGGCGCATGCGCGCTACATTATACAGCTAGCGAATGTTCGTGAAGAGGAGAAGCGCACGCGGTGTGTAGAGGAGGAAGGGTGCACAGATGGTGGAGTAGTGAAGCGCGCGCGGTGTGTAGAGGAGGAAGGGATGCACAGATGGTGGAAGAAGGAGGAGGAAGCTTGCGGACGGCGCCGCACTACAAGCCTCGAGTATTAGATGCTCCGCATCTAAAAGGTTTGCAATCTATGGACCTCTTGAGGCTTCTGACCTCACGGGTCGGAATAGCCTATGTTGACGCCAAGGGGAAGCGAAGAGAGCGTATTAAAGACAACTTCCCCACGAGAAAAAATTCAATGGCTTTTGGGAGTTTAACATCATTGTGAACGGTATGAGAGAAGTTCACTACCCGCGGAAACGTATTACGCTCAAGCCTTTTTGTAGAAGTATGCTAGCAATGATTTAATTAAGCTTTAAATAATGATAGCAGGATGTTTTTTTAGAAATTTAGGCAAACAATCATGCTAATTTAGGGCGCGTGTTTGAGTATATGCGAGGCTAAGCTGTAAGGAAGCAGTCAGATTGATACTCTACAACGAACGGTGGTGCGTACAATTGTGTTTGTTTACACTGAAAAAGGGTTTATTGACGACTGTTGCGACGGTGGTCCTACGAAGAAACACGATCGTGCAAGAGCAACGGTCAAGCAGATGCCGGCGATGATCAGCACGAGCCGAGCGAGCGAAGCCCAGCACCCAGTACCCAAGCGGTGGCGATGTTGCTTGCCAACGACGCTCTTTCTTCTTCACAATTTGCCCCCGCCGAAAAAGAGCCATCCTGGCGACCTAAGAGTCTGGAGGCAGAGGGCTATAATATGGCTTCAGGCGGGCGACGTGGACTATGTCACGTCCACGCCGGCGCATGTCGTCAGATGGGGAAAGTGGCTCGATGAGAAAATTCACCGGCGAGGTTTGCTCCAAAACGCGGTATGGGCCCTCGTACTTTGGAACGAGTTTTGAGGAAATGCCGGGGGTTTGGTAAGGAACAGCCAGCCATACAAGTGATCCCGGGGAATAGCTGGGGCTTCGTGAAGAGTCGACGTTGTTTTCTTTCTGGCGCTGTTGTTCTCGAGACGTAAAGGTGCGTGCGAGTTCACGGCACTCTTCCGCATTTCGTGCAGCTTCGGACACAGATGGGCATTCGGATGCGTCAGGACGGTATGGAAGGAGAGTATCGATGGTGTGGGATGGTTCGCGTCCATAAAGAAGAAAGAAAGGTGAAAATCTAGTGGTAGACTGTGCCGCGGTGTTATATGCGAACGTAATGAATGGAAGAATGCGATCCCAGTTAGTATGATCGGATGTCACATACATGGCGAGCATATCGCCAAGGGTGCGGTTAAATCTCTCCGTGAGCCCGTTAGTCTGCGGGTGGTATGCCGTGGTCTTGCGATGAACAACATGGCATTCAGAAAGCAGAGACGTGACGACTTCTGATAGGAAGGCTCGACCTCGATCGCTTAGTAGTTCTCGAGGTGCACCATGTCGTAATATGAAGCGATGAAGGATGAAGGATGCTACGTCCCGCGCAGTGGCACTTGGAAGGGCGGCGGTCTCAGCGTAGCGTGTTAAATGGTCCACAGCGACTATAATCTACCGATTTTCATCTGATGTTGTCGGTAGAGGGCCATAGAGATCAATTCCGATCCGATCGAAAGGTTTGGCAGGGCACGGAAGCGGTTGAAGCGCACCGGACGAGTGGAAAGGCGGTGATTTGCGACGTTGACAGTCAGGACAGCCCATAACGAATTTTCGAACGAAATTATACATTCCGCGCCAGTAGAAGCGATGGCGAATGCGTTCGTAAGTTTTGAAAACTCCGGCATGACCACATTGGGGATCGTCGTGAAAGGAGGCGCAGATTTGTGATCGCAAGCTGCGCGGGACAACCAAGAGCCACTTACGACCTTCGGGGGCGTAGTTGCGTCGGTGTAGTAGCCGATCACGAATGGCGAAATGAGCAGCTTGACGTCGGAGAGATCGTGGTACCGCAGTGGTTGACGATCCAGAAAGACAGTTAAAAAGAGAAGCGATCCACGGGTCCTTGTGTTGTTCACTGGTAAAGGAGTCGAGGTCGAGAGATGCGATGGAGATACCAGTGGTTCCGCAGGCCGAGTCGGGAGGTAGAGGCGAACGCGACAGGGCGTCGGCGTCAGAATGCTTGCGTCCGCTGCGATAGATGACACGAATGTCGTACTCCTGGATTTGCAGTGCCCACCGAGCTAGGCGGCCAGAAGGGTCTTTCAATGGGGCGAGCCAACAAAGTGCATGGTGGTCCGTTACCAGGTCGAATGGGCGACCGTACAAATAAGGGCGGAACTTGCAAAGCGCCCACACTAGCGCCAAGCACTCTTTTTCAGTGACGCTGTAATTGGCCTCAGCTTTAGTAAGTGTGCGACTCGCATAAGCGACGACGTATTCGGAGTAGCCCGGCTTGCGTTGGGCGAGGACGGCGCCTAGACCAACCCCACTAGCGTCTGTGTGAACTTCCGTTGCAGCTGTTGGGTCGAAATGCCGAAGAATCGGAGGAGATGTTAGCAGACTACGGAGCGTGGCAAAAGCGACGTCGCAGTCAGAAGACCAGGATGAAAGGTCTGCATCACCGCGTAGGAGGTTGGTCAGTGGTGACATGATCGATGCAAAATTTCGCACGAAGCGCCGGAAGTACGAACATAGTCCGACAAAACTGCGTAATTCTTTCAGTGTAGTAGGTTTCGGGAACTCAGCGACTGCTCGCAGTTTTGCAGGGTCGGGTCGAACACCATGCTTGGAGACGATGTGCCCTAAGATGGACAGCTCTCGCGCGGCGAAGCGGCACTTTTTAAGGTTCAGTTGGAGCCCAGCGTTGGTTAAACACGTCAGAACCAGTTGGAGCCGAAGCAGATGCGAAGGAAAATCGGGAGAGAAAACGACAATGTCGTCGAGGTAGCATAGACACACAGACCACTTCAGTCCACGCAGTGTGTTGTCCATGAGCCGTTCAAACGTGGCAGGAGCATTACAAAGACCAAATGGCATTACGTTAAATTCGTACAGGCCATCTGGTGTAATGAACGCAGTTTTCTGGCGATCAGCTTCTGCCATAGGAACCTGCCAGTATCCAGATCGTAAGTCTAAGGAGGAGAAGAATTCGGCTCCTTGTAGGCTGTCAAGGGCGTCGTCTATGCGCGGTAATGAATAGACGTCTTTCCGCGTCACCTTGTTTAATCGCCGGTAGTCGACGCAAAATCGAATCGATCCATCTTTTTTTCGAACTAGAACGACAGGAGATGCCCAAGGACTGTGCGATGGTCGAATAACGCGACGGCGTAGCATCTCTTCGACCTGGTCGTTGATGACGTGACGTTCTGCAGCAGAGACACGGTACGGTCTTTGACGCAATGACTGGTGCGAACCGGTGTCAATGTAGTGGTGCACTGCGGAAGTCCGACCCAATTGCGGCTGAGAAACGTCGAATGAATTCGCGAAGTGCTGGAGGAGATTAAGAAGCTCGGCGCGTTCATGGGCACTTAAGGTGTCGGCGATGGAACTCGAGGAGGTGTCACTCGATGAGCACTCCAGTGGGGAAAGGGCATGAAGTTCGGTCGAGGCGCTACTGCACGATTCGTCTGGCATGTTAAGGAATAAATAGGAATCGAGGTACTCCACTCGACCGAGACATTCGCTGGCAAGTAGCGTAAGCGGTGCAGAAAGGGGGTTGTGGACGAAAATATTGCTTCGGCCCGCAGTGAAGTCGAGTGTAGCGAAAGGCAAGGAAACGGCTCTGCGGCTCATGAAAATGTCGGAAGGTGTAAACATTACTGTAGCATCGTTATAGTCATCGCAGCAAACCGGGACAACGGCAAGAGAGGCTGGCGGAATTTCAGTGTCCTCACGCACGACAAGTTTTGGCGACCGCTCAAGGGTTTCGTGCAAAGGTTCGTCACACAGGTGCGAAAATTGAACTTCAGCGCGTGCGCAGTCGATGATGGCATGATGATTTGACAGAAAGTCCCACCCGAGGATAACGTCATGCGAGCACACCGAAAGGACGATGAACTCGACAACGTATGGATGAATATGCGGGCCGTACAGGTGCCAAGAGGTCGAACTTGTTGTGCGCTAGCTGTACGAAGCGATAGTCCAGAGAGCGGCGTGGTCACTTTGCGTAGGGAGCGGCAGAGCTGGGCGGCTATAACAGAAACGGCAGCACCTGTGGCGACGAGGGCAAAGGTAGAAACACCATCGACAGATATAGCGACGACGTTAGCTGGTGAAGTGCGAGGACTTGAGCATTTCGACGACGGCGCAGTTCTTGCCTCTGGAACTGCGGCGTTCAGTTTTCCCGGTTGGAGGAAGCGGGTCGGGGACGCATTGGGGACAGAGATCGCCTGCGAGGAGACAGTGAGCGGGGAGAGTGAGTTTGAGGCTGGTGTGACCGAGACTCAGGAAAGTTAGTGCATCCATACTGCGGTGAGGGATAGGGAGCAGGTATGTGCATGGGCTGTGGGTCATACGGTAACGGCCGAGTAGCGTCGTGGAGTGGTTGGAAGCGACGGTGACAATATCGTGCCACGTGTCCTGGAGTACCGCAGGCGTAGCAGATCGGTCGATTGTCAGGAGTGCGCCAGGAATTGCTGACTCGTGGTGCGGCCCAAGGTGTCGAAAATGGGGCGGAGTGGGGAGCGACTGAAGACATGGGTGGCAAATGCTGCTGGCGGGGTCTGCTACGTACCACCTGGGCATACGTAAGAGGCGCGGCCACGGGCTGCATTGCCGGCGCATGGGCAACAGGCATGGCCACAGGCTGCTGGTGGGCAGCGACGGGAACAGCCTGAGCTACCTCTTCGGCAATAACGTCGCGGAGTGGTGAGGGCAGACGAGAGGACGGCGGCTGCTGCGTGAAGGGAATCAACGACAGTTGCCGAGCTACTTCTTCACGCACAAAGTCTTTAATCTCTTGCAGGGTTGGTGAGTGGTCGGGAACAGAAGTGAGACTGGAGAGCGAGTCGGCGTGTGAGGAAAATGGCCGAGTCAGGGCGCGCTGCTTGCTCACCTCGTCGAAACTTTGACACAAAGTGACAAGTTCCGCAACGGTGGCAGGATTACGGGCCAGGAGCAGCTGATATGCACCGTCATTTATCCCTTTGAGGATGTGTTGAATCTTCTCCGACTCGGGCATGGTGGTGTTCACACGGTTGCAAAGACCAATAATGTCTTCGATGTAGCTGGTGAAAGATTCCGTTGGCTTTTGTGCGCGAATCCGCAAGCGTTGTTCGGCTCTGGACTTGCGGACTGCGGGTCGGCCAAAAACGTCAGCAAACAAGGTTTTAAAGATGGACCACGTCGTGATGTCGTTTTTGTGGTTGTTATACCACATTTCGGCCACGTCAGTGAGGTAAAAGATGACGTAAGTCAATTTGTCCGCGTCATCCCACTTGTTGTTTGCGCTCACCAGTTCATAGTTAGCGAACCAGTCTTCCACGTCGGTCTCATCAGCTCCGCTAAAGACCTTGGGCTCTCGCAAACGAAGAACGCCGGGGTTGCTGGGGGATGGAGTGGAAGAGCCAGGTTGCGCGTTGTTGGTAGCCATGATGGGAGGTAGCGTTCGGTTGCGCAGCTCCAGGTTCAGGCGACGGCGAATGGCAGCACCCAGGTTCAGGTGACTGGGAATGTCAGCACCTTCCACCAATTGAAAAAGGGTTTATTGACGACTGTTGCGACGGTGGTCCTACGAAGAAACACGATCGTGCAAGAGCAACGGTCAAGCAGATGCCGGCGATGATCAGCACGAGCCGAGCGAGCGAAGCCCAGCACCCAGTACCCAAGCGGTGGCGATGTTGCTTGCCAACGACGCTCTTTCTTCTTCACAACACTAAATTCTTACTCTGAAGCATAAATCTGGCCATTTTTCTTTTCACACTACACTGGCACCCTTTGGCTAAAAAATTTTCCTTTTATAAAAAAATCTAGATAGCTATCTAAACATAAACTGAGTTCTTCTGGTGTTCACCTTAAATGATCTTTTTTTTTTGTTGAGTACTTCTCAGAAATTGCTAACGCGTCATGTATGTCCCTCAAGAGGAACCATCGGAGCCTCTGGTAAACAAGTTGCATAGAAATGATAGTTGCCTCTGTAGTTATCAAAAGAAAAAAAAAGCAAAAAAATACCGCGTTTGAGTCGGTGAGCTGATCGTACTAAAAGGACTAACAATTTCAAGCAGCGAAATGTAACAGACATCTGGCTTCGAAAGCGCTGAATAAGATAATAGAAGAAAAAAATTTTAAGCCAAAATAAGTAAGAACAACATCGAAGACTGAATCGTTTGCTTTCATAAGGTCGACCCAGTGAGAGAGTCTGTTTTTTCCCTTATCGAACCGGGTCACAACTCACAAGAGCTGAACAGAAATGATTTAAAAAGACATGAAGCAAGGAAAAATGAGGCGGGCAGTGGTCCACGAAGTTTCCCTCGCCTTTGTGAGCATGCTATGGGGACACTAAGGCTATTGATCATTCTTGAAAAAAATCTACCAACACCGCTCATCTCTGAATAATAAAAAAACGCATGATAAAAATGCTCTTTTCATACCATTCAGTAAAATGTTTCTCCAGCGCTTTTTTCATAAAATTTCCCCTCTTGGACCCCTTCGTATAGTGGTCCTTAAGTGGCCAGGAAGGTGCTTGTACATGTTTAAAGGCGCTTCTTCAAAGTGATGTTTTGGACAACACTTAGCAAAGTGATGAATCGGGATAGTTAGCAGACGTTCATATTAAAAAAACGCATAGTTTGACAGTTACTCAAAAGTACCAAAGGGCGGCGAAGAAATAACATCAAGTACATACGTGTCGGAAACCTGTTCCTTCTTCGTAATCTTTTAGTCGTTTGAGTAAATGTCACTCTAAGTGAATTTCTTCACAAATTTCGGTTAATGTAACATAACGTCTTTTAAGTACCCTTCTGAATTTTGTTGAAAACGACCTTTGCTTTTAGGGGTGAAGCTCCTTAGGGCCAATCCTTGTTGGCGTCCGTGACAATCCATAAAACCGAAACCGAAACGGAACACATGTACTATGAAAAACCATTAAAAAACTGTGCAAAAAACGACTTTATGTGAACTACATCAATCAAGTATATGACATCACAATATGTGGTCGCCTGCGTCCGTCCGTCCGTGCGTGCTTCTGTCCACCTCTACGTCCGTCTGTCCATCCATGCGTCCATCTTTCCCTCCACGAGTCCATCCATCTGTACCTCCATGCATTCATGCATCCGTCCACCTGTTCGTCCATCCTTGCGTGCGCCCTACCACCCATCCATCTGTCCGTCCTTTACTCGTAGATATTATGGACCTTAAGACCTAGCTTCACCCACTGGTCGTCATTCACTTCGTGGAGACGCATGTGATTTATTAAGGCAAAAACCTTAGATGCCTCATCAAACGCGAATACGTCACCGTCGCCGCCTTTCAGTGTGATGCAAAAAATCACCGCCACGTGATGAAGCCACCAAATGACGTCATCGCGACGCCACAGGCTCTCAATATTTCTGACATGCCCATGACGTCGATGGTGATGTTGAATAACGGGACGTCAGATGATCTTATCGTGACATAACGATACGTCACTGGGTCAAAGGTGTGCCGATCACGGAGCCACTGAAGAACCACGTGAAATGCACAAAGCTTGCAATGCACCCGATCTCGGAGGCAGTTCAAAGCCAAGTTGGGTACAGAAAGCTTTCGGGTAGGGAGGGTACCATTGAGTGAGAAGAAAAAGAAGTTGACTTACGTCTTCCATTAAGAATACAAACAAACAAACAAACAAACAAACAAACAAACAAACAAACAAACAAACAAACAATCTTCCATTCGTTTTCCCAGAGTGGGTGAGAGTGATACACAAAGGTTCATCAAGCAGACCCGTTAAGAAGCGAGGGAGCTTCAAAAGCGGAACTGTTCTTGGTCGGCAATTTCATGTCCGGGATTCGTGGTAACGCTTGTGGGCATCGTGAGCGGGTATGCACCATCGGATAAACCCCAACAATCACCACTGGCCCATTGAAAGTGAGGGCTCAACAAACGGGTATGTGCCGCATAAATCTGTGCGGCCTGCCAGAAAACTGTCATCATCATAAACACGTATGTGCCACAGAAACTGCGTGAATCCCGGTGCGAACAAACTTCCACCAAAAAAAGGAAGTGCGCCACGGTTAGCTCAAGAAACGGCGTTCACGTTACCAAAGTCAAAGTCAAGTGATGCTCTGTGCTTATATAAAGGGTAACAGCTATACTACTATCTCAAAGCTTAACTAGTAGGGTTTAATGAAGAGCAAAGATACAACAAATCTGAGAGACTTGCGAAACATAGAAATGCTTTAGCCTTACGAACGCCAGCAGCTCCGCTGTTTCATCGATATCCGCGAGGTGGAGTCGGTCGAATTCCTCTAATAAGTAAACTGAATTACCTTCGCTACTAGGCTCCTTTTCTAATCCACAATAATGGACGAACATGGGCCAGCACTAAACCAGAAACAACAACAACAACAACAACAACAACAACAACAACAACAACAACAACAACAACAACAACAACAACAACAACAACAACAACAACAACAACAACAACAACAACAACAACAACAACAACAACAACAACGACAACGACAACGACAACGACAACGACAACAACAACAACAACAACACTGCTGCTGGACATTGCCCCGCCATAGTGGTCTAGTGGCTAAGGTACTCGGCTGCCGAGCCGCAGGTCACGGGAGCGAATACCGGCAGCGGAGGCTGCATTTCCGATGGAGGCGGAAATGTTGTAGGCCCGTGTGCTCAGATTTGGGTGCACGTTAAAGAACCCCAGGTGGTCGAAATTTCCGGGGACCTCCACTACGGCGTCTCTCATAGTCATATGATGGTTTTGGGGTGTTAAACTCCGCATATCAATCAATCAATCAATCAATCAATCAATCAATCAATCAATCAATCAATCAATCAATCAATAAATCAGTCAATCAATGCTGCTTGACATCAAGCTTCAACTAGTCGCATAACTACACACAACCGCCAAAGCAAACTATACGTTAGGCGGGTGGTCTCGCAAGACAATCACAATGCGCCTGCAGTGAATGCGCAGGTCGATTTGTAAGGAACCAAACTTTGATGCGGGTAGGGGGACAAGGGGGACGTAAGGGGGGAGGGAAAGCAGCGCGTCAAGCGTTCCTAAGCTGAGAACGAAGAACCTAACTTTTCGTTCATATGGCGTGGACGCGGTGGCGCCAACTTTTTAAACTCCTTAGTGACGATCGAAACGAATCTCTCGCAAGCATTCGCTGCAAGTGTACGCTTACACACACTTCTCTCAGTCGCACTTCGCAAGTTTGTTTGGCGCTCTGAGGGAGCGAGCGACTTTATCAGAAAATTCGCCATCACTCGATGACAGCAATGTGAGGAGAAGGAAGAAGGAGAGAGAGTAGACAATGAAGTAGGGGACATTGTTTGTTAACATATAACGGAAGACATCTGATTCTACGAAGAAGTTCCTTGTGACGTCATTTCTTGCCATTGACGAGATCACTTTTTGTTTGCCGGAAACCCGACCTTCACAGCTTGTTAGGAGTCGCGAAGTTTGACAGTTCTATTTTTGCTTGCGTCGGGAAACTTTAAAGTGTTGCTGGGCCAACTGCACAGAGAAAAGACAGTTCCGCTCAACAGTTGCATTGAACGAATGGACGTGAGGAAGAAATTATGTGAGCTTTTAACTTTTGATTTGACGATTGATATGCAGGGTTTAACGTCCCAAAACCACCATATGATTATGAGAGACGCTGTAGTGGAGGGCTCCGGAAATTTCTACCACCTGAGAGTCCTTTAACGTGCACCCAAATATGAGCACACGGGCCCACAGCATTTTCGCCTCCATCAAAAATGCAGCCGCCGCAGCTGGGATTCGATCTCGCGCCCTGCAAGTCAGTAGCCTAGTACCTTAGCCACTAGACCACAGCGATGGGCAAATTTTGACTTTTGACTCAAAGGGATTGAGTGAGGACGTCAGCGGAAACTGCAGCTTTACGTTTACTTCACTCATTTATTACGTACGACGATCATGAGCGCATCCTGGCGTCGAGAATTGACAAGTGTGAAATCGGTGTAGTTATGCCCGTACAGATAATCCTCGGAAGCATTCATATGTGCTCTTTCGACGTCTCACAACAGAAATGCAGTATGGGTACGTTCCTGTCCCCCATCCTCGGTAATGACAAACAACAACGACTGGTTATTACAACGTTCTACTGCTCGTTGCAACACGCCAAAAGGGCTGTCGCGGCGAAATAGGACGTAGCACCGGCCTGATGAATCCGCTCTCAAAGCGGGACATTCCTCCTGAAGCAGCGGGAGGCCATAGACGCACTTGGCGATGATGAAATCGTGATCCCATCTTGCATTACTCCACCGAGCCTACGCTAACGCAGAGGACGGTGACCCCTGCGGGATCCGAGGTAAAAACGAATCACGCGAGACTCGGTGCGGAGTTGGGAATCCCTAATTGCGCGCACTTAATTTGGTCACGAAACGAAGCCATCGTGGGCCGCACGCTGAACTGTGTTGGTGGGTGAAAAATGCGTTCTCATCCATGCCTTGGAACAGCATTACGGTAGAAGTACAGTATATAGAAGGTACGTGCAGGCATACTTTGTTGAACACGATGCTCAATACATATTCAAATGCCACCATGAGGTCGAAACGTTGCCCAATTTTCAAGCGGTGATTGCATTGACCGACCTGTGTAGCAGGTGATGGCGCTGATCCGAAGAACTCTCTCCCTCTCTAGCTCTCTCTCTCTCTCTCTCTCACACACGCACGCACACGCACACACACACCGCACACACACACACCGCACACACACACGTGTACACACACATACACACACACGCGCACCGCACACATACACACACACATACACACGCACTCGCACACACGCACACGAACACACATGCACACCGCACACACACACACACACACACACACACGCACACGCACACATAAACGCGTGCGCGTGCACAAACTTTTCACCCACAGCTGGCACGCACAAAATAATAACAAAACACAATAATTAACCTGCTCATGCAACTTGTACCGAGAGTCTTCCTCAATTCACTTATGTATTCTAATTTTTTTAATTTGAAGCCTCCTGCGTAACGATGAGGTCTGGGCTGGTTGCGATCCCCTCTTTTGTGTTTCACACTCCATGATGACTTTGCGGGTGGCTGAGTCGAAACAGGATCACTGAACTGTGTCTCTCTTTCAATAGACTCGGAGAGGAGGGAGAGACGTCTGGGAATCACGAGGCGCTAATCTCGGCTTCGGGTGAGTGATCCTCGCTCTTGAACTGCATATTGAACCCAGTGTGCTGTAGCGTACATTACAATCTTTTGACCTTTTTTTTTTGTTCTCATTGAGCGTGCTTGGCGAGATTATTATGGAAGTCAGTGTGATCAGACTAGGGAGTGAATAGGTAGGTCACTGTAAGACGTAGTATACGTTAATTAAGACGCGATAAGACGGAGGATTGCTTGTGAACACACGCAGTGGCAGGTACTGAGAAGGCGCGAGGTCCTACGCACTGGCGTAAGCCAACTATGGACGGTGAAAGTCATCTTCTGTGTCTTGTCAGTCGATGTATCGATGTATTGCCGGCGAGAGGGGTCAATAACTTCATTCCGTGACATCATAGCTTGTTCAAAGCTGAGGTGATACCGGATGCGCTGCAAAGGCGCGTGAAATACCTCCGATCACTGTGTAACCACGCAATGTGATTTGACACTCCTTTTGGATAACCTATGTTGGGTTGTTATGCAGTGATTAGAGGCATTTGGAGCATTCTGCATTTCACGCTGTTAAGCAGTGCCTTCGGTATCGTCCCAGCTCTTACAGAGTGACGATCTCACGAGAAGTCGTTATCACGTGTCACCAGCTTACGCGTTTTTATATTATGAGACCTCATAGTGATGTCATAATGACCCGATGTAAATTGCGCGAATACAACGATGAACAAGGTAAGAGAGAGAGAGGGGGGACCCGCTTTGGACTTCTCTCTCTCTCCCTGGTTGTCGTCGTTTTGTAGTTTTGTTTTGTTATGTTTTTACCTCGGATACCAGCCCGTTCAGTTGTCCGTGCACTGTAGCGACATGATTACAGTGCAGCGGTGAATAAATATTAGCAGGACATAATAAATTGCCTCAAGACAATTTTTTTATGTGACGAAATGTCTTTTCTAGTGTATGTGCGCATGTTTGTATTTTTTTTCTTCACAATTGTCAATACTTTGCATTGTAGTAACTCTCTCTGTTGTGTCATATGATTGACACTTAATTTTTGAAAGTAGTTTACTATCTACTTATGTATAGGTTAAAAAAGTTACTGTTTTGTTCTCGGTATTGCACTTGCTGTGAACTCCTTGGGGCAGAGGCCACCGTCAGACGTATAAAGCCTTTAGTCTTTGTCTGCTCAGGTAACAGTTGAAGTAAAGCTGAATCGAAATGAATTTACATCAAGAATTATCGCGACTTGTGGCGTCATGTTGGCGTCACTGGGTGGCATGGAACCGCCATCACGTGGTAATCTTTTTGCGTCACTCATGTTGACGCGGTTGGTAACATTTTTTTGTGTTTTATGAGGCACAATGTCTTTCCCCTTTACAAATGTTATTTACCATTGGGAGGAGGACCTCTCCAGCTAGCCACAATGAAGGACCTCCGACAAGACGTATGAACTGATGGATGCAAGAAACAGTGTTTCTTTATTTCCTCCTCATTAGAGGGTAGAAGAAGGAAAAAAAAAAACAGTTCTTATTTTTGTCACTAGACATTTGGCCAACATATATGACTGTCTTTAACTACAGAGAGAAAGTATGTGAGAATAAGAAGACCGAAAATTTGCGTTCTTTTTGGCAAGTTCATTGCGGATGGATTGCGGTGCTATCTAGACATATCACGTTTAGCCACTGCCGCAGACACAGTGAGAGTATAAAAAAAAACATGGCTGTAAATGTCGTAAAGAAAATACAAAGGTGCTCTTATTTTCATTGTTAACACAATAATTGTTCGTACACGTTGGTACAGATAGAGATTCGTTCTTCGCAACATTTGTTCATGCCTAAAGATGCGTTCTTGCTAGGGAAGCAAGTAGCACCCGCATGTGCAGCTGAGTTTCTGTTCATATTGTTATGTTCTCTCATATATTTTCTGACGTCAAAATGTGCAAGAGAGCTGAAGACTTCGTCAGGCTATTTAGCCTGTAGCCCCAGCTTGCTCCTCTGTGTGAAGTGGAAATAAACACCACTTTACTTCACTGGAGGCACATACAGGAAAAACTGAAAGTCGGAGACAGATACAAGAAAAGCGAAAATGAATCATCGAGAATGGAGAAGGAGACATACGAAGGAAGATATCCTGGATTAACAGATTAGTGAGGTCCCTCGGCGTGTCGTCTCGATGTTGAAGCAACCCACTCATGTGGCAGACGGTTATTAATCATTGTCGCAAAAAGGAAGCTCGAATTGGTCCAGGAATGCCTTTGCTGAGATCATCAAAGGGCCTGTGTAGGCAGCCCTTAGTCTCGCAAAAGCTGCAAGGATGTTTTTTGGGGTGAAACGGTGGCGCCATGATTGCGGTTCACTACGCTTTCGATTCACTTTGGGAGAGACAGAAGAAGAAAAGAACATAACCGCGTAGCCACTGCGTACCCTTTAGTGACTCGTATTTATATACATTACCTGCAGCCACATATGAGTATGTATATCTACATAGATGGCTACCGTTTGCCATACGTGACGCTGATGACCCAAATACGGCGTCAAATGCAGCCGTATATGACATAGTCGCACCGTATGTGGCATATGACACCATTTTTTTAAAATCTGGGGTTTTACGTGATAAAACAACGATATCATGATGACACACGCCTTGGTGGAGGGCTCCGAAAATATCGACCCTCTGGGGTTCTTCAACGTGCACTGACATTGCAGAGTACATGGTCCTCTATCATGTCACCTCCGACGAAATACTACTGCCGCAGCTGAGCTCGAAACCGCAACCTTCGGGTCAGCAGCCGTGCAACATAACCGTGGCCATCGCATCAAGTGGAGTCATATATGAAGCGAAAGTTTGTTTTTCAGTTAAAACAGTAAGAAAAAAGTGCTGCCATATCCACGAAGTGAATGATGATGAGTGGGCGAAGCTCCGGCGGTAAACCTGGTAAACGATGAATCCTCCGTACTTTTTGCCCACTTGATTTTATTACAACGCTCCCCGTAGCGTACGTCGCCGCACTAAATCGAACGATCGCCTTCCACCAATGACACTCGCTATATGTGACATCATTCCTATTTTATAACATCTCGCATCTTCTATCATCAACTACAAGTAGTACCGCCGTCTAGTTTATAACATCTTGCATCTTTTCATCATCCGCTACAAGTACCGCCATCTAGTGAACACTGCAAGAACTAAACGAGAGGTGGCTACGTACAGGGGACGCATGGCCCACGCCTTAAGGAGCTTCGCCCCTAAAAGCACAATTTGCCTAGAGGATCGGCGAAAAGGCAGAGAAGCTTGACAAGGCGCCTACCCCGTGTAAACCCAAGACCAGAACAAAATGTTGATGTAGATTTTGCAATACACAGCCTTCTTTGCATCCGCATGACAACCCTAAAACAAACCAATTCCGTGAGACAAAGAAAGAAAGGGGACAGCCCCGTCGTGGTTGTCTAGTGGCTAAGGTACTCGGCTGCTGACCCGCAGGTCGCAGGATTGAATTCCGGCTGCGGTGGCTGCATTTTGGACGGAAGGGAAAATGCTGTAAGCCCGTGTTCTCAGATTTGAATGCACGTTAAAGAACCCCAGGTGGTCGAAATTTCCGGAGCCCTCCACTACGGCATCTCTAATAATCATATGGTGGTTTAGGGACGTTAAACCACACATATCAATCAATCAATAAAAGAAAGGGGACATGAACCATAAAAGCAGAATAAGCTCTACTGCAGTGCTTACAGTATAATGCTTAAAGGAGTACTAACATAAAACCCTTGGCCTCCTGTTTTTCTGCTGCAATGCGTTGCTGGGGGCATGTTAGTCATGACACGACACATCGCTTGCTGCAGCACGCGACAGATGATTAATTACAAGTCCCTCATTATCAATCAGTTTCAGTTTCGGTTTGAGAGAGCTGCAAAAACTGGGTGCAACTGTCGCCACCTAGGATGTGCAGCTCTTCATTACGTCAGCACACAAAACTGTGACGCAATCCTGCACGGTTGACATAAAGAATTATTTTCGAATAAGAAACGGGACTGGAATGTCACCAAACACATAAATTTTTAAGCGTACGCCACGACCACGTACCCGAAACCAGCCGCCGAGAAATATAGACTGCGGGAACTAACGCGGCAAAAGAAAAATGGCGGCTATGACTTCATCAAAACTTGTTTTGTTCACCGTAACGTGGTGACGTGAGGGAAGTAGGGGGTCACCTCGGGGTTGCCTCCGATGGTGTCTATAGCGCTATGGAGTCGGTCGCTCACGCGAACTGCAAAATGACTTCAAGATACCTTCCAAGCTATATTCGCTGTTGATATCTTGCAAATGATATACGAATGTTCACGAGAATCAACCCCACAGGCTATCGTGGCCTCGAAATTTTTGTGTTAGTACCCATCTCAGTACAGTATTCTAGACACGCAGCATGCTTGCCAACGCTTAGTAGTGGAGATATAGTTACGTGACCAAGTCTTTCTTACTTTCTTTCATCAGCTTCCTTCTTTCTGTACGGAGAGATCCGAACTGCGTGATGACAGCACAATACAATCTGATTCGGAGGTAATGGCGAGCCGTCGTCAAGGAAACGCGAAACGGCCAACTCCTGCTGTCCGGGCAGCAAAGGGCATCTTGCGTCCATTACGGCTCCTGCTATAGGAGAAGCGTAGTGGGGACGGCATCGTTCTGCTTCATTACTGCACGTCAGCGTCCTTGGCACGCAAGCTGCACGTTTTCGGTGGGCACATTAGGAGCCACCGTTGACCTCGTGAGGTTCGATCAGCTTTGGGCGTCATCAGAACAGCGGAGACACAAGTGCGCACAAGAGTTGAGTAAATGTGACATTGTACACACGTGCTTTTGAAAGGAACTTCGCGACGGGCGCAGTTTTTGCAAGCAACCGTTGCGGAATAGAGACACGCTGAAATTTGTCCGAACTTGTTTGCATCAGCGTCGCGAACTGTCGTCGTGATAGTCGGTCCGTCAGTAAAACTATGAACGATGAGCACCTTTTTGACAGTGACGTCACCTGAACAAATGTATGCGTAGAGGGATCTTAGTCAGGCAGAGGTAATCTTCCTTGAGTCCCTTCAACCTAGACAATCTTCGTTTTTGTCTGAATAAACATGATTTGTGGGGTTTAACGTCCCAAAACCACTATATGATTATGAGAGACGCCGTAGTGGAGGGCTCCGGAAATTTCGACCACCTGGGGTTCTTTAACGTGCACCCAAATCTGAGCACACGGGCCTACGGCATTTCCGCCTCCATCGGAAATGCAGCCGCCACCACCGGGACTCGAACCCGCGACCTGCGGGTCAGCAGCCGAGTACCTTAGCCACTAGACCACCGCGGCGGGGCTGTCTGAATAAACAGTCAATGAATGAATGAATTAATTAATTCTGAGCATCATCTGTTAAGAAGTGATTTTCCGTAGCATAACTTGTTTTAAGGCAGAAACCTTAGATGTTTCATCGAATGGAAAAAGTGACCGTCAGAATGAACACGAGTGATGCGAAAAATCGTCGCGTGATGGCGTCCCAGATCACCGAAATTTGTAACGCCGCATAACGTGACGTCACATGGTTACGACATCACACCGCTTGGTTGAAGGTTATCCAGTATCGGAGGCAGTGCGAAACCGCAATGGGTGCGAAAAGCTTTCGGTGTAGGGGGGGGGGGGGGAGGGGAGAGGGGCGTTTTGATAGTAATACATTTACTTAGAAGATAGAGAAGACGGCCTTCGTTTCCGAGCTGCCCTAAGTGAATGCCTAAGGACCAAGTGGCCGTTTTTAGTGTAGCTTCATACCTAATATATTTTTTACACATTTGAATTTACGCATAAAGTGTAGCCTTTCTATGTAGAAAGGGAGCCTTGCAGTAAGAAATAATTCGGTCATTTACTTCAAAACGATGCCACAAGATAACTCTATGATTGCAGGTCTATCTCGTGAGATCTAGCAGTGCTTTTCTGTAACGAAAATGTCACCTGATCAGGTGTCGTTCCATTGACGCCGCTTTTTTGCAAAGCTAATAAGGTGGCATGGCTGTGTTCCTTTTTCAAGCTTTCGTCGTCGGCGCACAGATCTTCGTACAGTCGCCAAACGAACATGTGTGACCGGGTGGCACGAAAAATTGCCGGACGAAACAAAAGAAAGTACAACGTACTTCTATCCAGTGAAAAGCAAATAGCCCAAGACAATGTCCACCCTCTCATTGGCAAGGCAAAAGGACTCTAACCGGTTCCGTGAGCGATAAGCGCGTTTACTTACTGTCGGTTGCCATGGCGACGAGACTGTTTGCCTTTGCTCGACTTTTCTTTTCGCGAATGGCGTAACAATTCGGCGGTTTAAGGCTTCCCAGCCATTGCAAAGGGCTCGGTTGCAATTTCGCACCGCCCTCATTATTATGCACCACAGCAAGAAAAAAGGTGCACATGTACGCAGGCGAGCACATTGCCTTAGAAACATGTAGTGGGTGTTTCACTAATGTGACGATGTCTTGCTTAGTGTAATTGTCGGCAAGCTTTCAAAAACGAAGGGCCAAGGTGCGTAAAGCAGACACAGAGGGGACCGGACGGCAAAATAATGGGCGGAGGGGATCGTAATTATCTGGGGCTTTACGTCCCAAAGCCACGATATGACTGAAAAACGCTGTAGTGCAGGGCTCCGGAAATTTTCACCATTTGGTGTTCTTTATCGTGCACTGACATCACACAGAACATGGGCCTCTACCACTTCGCCTACACAGAAGCACGGCCGGAATCGAACCCACGACCTTAGGGTCGGCAGCCGAGCACCCTAACCACTGTTACACCTAGGTGGACAGGAGGGGAGGATAGGAGGGCTTTACAGGCAAAGAGAAAAAAAATGAGTTAATTGACAATATTTTACAAAAGCGGATAAAAATTGTGTTTATTTTCAGCAGATGCCCCAAATTTGCAATCAAACATAGGCTACGGGTGAACATACCATTTCAGGTCGATACTGCCGTGTCGACTTTCAGATAGAATGTGATAACGAAAGGGGGAGTGATAACGAAACGAAACGGCAACCTGCTGCCCTAGTGGATAGCTCGCAGCTGTAATTGCAGTAGGTGCGCTGAAGTAACGACAGACCTTATGAAGAGTGCTCCGCCAGTTTACGCTGTGACTGTGTTGCACATTTTGCGCTGGCCTGACGTTTTCAATTGCGGAACAGTTCAAGGGAAGGCCCTGTCGTAGTCTTATGCCTCGCGTTGGCGTCAAGCAGGTCCAACGTTTGGTACACTCGCATAAACCAAGCACGCAGACTTAACGTTTGGGACGTCAGCGCGCTTGTATACCCGTCAACGCCAGCGTCGCCGAAGGGCTAATTTGTTTGTCAGAGCGAGCGAAGCGACATCGAATCTCCAGCGTAGAGAATTAGAAGCACCGCGCTTGGAGCGGCGAACAGTAGAAAAACAGTTTAGAACAAGAAGGGAGTTGCGCCTTCTAAATGTTTCTGCCTCCGTGGTTTAGCGAGAATACGTAAAATGGACTACCTACTTGACTGCCTATATGTATGGCTCACAACCACTTGGGGGGATTGACCAAGAAACTATATTCTCAGGTTTCTTTTCTTGCTCTTGGAGATGGGGGCGAGCGGAAGATAGACTTTTCAACCACTTAACTGTGCCTAAAATTTTTCATTACACAACAGACATGTCTGTTGTGTAATGCATATACCGGCAAAAACAAAATAAAAACGTTAGAATTATAAGAGCAACGGCTAAATTATGTTCCTTCACCAAGCTTGCTGCCAAGAATCACTCTATAATTATTTTCCTGGCATGATGATTATTCATTTTCACATTTTCTCTGGGTACAAGGACGTTTCCTTACCGCCTTTACGATTTAATGGAAACTTAAGCACGACGCATTCTGATTGAACGTTTTCCTAAGCGCTGCGAATCGTGAAAATTGGGAATTCAATACGCAGAACGTATTGTAATGAAGAAAATAAGAGAACTGAGCGAATCGTGAAGGCTGGAATAAATTAATAATGTAAATGATTTGATCGAAGTCAAACTGAGATAAGCTTTTGTGGTCAGAAGGACGGCCTTTGCTAACCTTTATTACGTTGATTTACGTTACCTGTATTTTTATTTGTATTCCTTGTAAAGGGGCACGAGTGTTCGTGGAAGGGAGACAAGAAAGAAGGGCAGGCATGACAGGGTGCGCCGGTGGAGCTACCACCCTCGGCGGAAACATTAGATTACGGACCGAATTTTCCGTTCAGAATCGTGCCTCATTTAAATGTCATTACATATATACACGATTACAAGATTAAAGGGCTGTCTACGAAGCGAAAGTTTGCAAGAAAGCAAAGCCAACGAGCGTAATGATGTTTCTGGGATGCGAAGACAAACTTTTACTTTTTGTGATTAAACTCGGCGTCGTTGTGAAGCTTTAAGCCTGTATCGCTTTCGAAGTGATTTTTCTTCTTTAATTCTTGCAGACCCTAACGCCGATTCGAGCTGAACAGTTGCGATTGGGAGCAATCATCAGCCATAAATGCAGTTGTGCGAGGACCTTCTTTTATAATTATATCTTTCTATAATCTACAATTTCTCCCTATTTTTCCTTTTTTTTGAAAAGGGTCTTTATGGAACACGTGACGCAGGTTTTTTTTTGGTTTAAAAGTTATTTAAAGTAATTCACGTACGTAATGATATAGCACACCGTCTCTCAATTTTGTTTTGTCCTAAAAGCTATAAGGCGATGGACATTCATGACGACTGCGTGAAGAAATACCATGTCAAGCCCAGGCAAAAATAAATAGAAGAAGGGCTCAACAAGCGTACCCATTTAAAGCTTACAGATAAGTTTCAAAATTACAGGCTTTTGTTCAGTGTTCATAGAAAATTAGCACGCTTATTTCATAGGGGAGAGAGAAAGAAACGAAGAGGAAAGGCAGAGAGGTTATGCAAGCTTTGGCTCGGTTGGCTACCCTACACTTGGGGAGTGGAATATGAAAACCTGTTATAGTCAATAGCGTTGTTGGACGTGAAATACCCGAAGGTCGTTGGCCTGCGCCAAACTGCACACTTATGTACAAGAGTCATTGCGAATTCACCCCTTGATTTATGAATCGATTTAGTAACCGCGAAAACTTTTTTCGGCGTACATAAAACCAAGCGAATGCAAACGAAGGGCGTATACCGTGGTGGTGTGGTCAGAAATGCTTACGCTGTGATTAACGAGTGGTTGGGGTTTGTATGAATAATTAAGCATGGCTTGTCTATTCGAATAGCAAAAATCTACACGCGATGTACAGAATAACAAAGTTCAAGCGTATCGGCGATACGAGCTGATTATTTTCCCGGCGTACATGTAGAACGCCATCGCCGCACAGAAATTATTATTCAACTGCGCCTGTTTGCAAATCTTTCAGGTGGACAGCATAGTTTCATTTCATTATTTATTAGCCTTGAAAGTTTGCTCTGAGTTCGAGCGACAGAGATCATTCGAAGTTTGCTGGGTTTATGAATGATTTCGTGTTGTGTGTATACATACACACATTTGCAACGAAGGATCCCCGAAGGCCACCATAATCCCCCCTGGGTTGTTGTAAATATACGTGACCGTAGACGTGAATTGAGGAGTGGGAGTTGATAGGGGGGGGGGGGGGGGCACCAGGTCCAATGACCCCAGAGAAAGGGCGAGACACGAACACTGCCTTACACTTTTACTTTGTACGTCCTGTCTCTACGCTGTTTAAAGAGAGAAGGGTTATGAGCACGTGGGTTTTATTAACGAAGCTCTTTAAGCTCACCTTAATTAGTCCGTGGCAAACAGTGATCATTGTCGTGAAATGGCATGTGCTCTCTTCGTCCTCTTCTTCCTCCTCTACTCTGCTCCCAAGCAGAACATAATGTTGAAATTTACGTGTGTCAGTGATGTTTTCACATATGGCTGCACACTTTGTAATGAATGGCATGCTTTAAACCCCAAGCAATCATGCGCGTGTAATGTTTCGATCTTGATTGATTGACTGATATGTGAGGTTTAACGTCCCAAAACCACCATAAGATTATGAGGGACGCTGTAGTGGAGCGCTCTGAAATTTCGAGCGTTGATGCTGGCGCTCATCACAGCGTTGCGCTGGAGGGAAGCCTGGGGAGGCACAAAGCGCGCCGTGGAAGACCGGTGTTTCCTACTGGAACACTCAAATCGTTGCTAATGGGTAATGAGAGACAGAAGACTATGATTGGACACAGAGACCCACAGTCCGCTTTTAGTTAGCGCGCAAGCAGTGAATTTTTATTATTCAACAATGCACAGAGGAAATCTCCCACCAGCACTACCTTTGAGGTCAAGATCAAGTGCCTATATATACGGGTTGGCCAGTGAGCGGTTGTGCAGCGTGAGCAGTCGTTAACAGATACTGCCTGAGTCGGCGTTGCGAGGCGAGAGAGACGGAGGGGACGCGCATGCGCAATCGGGGTGTTAACGCCACGGGGAGGAATACCTAGAGGAGAGAAAGAGTAAGAGCGAGCACAGGTTAGCAGAGGCTCCCTGCGGTGCCATTGCACGGTGAGAGAAAGCCAGCGTAAAAGAGAAAAGAGAGAGTGAGAGCAGACGAGCATGCGCAGTTGAGGTGGTCACGCCACACACCGGATCGAGCTCGAGCTGCTTGGCATCTAATAACAGCTCGCTCCACTCCAGCACGTGTTGTGGTAAGAGTGGAGACCATTAGCGGCGTTGCGCTGCTCCGTGTATTAGTGTATAATAAAAGAGCTTACTGCTCTCTCTCTCTCTCTCATACACAGCGCAGTAGTATAAATGATGACATGGGCATAAGTGCGGTGCAGGCGAGGGCTCGCAAAGCGGCTGTGGGCGCAACCATGATCGTTTGCGGTGATAAATAAAGAGCATCTCTACAACATTAAGTCGACCCATGGCTGCTACGCATACTACTCAGGGTAACCTTTACGGGGAGATAAGTGCGATTTTTTTTATCCTCATTACATTCATGTCTACGCGGATACTACCTGTCCGAAGTAGACGTAGTATTATACAACTTCAAGTGCACTGCCACCTATCCTGAAGCACTGTTCCATTCCGATGTTTTTCTACAATACTTTCTTTTTTTGCAGATTAATTTCAGTACCTACATTTCTGCTCTTGTTGTCTAAGTCAGTAATCATGAATTGCAATTCGTCCCTTTAGTTACTCAGCAATGTGATGTCATCGGAGAAGGGCAGTGGGCCTAGTCATACTGATGTTGTTGTTGTTGATGATGATAACATTTATGTCTTTTATGCACAGGGCGACAAAGTGTTCATTTTCCGGATAGCCTCGTGTTTCGATTCTCCCTCTGCTTCTCTGTGTCAAGTGATAATGCTCGTGGTTATAAATCCAGTCAAGTGTCGGACAATTTCTCAGTCTTCTTACTTTGTTTTCGGTGCAGTTTTTGGAAAAAAAAAACTGATTATACGTTACAAACGAATCATTCGTCCTTTCTAAGAGCTCTCTGTTAACCAACGGTGGTTCTAACTGTTTCTATCCCCCCCCCCCCCCCCTTCAGGTCGTTTCCTCAGCACTGACCTTACTACTGGTCACCCGTTGCCAGCGTTTCGTCTAATGGTCGCTTCTTAGCGAGAATCGTTTCTCCGAGTAAACGTGCCGCACTGTCGTTAACACCGTGTAGCCGAGGCTTGAGTAAAGCGAGAAACTTCTTGTCGCTTAACGGGCTATCGCCTCGTCGGTAAGTCGGTTCTCGGTGATTCCGCGCGTGTTCCGGTTCTCGGTGATTCCACACAAACAACAATAAATTAGTTGGGAGATTTTGCTTCTTGCGCACACGCTCTCTTCTGTAGCCTAGCATTAGCGAGATGATTCTTTCATTAGATAGCACCGGGCGGTAGTCAGCCCGCCCAGTGCTGACCTTGAGTTAACATCGGGCGCAATGCCGAGACAGGATTCAGCGAGGACTTTGAAAGAATGGGTTCACCTTGACCTCTATTTTACAGGAGAACTGCAAAAAAAAGGAAATAAAAATTTGGATTTTTTCGTTGACTGGTAAAACTGTGGCGATCGTGTATTTTCTTATTTCTTTTCTCTTGCTTTATTTCTCGCGTCACCAAATAATAATAATTAATAATTTAAAAATAATTATTATATCTTACTTTATTTTATTCTTGCTTCACTTTATTTATTTCTGTGCTTCTCTCTTTTCTTTCTTTCTTTCTTTCTTTCTTTCTTTCTTTCTTTCTTTTTTTTCTTTCTTTCTTTTTTCTTTCTATCTTTCTTTTTTGTCTTTTTATGACACGGTGCAAACCTTTTTCATTCCTACCCATCGAGGAATCGTAATTTTACCCGTAATTTCATCGAGGAATCGTACTTTGGTGCTTATCGGCGCCACACTTCAGCTGCCTGCCGCAAGCGACAACAGAGGTCGTGCCTGAAACTACGAAATGCAACTGTGAAAGGCAACAACGAAATGCGGCAATGAGAAATGCCCGGCGACCTTGATTAAAAATTAGACTGCCATATCTGAGATGGTTAATTGGCGACAAGTATACACATACGAAAGAGCATAATGCAGTTATAGAAAAAACGGGGCCATACAAGTGCATGTACCATCTGTGCACCCGCTGGTGCGAGGTTCTTCGCTTACAACGCCACCACCACCGAAATATATAAATCATAGAGAGCTTCGCTTGAATACAAAGATACATGCCATTGCAACGTATATCAACAAAATGTTCTGTCTGTAAGAGTTCGACAAAAACGCTGCATGATTCGTGCTTGCGGGCTAGCTGACAAGCGCATGTTCCCTGCAGTTTTCCATCGTTGTTGCATCTGGTGCATTTTCAGCCACAAACCTCTAATTTCTACTCCGAGGGTGATTAGCAAGCGAAACTGTTAAGCGTGGGCCACAGAGGTGAGAGAATTTCGAAGCAACCAGAAGGCCCCATCGCTGCAGCGTCATTTCGATGAGGGAAAATGCTAGAAGCTCGTGTACCTAGATTTAGGTGCATGTTAAAGAACACCAGTTTGTCAAAATTTCCGACACCCTCCACTACGGCGACCATCGTGGTTTAGGGACATATAAAACGCGGCAATTATTACTATTATTACTTCGAACCCTGGTCGATCATGCACCTTGGCAACTAAATCCGCAATGTCTTCGCAGAAAGACCTTTTTGAACTTTAACCCCACCTTTAGCATCATCACGCTGATCATAGGGTCACTGGCTGCTCCCCAAGACACCACGCTTGCTCTGCCTAACAAGCAGGCGTCGCGTAAATAAAGTATTCGCGCCACGCACCGAGTGTGGGTTCGATGTAAATAAAAGCAGCACCTAGTACGATTCCTTGCGAGCTCGACAAATCGCCGGCCAGCGAACTGTGTGCAACTTTGTATGTGCTCTCTTGTTGGTGCTGCATTTTGACGAGAAGCGTTGTTGCCCCTCCACCCGAGAACTTCGGAAGGAGCCCGTTGTGTTGCACGAGAAGACAAAAATAGATTTCTTCGCGCAGCCAATACGGCACGAAATTCTGCGGCAGCCAAGATTGGATGCCGTGCGCAAACTGCGTATTATTGACCTGCGCAAGCGGGGTTCGCCGGAAAGGCCCAAGCCTCGAGGGTCCCGTGACGCGGGGGCTCTTGCTACAGCGGAGCTCGATGGGATCCCCTTAACAAATAGTGTGTATTCGCCTCGCGAAATTCTCAGGCAACATATTATGCGTGAATCGATGCTCTCGGACGATTGTTCAGCTTGCAATAAATAAATAAATGAAAAGTAAGATTACTCTGTCCCTATGCGTTCGCCTGATACGACTCGAATGCCAAAGTCGCCTTGTTACTATTCTCAGTCGATTGTATCGATCACACAGTGACCCGAAAGATTTCTTCACCATAACGTACTTTTGCATTGTCTTCGGGAGTGGAGGAACTGCTGGCTCTATGCACCTCACGTGGCTTTGCGCTGCATCTGTGATCCACCCGCTTCGAACCGAGCGAACAATGTCATGCGATGACCCGTCATGATGACAACAAAACGATGTTGCAATTTTCGTTGACCTGTGACGTCACTCTGACAATGTTACGCCTGTATTAGGCGAGAGGTATCAAAACCTCGCGAGATTTTCGCGAGCCCTTGCGAGAGCTTACGAGGCCTCAAGGTCCCGCAATATATCGTGCTTTGCCAGCAAACGAGATCACCAACATATGCACTTGAAGCTATCGCCTGAAAAACAAAACGAACAGCTCCTTTATGGACGCTGACGCCAAATGTCCCAATGCTAACGAGGCAAGCGTATAGTTGTAATCATTTTGATCATTTGCAGCCAGTGACAACGCTGAGGAGAACACGGAAGACGTCTTTACGATTAGGTGCGCATTAGAGAGAACGCTTCATAAAAGAACTCAGGTGGTCGAAATTTCCGGAGCCCTATATTACAAACAGAAAGCTTACGTTAGGAGGAATCAATGTGCAATGGAAAAGAAAGAAAGAAAGATAGAAAGAAAGAAAGAAGAAAAGAAAGAAGAAAACAGTAAGTCACGCACGTCTAAGGCCAGCTTCCCTTGAACCGATTTCATTGTCAGGGGCAAATCTCTGGTTTTTTCTGCGCATCAATAAACAACAAAGCGTGCATTCGTAGTCATCCCACTATCAAACACTAGATCAAGCAGAAGGCTGCTGTCCCAACTCCACTACGGCAGCTTACAGATTCGGCTTCGGACTTTGGAGCTTAACGTCCTATACGTTCAAAAATGAACGTCATGTCATTTGCATAGTTTCACAAGGAGATAGAGGACATGCTAATAAAGAAAGAAAAAAGCTTAATAAAGAGAAGTAAACAGGTCGCGAAGGTTCTGGAAAAGAGCAGAAGAGAAGGAGCGATTGCAAACTGGATGCTGTTGCACTCGGCGCAGGTGACGCGAAGACGAGTGAGTTGGAAGTGCGAAGTGCTTTTTCAGGAACCCCACCATGGGCTGCGCACTCGGTCGAAAATCAGTGTAATTCAATTGATTTTTCCGCGCGAAATTTGGGCACGGGCGCGGTGCCTCCTAGAGACGAAGGACAATAAGTGACGACGTGGGCTTCAAAGAGAAACATTTTAGATTGGAACATTCAACGATTTCACCCAGCCGCCTGAAATGAATTCGCTCATTTCTACTTACCGACCTCGGTTCCCTCTTTTTCCTCGTTTTAATTCGCTCGTATGTTGCTTACATCTACTTTACTTCACACTACCTCTACAAAGAGACATCGACCTTGACGCACAAACACTTGGAGCAAAAGTCAACTCCATGTGACTGAATTTAAGTTTCGAAAATGCCTCGAGGAGATGTCACTTAGAGGCATTGTAGTTGATGCACGTGAGTTGCATATTAGCCGATGTGCCGGAAATTGCGCTCGGGCGCGGTGGAGGAGGGTTTTGACTTCTACCCGAAATTTATATTTTTGCAAGTGCACATATAAAAACACACGCACGCGCGAACATACGTAATGAGTGTTTCAACACTTGCTACTCCTTTTCTGCTAAACTATACAATTTCCATCACGGAGTTGTCGATAATTTTAATACAGCCGAAAATTTACACGTCAACAAACGTCCACATTAATAGTCCCGGCAGTGCAATATAACTGTACAAGCAACAGCAACGTTCACACGCCACAAATGATTGCACACCAAAAGCGTCCACGCTTTACCGAAAAGTTTGTCAAAGGGATTGACTGCACAACGGTCACTGAGCACTTGCCCTCACCTTGAAACACAACTGCCATAAAACAAATGCTCATGGGTAAGAAAAAACAGAGAAACACACAAAAACACGGTGAAAATGTCGCCCAGCAGTGTCCGCTAATGATTGACAAGACGATCAATGTTTGCTTATCTTAAATTTGCGTCCTATAAGAGAACATGGCTCGGTGCTTCAGTGAAGGGAATAGAAGGGAAATAAGACAGGAAGGTAGAAGAGATAGGAGATATTGAACTAACCTGCGGAACGGTCGTCCACACGTCCATAGTCCTTCATTAAGCGTAATTTCTTCGGATACTAAATTTTGAATGAAAGCCGGGAATTACGGTGAAGTGCTCTTGAGAGTATGATCATTTTACGTGTACTTCTGTTCTAGCCCTTTGCTTTTTTCTCGCGTTAAAGAATTACATGCATGACGAACCAACTGAGTACGTTCCAATGTGCTTTAGGAGGAACACCTTTGTCCTCCTTTTAATTCCAAACGGATCGTGCTCTTGCCAGAGCTTCACTCAAACACGTCAGCAGCGCCAAGCTTTACTTGAGTGCACTCAAAGCGTTTCAAGTACACTCTAGCTCGGAGAGAAAATTATGAAAGCGATTTGCCGAGTATCCTTAACGTGAACGGAGAACTTTTAAGAGGCTGGCTTGATTGCGCGTTCACAAGATTTTTGCCCCGATGGTACAATAATCCGCTTACTGAGCTCTAAAACAATTTCGGAGAAATTATAAAATACTCTTTCGGCTGTTTTTTCTATAGACGTCTCGTCCCGTTCCATTTCGGAATGCCCGTCACAATGATATTTGTGAAACGCGCTGTTTCAGTTCTTTCCAGATAAGCCTGATTAAATCAAATCACTGGCTGTATTCTCGCAGATTTCTGTCTTGCACCTCTATAGCAACCACTCCGCGTAGTCTTTTCTCGTCCTTTGTCATTCTCTTCGCCTTGCCGTCGCTTTCTCGCCTGCGGAAGCCTTCGGGCTTGCCGGGAAAGACTTCGTTATCGTCTCGTACCTCACGCTGCACTTGTTTTGCTGTGTTTTTCGTGCAAGTCCCATGTACCAATGTAATAAAAGCTGAAGGTATCTTTGATACCAGGGATCGCAAACTAATTTCAGGCAGTGGGCCACAGTCCCGGAATTGGGTCCTGCAAGGGACGCACCACAGAAGAAAGCAAATGCGGGGGGAGAGGAGCAGGGGGGAGGGTGTAGTTTGCACAGATTGTCAGCAAACGTTGTCATTTGACAGAAAATCTTTCCTATTTGTCATGTACGGGTCATTCTTGCAGAAAATGTACCGCAAAGATTCTGACCTTTTATCGACACCAATCAGCTAATATCTGGACGTCGATTCCAAAATATAGTTTTTATTTCACAGTTATGTTTTAACACATGGTGACCACATGGACTGCCTCTCGAAGACAACGCTTTGGACAAGTGATGCCTGTGTAGATCCTGAGCACACTTTATTAGGAAAATGAAAAACAAAGAAATGTGGGAAACGTTAGACGTGTGAGGCGTTAGCGTCATTATGTGACATCCCATCGTGTGACGAACCAGCGACGTCCTGATGACGTCACACATTTTTTGCGAGCAGTGACGTTATATCTAAGATGACATTTTACATCCATCATGTGGACGCCACAGGAGCCGTCCCCGACGGTCAGTTTTCGCATTTGATGAGCTAAGGCGAAAAACTTAGACAGCTCATCAGCTTATTATCTAAGGCTTTCGAACTGGACAATGCTGATGTCTTGCGTTTAACATGCCGAAATCGAGGTGTAATTTATGCAAGGCAAGCCGTGAAGGGCGCCGGAAATTTCGACCGTCTGGGGTTCTTTAACGTGCACATCGCACAGTATAGACGAGCCTTGGCTTCCATCGAAGTGCGACCACCGCGGCTGGGATTTAAGCCGCGACTTCCGGGCCAGCATCCGCACTTCGTAACCTCGGCGCCACCGAGGCGTCATTAAGAATTTACAGGTCCTCGAGTATTTTATGTCATTACAATAAAAAACATTCCGCATGTTTAAAATACTAGTTTCCTCCTATCTAATTATTTTCTGTACATGCCGCATGCGTTTTAAAGTGTTCTCAATTTTATATAAAGTATGCTGTTTTTTTTTCTTCTCGGCTCTAGATTCTGAAAATACAAAGAGATAGAGAGAGACACATAAAAAGACAAAATTATTTTCGGCTCATTAAACAAACGAATACACTTTCATTTCTTCCTGTATAGAGCCCCTTCTTTTTTGTACCGTGCTACTGCGATTACTTGAGCCTGCTTAACATTTTTTTTTCCAGTCAAGACGCTCGGATGGTGATGGCTCCCTTATTACGAGTACTTATGTCTTCAACGTCACTTTTTTTTTCTTAGTGAATAGTAGCCTGTTCTTTTTAGGCTGGCGTGTTTTCAACCAGCATTGTAGTATACCGGAACGAGGCTCTTTTTAAAGCGCGCCCCGAGCATTTCACTTACATCCGTTTTCTTTATTCCTCTGATAGGGCGATATGAAAAAAAGGAAGCGCCGTAATATAAACGACTTTCCTTCCGGCACGACGTGCACTTCTTTTGCATACTTAACAGTATTGTGCCTAACAAGCGCCTCATGGTTATCATCTTCATAGTCGTTGTCATCGCCATCCTGATTTTAATTTCAGCTCCCTAATGAGAGCGGTGCACTTGTGCGAGACGAAACATAACCGGGGTCCTTTGAAACGACAGCTTTTGAACTTGGAGAGCGTATTTGCATGTTTATTTTTTCTTCCTAAATTTATTTTTCAAGTGTTGTCACGATTTAGAAAAAAGCGTATCAGTGAGTGTTGTTTTCTCCGCCTTCCAGGAAAAAATAAGATGACAATCGCGATATTACAATGGAAGAAGCGCGTGAAATTGAGTGTTTTGTTGCAGTGGGTCTAAGGTTAGTCGACAGTCCTGTCAAAGAATGATTGATTGATTGATATGTGGGGCTTAACGTCCCAAAACCACTATATGATTATGAGAGACGCCGTAGTGGAGGGCTCCGGAAATTTAGACCACCTGGGGTTCTTTAACGTGCACCCAAATCTGAGCACACGGGCCTACAACATTTCCGCCTCCATCGGAAATGCAGCCGCCGCAGCCGGGATTCGAACCCGCGCCCTGCGGGTCAGCAGCCGAGTACCTTAGCCACTAGACCACCGCGGCGGGGCTGTCAAAGAATGAATGAATGAGCTTTATTTTCGTATGTGCACCACGTCTCAAATCATGTGGAATATATATATATATATATATATATATATATATATATATATATATATATATATATATATATATATATATATATATATATATATATATATATAGATAGATAGATAGATAGATAGATAGATAGATAGATAGATAGATAGATAGATAGATAGATAGACAGGCAGACAGATAGACAACCTTACTGAAATAAATACTGCGTGGTGAAGACTGTTTTTAAAGGCAGCGGCTAGACGGTGTTTGCCAAATGCACTGACCTGTTCGGGGTCCTCATGTGAATGTGGAGTCGAATCATGCACATGTTTCACTGTGTTTGTAAATATAACAGGTAAAAGTGCTTCGCTCTTTTCGGAATGCCCTGCTCTTAGCTTGTGAGCGGCTCTCATCTTTAACACGTTTACTATTGTACGTGGTGGTTAACTATAGTATATAGACCTAAACCTCTCCACAGCAAGCCACCGAGAATAGAACAGCGTGTCATAGGATAACATGGCTTAACACAGAGCAGAATAAAAGATAATAAAATAAATCGCAGCAGAATAGGATAAAGTGGAACAGAGATGAGACAAACTCGCGCGTTAGTGCCGGTAACATGAGTTTCATTCGTGAGCCACTCGGTGTTTCAAAAGCCTACGCTTCAAGAGCACGTTCTCGTTTGCACATGAAAGCTACCACTCACCACGAGGAGCGTAATGGGGCCTGAATATGCGCACGGATCCTCCATTGAGTCATATTGAATAGCTACATAGGTTGCATGGTAGGATAACACTTTCAGAACGATCTTTCACCGATCGCGAAAGCTTTTTTTGCGCGCCACCGAAATACTCTCCCCTCCGTTCGCATTTTCCTCGATTCAGTGCCTGGCGCGATATTCACATTTTGTTGAGGAAGAACGGGTCTTTTCTTTATGCATGGAAAACTTCAAGTTTCAACGCAAGGTGGTACTTTTAGCGAAATCGACTACTCTTCGCAAGCGACAACGAGGGTTTATGGACTGTGTGTTTAAAATAAAATATGGTTGCCGCTTTGAAGCACTATGCATACTCTATTATGGGAGTGCGCTAAGCCCTCCTCAATACGACTTCCAACGCCACATTGCATTTAAAACAAATTGTGAATGCTTTAGAACACTGAACGAACTCTACTATGGGAGAGTAATAAGCTGCCCCGGTTATGCACGAACCTTAGCCAAAACGGGGAAATGGTGCTTAAAAAAGAGTTCTACAATTCAGAGTACGTGCTACTCTACTACGGGAGAGGGAAAGCCATATCAGTGCAACTTTGTGTTCAGAATAACTGTCGAATGATGTAGAGTACAATGTACTGTACTATGGGAGAGCAGAAAATTGTCCCAGTACAGTAAGGCGGAAGCCCTCATCGTTTGATAAAGAAGTGAACGTACTTATTGCGAGCGCTTCGCACAATCTAAGTACAGGTAGAACTGCCCATTTTTTCTGACCAGACAACTTGCCGCAGTGAGGACCGAAACTTACAACCTTCGGATGACGTGTCCAATGCCATATGCGAGCGAGCTACGGTGGCGGTCGTCCACTCTATGGTATTTTCGTGGATGTAAACCTGGGAGTGTTAGCCAGCACCACTCGTAGCCATTGTGGCCAGTTTATAAAGTTTTTTTTTTGCCAGTTGTTGTCGAGTAACACGTGATATTTTTACCAGCTGCTACCTGACCCATAAAGGCGGCATGCGGGCTAGTTGGTTGTGATCACTAGCGTTCATAGGATCCAGGCATTCATTTTAGTAGAAAAAAAAAAGACGCAGACACCAGAGAGGACACACAGACAGGACAATAGCTTGATATCAACTGACTTTACTGCAACTCAAAACCGAATGGACAGGTGCGCACGCACAACATCGCACTGCGGTATCTCTCTTTTTCGCGCACTTCGCACGTCACCACTAGGCATGAGAAATATGTGCATTCAAATATGCAAGCTTTCTGTGACAGAGGAACAGAAGATACACCGAGGCAGATGCTTTTACTCACGCTGATAGCAAGGACTTGTTTTATTTCTCGCGTCGCCGAATCCTTGTGTTTCCGTAGCACACAGGCAGAAATGAATTTTAGAAGACAGCCGCACCTGCGGCAATGGTTCACCCGACCTTTTTGCTCGTTTCTTTTTGCCAGAAACATTCTTAATGACAACGAACCGACAATGCAGCCAAGGGAAGTACAGGGAGCGTCTCGTAGCTGTAGATATTGATACCGATGGTAAAAAAAGTAAACGAATTATAGAAACTGAAACCTATAGAGTGCAAAGAGACGAAGCGATAGTGACTGTTGTTCTCCCACGTGGTAATGATTACAAGGGAGTGGGTCTTACAATACTAGACGCTCATCCGCTAATGTGCAGTGTCTAGTATATTTCTAGACACTGTAGCTAATGCCAGTTCACGCGCTGGCGAGCCACTCAACGCGCTTATATCGTGCGTCGGTGGTGACATCTGGCGTGTCTTCTTTCACCACGCCACGGGTGCCGTTTCTAGGGCTGTGTTCCAATACTCGCCGTAGACGGCTAAATAGACAGTTAAATGGACGGCGGTCATATTAAGTTCCATTTCAATTCTGACGTAGCCGGCAAAGTAGACAGCTCCGAGAGGACCGCATCGTAGACATACGATGCAGGCTACTTTGTTGTCTATAGACAAGATGGCGACTCAGTGAATCGATCAGATAGACCGAATTTCGCCGGAATGGTCGACTGCACGGACGCAGACGCTTCTCCAGAAGCTCAATGGAAGTAACGTCTAAAATTTTCAGATTTTAACACAAATTAAGCCAGAAAATACAGCTGTTACGTTTGTTTATTTTGGCTTTCTCTTCTCAACGCGAGGTGGCACCTCGCCGCGGAGCTGTCTACTTTGCCGGCTACGTGAGAATTGGAATGGGACTTAAGATGGCCACCGTCCATTTAGCTGTCTATTTAGCCGTCTACCGTGAGTACTAACTATTACGGCTTGGTGGCGTTAGCCACCACCCGATCTAAAGGGTACAACCATATCAATCCATCCATACATCCAGCCGTCCGGACGTGTTCCGATTCTCGGACAGCATGGGCTTGGTGCTGTCTTCTAAGCAGTCTGCGTACACTGTCTACGTGCTGTCTAAGAATTGGAACACTGCTTAGAGCGCCACGAGGAATGATGCGCGGCGACCGTAAATCTTCCTTCTCAAGCATTTCTTAGCGATGCTGCAACGCGGAAGTTTAGACGCCCTCGCACCCGTTCAATAACCCGTTTTCCGCGTCCTCCAGTGCATCTCACTGCGTCCTAATCTTCTTCATCGTCGGTTATGGCGGTGCATCTCGAGCTCGGGATCACTGAAGCGCTCACCGTTCGCGCGCATTGTTGCTTCAGAGCCCGAGTGGCGTGCGTAGGTGAGCCCGAGCGAAGTGGAGGAGGCTGATGCAGGAGCTCTAATGAAAGCCTTCTTCGCTTACTGGAAAGCGAAGCCCGGATAACAGGCCGAGAAGTTTGCAGGGTGCCACATGCGAGGATGTCTTCATGCGGCGATAAATACGCAACTGGCTGCGAGGAAATCGTACACAAAGTACAGATTCCTTTTCCACATAGCAAGTTCTTTCGCGATTCTTTTATACACATTACGTCCAACGAATGGAACAACCTACCCTGCTCTATCGCCCTATTGATCGATGTTACTGCTTTTAAGGCGGCTTTTGAATGCTGTGTACACTCTTAATTTTTTTTTCTCTGACTCTTGTTTTTCTTATTACTGTCTATCTGCTTACCTACTCCCTTCTGTAACGCCTTCGGGCCCTGAAGGTACTGAAACCAATCAACAAACAAGTAATGTATTAATTATTTATTATTTAGATTTGAAAACATCATGCCAGGCTAGATGGTTTTTAAAGGCCAACTTCGGCGATAATTCGAGGTCAATAGATCTCAATAAAATTCGCTGGGTACGTTCATTAGCACGTTTGTACCATTCATGCCAAATTGCAGGCTCAGGAGTTTCGCATATTTATTTCAAATGAATTTTATAGCTTGCTGCCAAACCCATCACCTCGCTTGCCCGAATTAATCACAACATTGTGCGTGTGACGTTAATTTTTGCAAAGCGGAAGTGATGGAACTGATGCACCACTGCAGCGTCTGCTTGTCTGCTATCAATTGTGTGGGTTTGGCCGGCGCTTCCTTGGTTGAACGTGTGACTTTATTTTCCGTGTTGGTGGTTGTGCGATGAGTGGCAAGTGGTGTTGCATTGTGGGCCGTGCACGATTCACCATATATTCACCATAACAGCGTACGTAAACGTTTTAGCCGACCACCGCAAGCGCAAACTTCGATGGCCTGGACAAGTGGTGCCATTCGCAACCAGGCAAGTTCTTGCAAAGTATTACGTCATGCGTAGAAGCGCACTAGTTTGGGTTTCGGTATTGTGGTTTTCGCTAATTAAAAGTTATTTTAAAAGTTGTTGAACATTTCAGCTATCGGGCACGTGACAAAAGTTGGCGAAAGCGTTGGTGCGTCGTTAAACGCGAAAGGTGACCGTTAGCGGCGGTAGCGTCAATAGGAGTGATGCAAAATATCGTATCATGATGTCACCATATCACGTCATCTCACCATGGCAAATCACCAGAATTTGTGAAGTCATCCTGATGTCACGTTACTTGACGCCATACGAAAGAACAAACTGACATCGAAATCACAATATTGTCACGTGCTTGCTCAAGAAAGACGATGGCAGTTGTGCATGTGCCACGAAGGACTACGAAATGGACGAAGAAGAAGAACTCGCTTGCGCGTTCTAATTAAAAAGATCGACCTGCTTCTGGTGTCTCAATCTCTATGGCAAGACCTCTGTTTTGACGTCGTGACACTGGTGGAGGTGCTGGAGCCTACAACCAGATGCAGGACAGTCTTGCTGGGACCCGTTCACCTAGCCCAGAGACCCAGCCCCTCGTCACGACTCCGGTGCACCGATTCAGTCGGCGCCTACTAGGCCTAAGTCCGGAGTCCGCACCTGTTCCGCCTCTAACCAGCATGGCAGCTCCTACCACATCCACGGCTACCCTTACATCGCAGACCACTCTTCCCTCGCAGGTGACTCTTGAAAACCCTCGCGTTCCTGAAGTTTTCCATGGGGAAGAGTACGAGGATGTCGAGGACTGGCTCGAACAGTTCGAACGGGTCGCTGTATCTAACCACCGGAACGAACAGCACAAACTTGGCCGTGCGTATTTCGCCCTGGAAGATAGCGCTCACACGTGGTACGAGAACCACGAGGCTACTTTCCAATCTTGGGAAGATTTTCGTCGAAAGCTCCTCGCCACATTTTTGAACACGAACCAACGGGATCGCGCACAGCAACTGATTGAGGCTCGCGCACAAAAACCCAACGAAACAGCCGCCATGTACGCAGAGGGTATGATCTGTCTGTTTCGACGAGCTGACCCTGACATTCCCGAGGCGAAGAAGGTGCGTCACCTAATGCAATGTGTCAAAGAACCAGTGTTTGTGGGCCTCGTACAAAATCCACCTACAACAGTAGATGAATTCATAAGAGAGGCGACTGTCATCGAGCGCGCACTGCGACAACGATACCGACACTTTGACCGCCTGGCGAACCACACGGCAGTAAGTGCTGCAGCTCAGAACACTGCCGTGTGTGAAAGTTCCCTGCGACAAATGATTAGGGAAATACTGCGTGAGGAACGTCGGGCCCTCTGCGTCCCTCCTACCCAACCGCCCGTCACATCTGTTGCCAAAATCGTCCGCCAGGAGTTGAGGCAAGCCGTTACACCACCGGCACCAAGTCCTGAGCCACATAAAGCGAGCTACGCTGATGTGGTCCGTCGTCCTCCACCGTCATTTGTGGCGACACCCTTCCAGCCACGACCCGCGGCGACTACCCACGACCTTGGTGGCAACGGGATTCCATGAGACGACCACCAGTTCGCCGAACTTACTTGTGGCGCATGGCCAACCGTCGACCTATTTGCTTCCGCTGCGGAGAACCAGGTCACATTGCTCGCTATTGCCGTCATAGCGATTCCGGCTTCGGGAACTTTTCTCGCCCCGCTTCTTTCCGCTCTGAATACCGTCGCGCCCACGATGCCGATCAACTGTCGACTGGCCAAGCAACTGCACCACGTCGCTGGCGATCTCCATCTCCTGCGCGTCATCGTGACTTCTCTCAGAGCTACGCGGACGTCACCAGAGGCCGTTCGCCTAGCCCGCGCCGGGGAAACTAACTGCTGCGACCTCCGGGGGCAAGGTTGCCAATCTTCGAGACACCGAAAAGTTCCCCCTATCATCGCAAGAAGATATGACGACAACCACGACGAATACGACGACGAATACGACGACGAATATGACGACGAATATTAATGCCGGTGAAGTTGTACGTGCTGATCTTGGCGTTTTCATTGACGGACATCACGTTACAGCACTGGTCGACACTGGTGCCGACTTCTCAATCATGCGACAAGAACTCGCCGACCGCCTTAGAAAGGTCAAGACACCGTGGACAGGGCCACACATAAGGAGTGCTGGTGGTCAGCTGATGATTCCCACGGGTAAATTCACCGCTCGACTTCGCATTGGGGATTCTAGCTTCATGGCCACTTTCGTCCTGTTGCCAGACTGCTGTAAAGAGCTAATTTTGGGCATGGATTTTCTTCGAGATCATGGCACTGTTATCAACATCCCTCAACGTATGGTGACGTTTTGCGCACATCCGTATGTCGACGACAGCAGCGACGAACTACGCGGCAGTTTGCGAATAGCCGACGATGTGACGCTCCCACCGAGATCCTGCTGCCTTGTGCCTGTGTCCAGTGGGTGGCCTTCCTATAAGGATGTGATAGTGGAGCACATAGTCGCTCTTTTGCTCACGCAAGGCATTTCCATCGCGAGAGGCATCCTAACGCTTACTGGTGGACAGGCAGAAGTGTTCCTCACAAACTTCAGCAACGAGCGCCATCAAATCCAGAAGGGTACCGCAATCGCCTACTTCGACGATATAGACCAAGCCGGGGATTGCCGTGCTTTGCAACCAGATGACGCGACAGTCCCTGCCTCGACAACTTTGTCGGTGGACATCTGCTCCACGCTACCGCCCTCTGATAGGAAGCGCCTGCTTGGACTTATACACCAATTCGAAGACTGCTTTTCGCGTACGTCAAAGGTCCAGCGGACACCATTGACCAAGCACCGCATCATTACTGAAGACAACACGCGACCGATTCGGCAGAACCCCTACCGTGTGGCTCCGAAAGAACGCGAGTAGATTCAGAAGCAAGTACAGAAGATGCTCGTGGATGACGTCATACAACCTTCGAAAAGTCCTTGGGCGTCCCCCGTGGTTTTGGTAAAAAAAAGATGGCAGCTTGCGTTTCTGCATTGATTATCGCAAGTTGAACCAAGTCACGAAGAAAGACGTCTATCCACTGCCTCGCATAGACGATTCACTCGATCGGCTGCGTCATGCGCGCTATTTCTCTTCAATAGACCTCCAAAGCGGCTACTGGCAGATAGAAGTCGACGAGAGAGATCGTGAAAAAACGGCCTTTGTGACGCCTGATGGCCTTTATGAATTTAAGGTGCTTCCTTTTGGGTTGTGCTCGGCGCCAGCCACTTTTCAGCGTCTCATGGACACCGTACTATCGGGCCTGAAGTGGCAAACATGCTTGGTCTATCAGGACGATGTTGTTGTATTCTCAGCATCATTCGAGGAACATCTCAGCCGTCTATCCACCGTATACTCCAAGCCATACGCTCGGCCGGCCTGACTTAATTTAAAACCAGAAAAAATGTCATTTAGGTTTCAACGAACTCAGCTTCCTAGGCCACGTCGTCAGTCACAAGGGTGTTCGACCTGATCCGGTCAAAATAGACACCGTAGCGCAATTTCCTGCACCCCGTAACAAAAAGGCTGTGAGACGCTTCTTAGGGTTGTGCGCCTATTACGGGTGATTTATCGAGGACTTTTCGTCTATTGTGGCGCCATTGACACGACTCACACGTGAGGACGTCCCCTTCTTTTGGGGTGAACAGGAGCAAATGGCATTCAATGAACTGCGACAATGCTTGCAAACACCTCCAGTCCTTACGCACTTCGACCAGGACGCCCCTACAGTACTTCACACTGACGCCAGCAATGTAGGTCTAGGTGCCGTTCTGGTGCAGTGGCAAGACGGCTGTGAAAAAGTAATAGCCTACGCCAGCAGAACTCTCTCTCGCACGGAGGAGAACTACTCGACCACCGAGAAGGAGTGTCTCGCCGTGGTGTGGGCAGTCATGAAATTTCGTCCGTATTTGTGCGGCCGCTCCTTCAAGGTTGTTAGCGACCATCACTCTTTGTGCTGGCTCACCAACCTTAAAGATCCATCTGGTCGTTTGGCGCGCTGGAGCCTAAGACTTCAAGAGTTTGACATGACCATCGTCTACAAATCTGGGAAGAGGCACACCGACGCCGACTGTCTCTCACGGTCGCCAGTGGAAACTGTCGCTCCTGATGACGAAAACATTGACGCGGCATTCTTGGGAGTTGTCAACACGGCCACTATTGCACGAGAGCAGCGCAGTGACCCTGAGCTGTTACCACTCATTGAATATTTAGAAGGACGACGTAAAGATGTGCCGCGATTATTTGCTAGAGGACTGCCATCTTTTTGCTTGCGAAACGATGTTCTCTGCAAGAAAAACTTCTCACCAACCGGTAACCCGCACTTGCTCGTCGTGCCTGCCTCTCTTCGAAAAGAAATTATGGAAGCGTGCCATGATGAAGCAACTTCTGGTCATCTAGGCTACACCCGAACATTGTGCCGACTACGATGCAAGTACTACTGGCCCAAGTTACCTGCTGCTGTTAACCATCACGTGCGAACTTGCACCGACTGCCAAAGACGCAAAGCGCCTCCCAGCAAGCCAGCCGGTCTTTTACATCCAGTCGAAGCACCAGAAAAGCCGTTCACCCAGATTGGAATGGATTTTCTGGGTCCCTTTCCGACTTCCACAACAGGGAATAGATGGATTATTGTGGTCACTGATTACCTGTCCCGTTATGCGGAGACTAAAGCTACGCAGCGTGGCACAGCAGCAGAAGCCGCTCAGTTTTTCATCGAAAACATCGTCCTTCAGCATGGCGCTCCGACAACAGTGATCACAGACAGAGGACCTGCCTTCAAGGCAGAGCTTTTGGAGTCGGTTCTCAGACTCAGCGGTACAGCTCACCGGAGAACAACTGCATACCATCCGCAGACAAACGGACTGACGGAGCGCCTCAATAGGACCCTCACAGACATGATCAGTATGTACGTTGACACGGAACATTAAAACTGGGATCAGATATTGCCGTACGTGACCTTTGCTTATAACACCACTCGACAAGAAACCACTGGAATGACACCGTTCAGTCTGATCTATGGTCGCGAAGTCACGACAACATTGGACGCTATGTTGCCGCATGAGTGTGACGACATCCATGTAGACGCTGAAGAATTCACTCAGCGTGCCGAAGGGGCCAGACAGCTCACGCGCGTGCGCATCTGTCATCAGCAGCATCAAGATGCACAACGCTTCGACACCCGACACAAGTTTGTTAGCTACTCACCAGGCGACAAAGTGTGGGTCTGGATTCCGATACGTCGACGTGGACTGTCTGAGAAACTGCTAAGACGGTACTTTGGTCCATACAGCGTCACGCGACGCTTGAACGACGTGAACTACGAAGTCGTTCCCGACACTAATTGTAGTTCTAAGCGCCAAAAGCATTTGCCCGAAGTCGTGAACGTCGTGCGTATGAAACCGTATTTATCGAGTTAATTAGCTCCCGGTTACCGTTCTCGTACGACCACTTCATACGCCTGGTAGAGCACCTAAGTTGCGCATCGGGACGATGCTTTTTTCGGATGGAGGCAAATGTCACGTGCTTGCTCAAGAAAGACGATGGCAGTTGTGCATGTGCCACGAAGGACTACGAAATGGACGAAGAAGAAAAACTCGCTTGCGCGTTCTAATTAAAAAGATCGACCTGCTTCTGGTGTCTCAATCTCTACGGCAAGACCTCTGTTTTGACGTCGTGACAATATGACATCATTGCTCTCTCAAACTTCAACCGACCAGGGAAAAAGTGCGAAGTGGGTAGGGGTGCAGACAACCTTGCAATGCCTCCGATCTCGGGGGCTTTGCATAACCACTTAAGGTACTCAGAGTGTTAAAGTGGCGAGGAGTCAGAGAAGGAAAAGAACAAGACAGATTTACCAGCGCGAAAAGACAAAACACGTAAGAAGGAATGCACAAACACAGTTTTAGCACAGGAGTCGTCTTACGCGAAATGCTGTCGTTAGTTAAGACATAAAAAAAATTGGCAGCACATCCACGGAGTGAATGATGGAGAGTGGGGCGAAGCATTCTTCTGCCCATTCGTTATTGCTTCCGTCCGTCCATGCGTCCGTCTGTGTGACCGTCCATGCGTCCATCCACCCGTCCGTGCGTGCGTCTGTTCGTGCGTCCGTCCGTGCGTGTGTTCGTGCGTCCGTCCCTGCGTTCGTCCAAGCATCCACCCCTGTGTCCGTTCATGCATCCATCTTTGCATCTGTCTGTGTGTCCGTCCGTCCATATATTTAACACTCCAAGTACCACCATCTCGCATCTTTTCATCATATATTCCCCATATAGAAGCACCGCCATCCAGCGGACATTCCAAGGACTAAACGAGAGGTGGCACACGCACACTTTCTTACGGCTTGCGCTTCGGGTCTACTTCCCACCTTTAACCACCTCGAGTTCATGGTATATACTAGTTCACTGTACTCATGGCACTGCGGCTCAACGCTCACTAAACCTTTCTAAACTAAGGAGGTTACACCCAGCGAGTATAACGTAGCAACCATTTCCTGTCAGATAGTGCTCAATGTACATGCCAATGGCTGCTAATAGAGATTGCAGCGTGCGCTTTAACTAAAAGCCGAATGCTCCTGTCTCTCATTCCCCATTGACAGCCATTGGCATGTACATTGAGCACTATTTTTTATTGTTCAACAACGCACAGAAGAACTCTCTCACCGGCACCACCTTGGAGGTCAAAATGTTAAAATTGTTATACACTACAACAGCTACGAGGGATGAACGGGTGTGGCTATAAGAAGCTTCGCCCCTAAAAATCCACTCATCTCCTTTGAAGGTTGTCTAAATGATTCGTAAGAGTAGAGTTTTGCCGCCCATAAAATATATAGTGGTGGCGTTCCTTGTAACGTGGTTTTTGAGTGATTTTGGCATGACGTATTTCATCCTTTTTCCAGCAATTATCAGCGGTTTCAAATCCCAGCATTGCCAAGAAAATTTATTTATTTATATGCATTATTTTTCAATATAATTGACTGTCTTACGTGACAAAGGCACCGGTAGTCTTCTCTTCCATCCAACGCAGAAATGTTTACGCCTATAAGTTATGCTTAGGGTACCACAAGCACGATATTCAAGAACACAAGTCTAGCAGTTGCACTGTTCTAGGGTGCTTCTTTATTTAGGCAAGTGCTTTCGCACTGCTAGAAAATTGAGCTGTATGTGAAACAGTAAGAATAAAGTTCGCTACTTAACCACTAACTCCAATGAGATTACGAATTCATATAACAGGTACGTCCTATAACACTCCCACGTTTGTGAAAATGTTCCCGCAATTGTGTGCCATCTCTCAAAACTGTATGCATTAATGACGAGGATTAATTAGTGTCGTATTTACTAGATACTCAAATAGGAAGACGATGAAAAATGACCATCAACATAACTACATAAAGAGACGCGAAATAATTTTTTGATAACGTTAAAGGTCCTTTAGAACGATATGGCACAGCGTAAGAGAGAGAGAAGGTATAGAGGAAAAGTGGGGAGGCCAACTAGAATACGCCGGCTTACTATCCTACACGTGGGAAAACAGGAATCATGCAGTAAAACAAAAAGAAAGTGTGAGCCAAACATGAGGGTCGCGTTACGCCAACACCATCGAACGTAGAGCAAACAATTTAAATGTAGCCTCTGAAACAGTTGAAAGATATTACAGTGTTCACTGATACACGTTACTATAACTTATAAGACGGCCATTTCGTGAAAACAAAGGTGACGAAAAAATGGGCGTAAAAACAAAGTCCATGCTCACGGTACAGCGCACATAGCAGTGTACGCACTCTTGCGAACCAGGTCGATACCGAAAGCAGTAAGGAAACTTGCTTACCACAAAAGAGGGTGCCGCCATTACGAGGCCCAGTGCTCCTCCTAACTAGATTTGCCTAGTAAGGCAGACATTACGCTACAGACAGGGCGGCATGAACAAACAAAGAAACAAAGGAAAACTACAACAGGAAAACGCGAGACAGTGCGAAGGCAGAGATGAGGAACCCACTTTCTTAAAGAGCACTCACACTGTGCTCAGTTCTTCTCCCACACTGATGCACCAGGCGCAATAGGCGAATGTTAACGCGATGGTACTGAAGAGCAGCGGGCGGGGTTTGGCAATGGTGGCTGTCAAATTGCACTCACGCGGGGCCAAATGGGGAAATCATGCTGGACGGATGGACGACCTTCTCCAAAAGCGATCCATCAACGCCTCCAGTTCAAGCAGTGTGTGGGCGCGTCGCCCAGCCTTTTGGGTTGGAGGGGGTCCTCGCTCATTCGTGCAATGTGATCTCATTCCCGGCACGCATGTAGCAGTAGTGTAGACGCTTTTCCTGTATACCCTGTCACTGTAGTTCCGCGTCCCTCCGAAGCCTAGTTCGGCGGAAGTGGTGGAAAGAACGCCGTGTAGAAGTAGAAGCAATACGGGGCAGAGGAGCTATAGGCCTAACCGAGGTGACCCGGAGATAAATTTCCGTAATAAGGCTGAGCCAGATGTTTTGCTGCTGAGGAGGGGACAAGACAGCGCTCATCTCGAAAGTGCGTGTTCGGGATTCCTACCCGAGCAAGGGAAGAAATGGCGTTTGTTTTTGCCTTTGATGGCCGGATAGAGCGACGTACAAGAAGTGAGGAAATTTCTTTTAAGCGAGAGACAGCAGTATTGGAGAGAGAGGTGAACAGACAGACAGACAGACAGACAGACAGACAGACAGACAGACAGACAGACAGACAGACAGACAGACAGACAGACAGACAGACAGACAGACAGACAGACAGACAGATAGATAGATAGATAGATAGATAGATAGACGGACGGACGGACGGACGGACGGACAGAAAAAATTAGCGCCGCTTGTAATGCGCCTCGCAAGGCTGGGTAACAACAAATCTTGTGGGCACCAAGCTGGTCCGGGCCTGGCTAGGCTGCTAACATCTCACCTATCGTTCCAATCAAGAGAAAGAGAGAGTATGGATGAACGAAAGGCAGGAAGGCTACCCTGCACTGGTGAGGAAGGTAAGGGGAATAAAAGTTAGAGAGGGGAGGATAAAAAAGTCACTGTTGCCGTCGGCGTAACGGCAGTTCGGCACCTAAAATCACAGATGGTGAGTCAGTCTCGTTTATGCGCGGTCCCATGCACTCAAAAACTTATCAGTGACAAATCAACAGTGATACCGATAGTGTTATCAAACGGGCCTCTGATGACTGTACTATACACTACATGGCTACGATTGCTCTACCCCCCTCCTAATTCTTTCTTGTGCTTGTACATTTTTATCTCGTTCTCTTTATATCCATTTCTTTATCTGTCCTTCTTTTTTATTCACTCTTTACCTCTGCAGTCATTATCGGGCCTTGTATATTTTCCCCTGTTTCCTTATTCTACCCATCTCCTTTTCTCTGTCTCTCGCTCTGGGTACTTGTTCTCCCATTCTCTTTTCCCTCCTGCGCAACGTCACCTCCCGTTCAACTCTCTTGCTACACTATGCAAGCCAATCTGTCGTGTATTTGATTGCTAATGTTAAGTGCTGCTTCTGAGGAACGGCTTCAGTGGCATAATAAACCATAATGCTATGCTCAGCTAGCCCGCTTGAATAGCCGAGTAGAACAGACAACAAACCGGACGGTTTTGTTGTTCTTGACAGAGTGGGAGATTCGGAGTGATCACTCGGTTTAGACCACCATATTGCTGTGCAGCGTGAGGTCCGTTTTGTTGTCCTTGACAGAGTGAGAGATTCGGAGTGATCGCTCGGTTTAGACCACCATATTGCTGTGCAGCGTGAGGTCCGTTTTGTTGTCCTTGACAGAGTGGGAGATTCGGAGTGATCGCTCGGTTTAGACCACCATATTGCTGTGCAGCGTGAGGTCCGTTTTGTTGTCCTTGACAGAGTGGAAGATTCGGAGTGATCGCTCGGTTTAGACCACCATATTGCTGTGCAGCGTGAGGTCCGTTTTGTTGTCCTTGGCAGAGTGGGAGATTCGGAGTGATCGCTCGGTTTAGACCACCATATTGCTGTGCAGCGTGAGGTCCGTTTTGTTGTCCTTGACAGAGTGGGAGATTCGGAGTGATCGCTCGATTTAGACCACCATATTGCTGTGCAGCGTGAGGTCCGTTTTGTTGTCCTTGACAGAGTGGGAGATTTGGAGTGATCGCTCGGTTTAGACCACCATATTGCTGTGCAGCATGATTGGCACAACGGCTCTGAACAGAAATTGAAAAATAAACGAGAGAAGCAACAACGCAGGCGTTCACCAGGACGAATGCCCATGGACTTTGCCCAAAGTTTATACGCTAGATAGTGTATATAGTTACTTTTTTAGTTTTTTTATTATTTTATTCATTTTTGTTTTTCTGCTTTAGGGGCGAAGCTCCGTATGGCGTGTGTGTCCCCGTTCGTGTCGTGAACCAGCCATAGAGTTCGGTACTTGTACTATACGCTGAAAAATTCAAATGGTACGATACTAGAGGGAGTTACTTGTAGAAAAGAATGATTGACGTCACACGTACGGAAGGATAGAGAGACGATCGCGCGACGACGATCGCGCGACGACGATCGCGTGTTCTTCAGTGGCGCCGTACGCCAGGGGGCGCTATATAGTACAATAAAAGTGCCGTTATGGCGCGCGCCGCGCATTCAGAGGCTCGGCGACAGAGAATGGACAAGGCTGCTGAGCGGCGTGCGCGCAGGGAGGCAGCGGCTCGCGCTCGAAGAAGGAACCCCGGCGTGCGGGTGCGCGAGGCAGAAGCGCGCCGCGAGGACCCTGCAGTACGACAACGGGAGGCCGAAGTGGCACGGCAGCGGCTTGCGGACCCAGCTTCGCCCCACTCTCCATCATTCAACCCGTGGACCTGCTGTCATTATTGTGTATTTATTTATTGTTAGTATGATGATAAGAGGCTTGAACGTAGCTCAACTTTCTAGTTTTTGTTGTACATAAAAAATGTGACACGCTTTTCACGGAAATGTGCTCGACAAGTGTTTCTACATCGGGGCGCGCTACAATGGGGATTTGACGAGTGGGCGATTCAAGTTGTCCCATTTCTTCGAGCGTTGTTACGGCACGAAGATGAGGCTAGGACAAGACTGAAAACTGAGATTGACAGACAGAGACAGATAGCGATACAGCTAAGAGAAATAAACAACGAGCACGAAAGTTGACATGTTCAAAGCTCAAGCAGACGGGGAATCGAATGAATAATTCAGCGTCGTTTCCGCGGCTAACCCCATTTGTTATTCAGAGTAAAAACATAAACGAAAAGGACATTTGAATGGAAGATATATGTGGGTATATAGATGGTCAGGTAGAAAGGCAAAGAGGGACAATTTCTTTGCCCATGGCAGAACTTCAGATTGCGAACGATATTTGTGACTTGTTTTCTTTTTCTTCTTTTTCGTATGACTTGCAACAATGGTTGAAGAGTTTTCGCATCTGGCCTTCTTCTTGTCGTCGTTTTTGGGTGTGAAAAAGTTAGCGCTTAGAAAGCTATAGGAGCGTTTTTTTTTCGTGGTTTAGCTTTTGCCATCACTGTCTGTAACGACTATATAATGGCATGGCAAGATGAACAAAAATTAGAAAACCATTCTGTGGTTGAACGTGGTGAATTCAAATTTTTCGAGCTCGTTTTTCAGTGGCAAGAGCACCGAAGGAAATTCTTGTTTTTTTTTTCTTATCACTTACGATCGAAAACGCTATACTTCTGGTTTTGATAATATTCAAAAACGTTTTCTAAAAAGTGAAAGTGGTAGGAGATCGATGGCTTTAGTTATGTATTGAACGGATATGATACCTGTGCATAAATTTACTTAGCTAAGGCCTTATAAAGGGACAAAAGTTTAAATAAAAATTCATTGTATACGCTCATTGAAAGAGCAGACGATTTTTCTTTGAGCAGCTCGAATCGTATCATCGCCTGCTGAAGCACATCTCAATCACATGCATCTTTGTACGTGGCCTCAGAGATTTGCTCTGGTGGTGGGATGAAACAAAACGTTAGGAAACAAAAAAAGTAGAGAGAAGCAGGGCAAGATAGACGCTTGCGATAAAAAAAAGGCAGATGGTTAAGCTTCGCCTTTAAAAACTGAACGCAATAATGATATCCTATTTTTAGCATGCATTTCAAACATTTAGCACATACTTTTTTGTATCATGTCACTTGAGAACTTAAAATAGTGGATTACTGCAATACAATCGACAAAGTTGAAAATGGCTTGCCATATGCTGTGTAATGAGTAGCATATGCTTTAAACCACGAGCTATTATGCGCGCGCAATGTTTTTCAACTTGCCATGCACCACCTGCGTGGTCTTAATGCCGTGTGAACCTTTTGTAATTGGTGACAAGCTATAAACCACGAAGTCGTTATGATAATCACATGTTCTGATGCCCGTTGGCAATTTACGCTTGTACCACGCTATATTACGGCGATATAACATGCTGTAAGCTGTGTTGATATCACATGCTGCGTCGAACTTGGCTGATCTTGAAGTTTGGGTGCATGTTACAAAACTCCAGGTGGTCAAAATTTCCGGAGCCTTCCACTACGGCGTCTCTCGTAATCATATGGTGGTTTTGAGACGTTAAATCCCACATATCAAGATCTTGAAGGTTGAACTCATGCACACACGTTTTTTGAGTTTGTATACAGAGAAAAGTAAAGCTATCGCCCCCCCCCCCCCGGTAAAAAAGAACATCAACATTGTGTACCCTGTGGGCGGCTACGATTCACAGAGAAAGTAGAGAGCGATACTTCATTAAAAGGAGGCGCAGAGGTCGGCCAGAACTAGTACGCTCTGACCTGCTACTCTGCATAGGAAAAAAAAAAAGGAAGAGGTGTCAAAGAGCAATTAAGTGTGATGATATCAAGAGGCGATTCGTGTACGCAATAACCACGTAAACTAGTAGTTTCCTTGGCGTCTACTGTAATCTTTCTAGAATTATGCGGCTTTGGTGGTAAAGTGGTTGCGGAGCTCTGCTGCTCACGCGAAGGTCGTTGGTTCGATCCCGACTTCGGAGGTGACATGGCGGCGAAGTGCCAGAGGCCAGTGTTTAATGCGATTTCATTGCACGTTACAGAATATTAGATTATAGAAACTTCCGGGGCACTCTAAAAGGGCGCGTGTCTCATAATCGCATGGTGGTTTGGCACGTGAAATTTCAGGTAGGGTATTTTCCTTTGGAAAATCTCTTTTCTTAAGACTGGTATACTGGACTATAGAACGAATTGGCATAGATTCAAGGATGCCCCCCCCCCCCCCTAAAAACACAAGGCTATTAAAGCGGAAAAAGAATGAAAGAGTGCAAAGTTTGGAACTACAGGACGCGTGGCCTTGTGTGAAGGCGCTTTCAATAACTGAATGAGACTTGCAGAGTCACCCTATTTGTTTCCCGAGTCCTGCGACTCTGCTAAGCTTAGAAGTTGATAGGCGGATTTTGCTATCTACTGGAATAGAAAAAAAAAGAAAACACAAGTTACTTCATAGTCTATGCTTTCTACTATTTCAACCGACTGTGCTATTGATCTGTATCCTTTGTGCTATTTCGATATTCCACAAGGTGAGTCGATAGTGCGTGAACGAACTCACTGCATATCTTGCTTTAACAAGGACTGCCACGAACGGGGCACTCAATGAACGAAGACTTGTTTACGTTCCCTAATCGCCTCGCAAGTTCACAAAATTTTCACTACGCCTACAGCCTCCCGTGCGTTGAAAATGGCGGCTGGCTTCACTTGACCGGGACATGTATTCGACCGAATTGGTACGCAGTAAATGAACAACAAACTTGCTACGGCAATTGACCAAGGTGTTCAGAGAGAGGAAATATACTGTATACAGCAGGAATGGCGCATGAACAACGTGTTATTTTGGTCAAAACGTTATAGCGCTGCCTTCGTAAAGTTTGGAGCGATGCACAACATTTCCGGGATAACGAACATAACAACCACCTCCGGCATAAGAATGGTTTTGACTCGAAGAATCGACGCTGCGTCAATTTAATATTAGTTGGCATGGCGTCTCCATAGGCGAAGTTTTCAACCAATAAATCAATGCTCCATTTTAAAATGTTGAAAAGAGAAAAATAATAACACGGTAAACTTCATTTAGGCCCGAAACTCACAAAAACTACTAGGACCAAAGCCTTTTTTTCTAATATCTGATTCAATACAAAAATCTCGTTGTAGACATGTCAAGGGTGAGTTAATGAAAGTCACAAGATGTTCTGTAGAAAGCGAAAGACACCTTTTTTGAACACGAAAGTGTTTTATGCCAGGGTTCGCCAGGGCTCCGCTGACGTATTTCTGTGACGGATACGACGTTGTAAAATGCATACTACCATATTAAAGAAAAAACGAGAAAAAAGTTTTGTTGCGGGGTGTCGAACCAGCGCCCTCTCGATTCGCAGCGTACGGCGCTAACCCCTAAGCCACAAAGAGTACACTGATTGATTGATATGTGGGGTTTAACGTTCCAAAACCACCATATGATTATGAGAGACGTCGTAGTGGAGGGCTCCAGATTTTTGACCACCTGGGGTTCATTAACGTGCACCCAAATCTGAGCACATGGGCCTACAACATCGGAAATGCAGCCGCCTCCGCCGGGATTCGATCCCCCGACCTGCGGGTCAGCAGCCGAGTACCTTAGCCACTAGACCACCGCGGCGCGGCACAAAGCATACGCTGTCAAGTCTGCTACTGGCAAGCAATCCATATACACCATATACTGTTTGGCGGTCCCCAGAGCTCCGCAATTTCAGTACGTCTTCGCCAACAGTAGCGAGATGGCGCGAAGGGCTCCCGTTCAGTAAAGCCCCTATTTTTTATAAAAGAAGTGACCCCCTCCTACGCACGCGCGTTTCCCTCCCCCATTATTCTCGAATCTACCCTCTCCTGTCTGACGCGGCCATGAACGCTCCACTTGCTCGCTGTAGCCGCATTAGAATCAATGCGCGCGCTTGTTCATTAGGGGCGAAGCTCCTTATAGCGGCACCCGTTTGTCTCTCGTAGTCGTAGTAGTAGTCGTAGTATGTAACCAGTCTTACATTTTGACCTCCAAGGTGGTGCTGGTGGGAGATTTGTTCTGTGCGTTGTTGAACAATAAAAAAATGGCAGCGTGCGCGTTAACTAAAAGCCGAATTCTCCTGTCTCTCATTCCCCCTTAGCAGGCATTGGCATGTACATTAAGCACTATCTGACAAGAAAGGGTTGCTACGTTATACTCGCTGGGCGTAACCTCCTTGGTTTTAGAAAGGTTTAGCGAGCGTTGGGCCGCAGTGCCATGAATACAGTAAACTAGTATATACCATGAACTCGAGGTGGTTAAAGGTGGGAAGAAGCGCAAGCCGTAAGAAAGTGTGCTGTGCTACCTCTCGTTTAATCCTTGGAATGTCCGCTGGATGGCAGTGCATATGCGGAATATATCATGAAAAGATGCGAGATGGTGGTACTTGGAGTGTTGAATAGATGGACGAACGGACACACAGACAGATGCATGGACGGACTCACGGATGGCTGCACCAAGGGATGGACGCATGGACGGACACAGGGGTGGATGCATGGACAAACGCAGGGACGGATGCACAGATGGACGTGCGGACGCACGAACAGACGCATGCACGGGCCGGCGGATGGACGCACGGGCGGCCACACAGACACTCGCATGGACGGACGGAAGCAAGAACGAATGGACGGATGCTTCGCCCCACTCTCCATCATTCACTCCGTGGATATGCTGCCATTTTTTCAGCTCCTTGGCGCATTATATAAGGTTCTGTTACTTGAAAAATAAAAACCATTTGGACGAAAGCAAGGTTCAGGTACAACACAGTGGCTGATATATATATATTTTAATGCGTTTTGATAAATACAAGTGGAAGCACCTAAAACAAATAAATACCGACTATCGGCTGAGCTGCTTACCCCGTCTCGCTTCTGGTGTTCGTACCGTGGAGGCGCGATATACGCTATAGTGTAAGCGCATAAGGTTTACGCAAAATTATTATCATTTGTTGTGGTTTTGATGAGCTCAAAAAAGGTAGCCTAGAAAAAATGTGGCGGTTTACCTAATAAATTAACCGGAGGACCCGGCACCCTTTTATTCCAACACCGACGCGGAAATCGTATGTCGTGTTGCTCGCACACACACACACACACACACACACACACACACACACACACACACACACACACACACACACACACACACACACACACACACACACACGCACGCACACGCACACGCACACGCACACGCACACGCACACACACGCACACACACACACACACACACACACGCACGCACGCACACACACACACACACACACACACACACACACACACATATATATATATATATATATATATATATATATATATATATATATATATATATATATATATATATATATATATATATATATATATATATATATATATATATATATATATATATATATATATATACCGCACACATAAACACACACACACACACACACACACACACCACACATAAACACACACACACACACACACACACACACACACACACACACACACATGCCCCGCCGCGGTGGTCTAGTGGCTAAGGTACTCGGCTGCTGACCCGCACGTCGCGGGCTTGATTCCCGGCTGCAGCGGCTGCATTTCCGATGGAGGCGGAAATGTTGTAGGCCCGTGTACTCAGATTTGGGTGCACGTTAAAGAACCCCAGGAGGTCAAAATTTCCGGAGCCCTCCGCTACGGCGTCTCTCATAATCAAATGGTGGTTTTGGGACGTTAGACCCCACAAATCAATCAATCAACACACACACACACACACACACACACACACACACACACCGCACACATACACACACACGCACCCGCACACACACACACACACACGTACATACTGTTGTGCAAGCTGGTTGACTCTTGGCAGACCTCCCCCCTCCCCCCCCGAGTGGGTATGACCCATGTTTGAGGCGTCATAATCGTCAATACATTCAGGCAGCTGTATCGTGAAACGAAGTTTTCCACATCGAAATGATAACCAGTGACCAAAGATAGCAAATGGCCACGTTTATAGTTCGTACTGCTTCGTTTGATTGTTTTCCTTAGACTTACACTCTCGACTCTTCTCTCACTGTCAAATTTCTTAAAATGTCGAAAGCCGAGCTGTGTTCTCCAACCGTGCAGAGCGAACCCGAAAATTTCACAGTAAACTGCAGCATAATGTATAGATGCTTAGCGTAATTTTGCATTCCCTCAAAAACGAAAACACGCTCCCCCTCACTCAAGCATTCACTCAAGAACACACCCCGCAGGCTCGAATGGACGCGTGAGTGTTCTTCTTTTTTGAAGGAATTGCGCTAAATATATACATTACGAATTACCAACTGGCCCAACGACAAGTTCTAATGAACCAGCGCACGCTCTGTTTGTCGTCTGTTTTCTCTTCTTCCTCTTCCTCTCCTTGTTCACTCCCAGAATACGTGCATCGATTTGTCAGGCGTACGATGTAATATCTAATGGGTGATCGAACAAATAGAGAGAGAGAGAGAAAGAGAAAAGTAAAGAGAAACAAGGCTGACCACCATGCATTAGCCCTTATCAGGTCTGAAACCACTTGAATGAGGTTGCAATATTTTTTTTTCCCGGTGAAGTTCTTTTTTCTCGCCGCATGTGACCTTGATATGACCTTAATCAACACGCGATGGCTCAGCGATACGTAATTGCGTTTTTATGGTGAATGCATAGGGTGTTTCGCGATTTGAATTCTCTACTTGAACTGTCCCTTGCGTGATTGGCATCCCGATAGAACTGCCGGAAGTGATCGAGGAGGGCACGCTTGAGCAACCGTTCCAGCCAAAACTTCTGGTCCTTGAAGAAAAAAGCAAAGGCGAAAAAAGCGTGCAGTCACGTATATTATTGCTACTCGCCAGAACGCTCGGACTGAAATGAGTCTGTCACTCTGCGAAGTGCACCCGCTTTCCAAAGTGAGTCTGAACTACTGCACTTGTTTGAAAGTTCATTGTTGAGCGTGTTTGCAGTTTCGGATGTAAAGGCACGAGCTTGTCTGTTCTACGTTTCGCGTTACACAAGTGAACGTTTTGCTAACAACATGTCGGGATTTGAGTTCGGGGAAAGAATGAGGAGCATAAAACAAAAGCAAGAAATAAGCAGACAATTTTGAAGGACAGCGGTGAAAGAGATAGCTGTAACTGACACCCTCGAAAAAACAAAATGAAAAAGAACATGCAGGCCCTATAAATGAAACTAAAACGAAAAAAGCACAACTAACTCAACAAAATCTTCATTATAGCGAAACAGACAGCGTGAGATAAATTAGATGTAAACATCATGCTTTGTCAAAACAAGAGTTTTTGCGCGACAACACACACACACACACACACACACACCACACACACACACACACACACGCGCGCGCGCGCACACACACACACACACACACACACACACACACACACACACACACACACACACACACACACACACACACACACACACACACACACACACACACACACACACACACACACACACACACACACACACACACAATCAGCGTTGCACACGAATGTACATTTCTTTCTATTCATGATTTCATTTATCTTTCTTTGTCTCAACAGCATCGTAGAAAGGGGCAGCCATTGCCAAAGAATTGCAAAAACAACTCCTTCATTTATTTTGATTCCAAATAAAAAAGAATGACTCCGGAAAAAACAAAGGCTTCGACAACGTAACCGGCAATTTCAACGAGCACGTGTTCGTCGTTCAGTCGAATTCCACGCGTGGCTCAACATGAGCTAAGTATTAACAAGCTTACTAGCGTGTGCCGATGACGCAGTATAAAACGAAGAAGTTGGTGATGTGCAAAGCGACGCGAGTAAAAATTCTGCTTGCCTTTTGTATTGTCTATGCCTCGGCGTGATTATCAGTAGGAAGCATGGCGAAGAACTTTTGTTACCGCTTTACTAGTAAACTAGTAAACTTGGCTCGTTGTAGAAGTGCTTCTGGTGCTGCACTTGAGCTTTCAAGGAAGATGCTTCCGGATAGTCTTTTTTTTTTTTTGTTAGACGTTCTTGCGAAACGCAAGAAAAGTGACCGTCTTTTTCCGGTTTCCGCAGACGTTCCAGCGGATGTGCTTTAGACTGATGAAGTGATAAATGAACGGAGAAGTAATAACGGAACAATGTAAATGAATTTCGTGTTTCTTCATCGAAGAAGAAAAAAAGGAAGAAAAAATGGCGAAAGTGATGGCGTGGCGCCAGATGTAATGGTCTCTTCGCGGCGTCTTTTTCTTCAGCAATTCCATTTCCAAATGGCGGACGTCAGTGTTGTTCGAATGCTATTTTTTTAAAAAAATGATGCTCTTCTTTACAAAATGAATCTGTCCACATTGTGCTTCTTCAACGTCCGGAAGTTTGATTTGAAAGTCTTGGCGAGTGGTAGTGGCGATGTTGTGAAAGGCAGAGGTGAGGATAGTCATGGAAGGAGCGTAAATCGAATTATGAACAGCCAGGCGAGCATACGAGAAAAAAAAGTACGAAATACAGCTGAGAGTGCAAGGAGGTGTGAGGCAATGGCGGCTGTTCGCACTGCCAAGGTCGATAGCTATCGATAAAGAGAGTGAACTGCAAATTTCGTATGGGACACAGTACAACGCACACAGGATCGCATAAGCACCAATTCTGGGTGCTTGTTCCATGCTGTGTGTGTTCTTTAATGTCTGGTACTACTAGGCCACGTCGTGGTGGTCTAGTGGCTAAGGTACTCTGCTGCTAACCCGCAGGTCGCGGGATCGAATCCCGGCTGCGGCGGCTGCATTTCCGATGGAGGCGGAAATGTTGTAGGCCCGTGTGCTCAGATTTGGGTGCACGTTAAAGAACCCCAGGTGGTCGAAATTTCCGGAGCCCTCCACTACGGCGTCTCTCATAATCAAATGGTGGTTTTGGGACGTTAAACCCCACAAATCAATCAATCAATCAATCAATCAATCAATCAATCAATCAATCAATCAATCAATCAACCAATCAATCAATCAATGTTTGGTACTGAATTCACGCTGTGAAGTTGAAGATTATGAACCAATTAGTTCAGCAATAAGTTTTCTAAAGAGGTCCTCATGTTGTTTATTTGCGCAAATGTTTCCGAGTGCTTATACTATACTTTGAGTAAGAAATGAAACAAGACATTGACTATATAGTAGATCCAGTATTGCAAATATTGCTATAGTGAATGAACATATTACTAATAATAACCATATAAATCGAATAAGCCGACAGACACAAAGATCCTGCTGTTTCTCCTTCGCATGGCACGTATATATATATATTTTTAGTGAAGGCGTGTGAGGGCAGGTGGTGGTCGCGGCTCAAACGGAAAAGACATGTGCCTGCGGCATCTCTCGCTTAAAAGTCGCATGGAGCACTTTTGGAAAGGAGGAAAGGGGGGAGGAATGAGCTACGTTCTTTCGGAGGGAGCTGTGTCCTTCGAGCGGTGGTGGAGTAACATTTTTGTGAGCACTATACATCAGGCCGAAGATCAGCGTGCGACAGTCCACCGTTCGTCTGCAGGTGGCCAATCGGCCCTTGTGGCTGCTTGTGGAACCACGGGCCCTTGCGGCGGCCTTTTCCAGCTTCGAGCGGGCGCAGTGCTAACAGGTACGAACAGACGGCTCATACCTTTGTACGCACCTGTTTTCATTGCAATGTAAATTTTGTTGTGGGCATAGCCAACTCGAGAGTCGCTTCGCTCACAGCAGATGCCGTGTTTTCCTATTTATTTTATTTATTTATTTTATTTATTTATTTATTTATTTTATTTAGTTACATACCCTAAGGACCCGGGGGGGGGGCATTACATAGGGGGGGAGTAGGAATATTTTCAACATGTGTAAGATACATTAAATATTCAGAAGCATCATTATATAAAGCTTAATTGAAAAAAAAATGGAAAAAAAAGAGTACACACAACAGTGGTGATAAGGATAATAAAAAACATATATACATAAACTCTGCAGAAGAAAGGGTACGTTAATAAAAATACAATAGGCTCCAGATAACAAGTGTAGGTGCGAATAACGCACACAAAAATATTCAAGTAATTCACATGAACAACACCACTGCATAACTACAATAATCGATTGGAACTTCTAAGAACACTTTTACCGCTTTCAGGAAGGATGATGATTCTGTTAGAGTGGCTACATCAGCTGGAAAGGAATTCCAGTTGGTTATTGACAGGGCTAAGGGCGAGTTTTAGTATTTTTTTTTTGTTCTCGGGAAGATGGGATTAACTTTGTTAGGGTGATCAACACGGGCTGAAATGTGTGATGGCGGGAGGATATGCTTGCGCGCAAACTGGAAGTTGCTGTGGAAGAGTGAGTGGAAATTAGTTAGCCTTGCAAGTTTATGGCGCGTAGCAAGGGAGGGCAGATTAAGCGATTTCAGTATGAAACTTACGCTTTCATACGATGAGTATGACGACGTTATGAAGCATGCAGCTTTGTTTTGAATTGATTCAACCAGGTAAGTTAAATTTTCAGTGTGAGGGTGCCATATTATTGAAGCATACTCCAGCGATGGTCTTATCAGGGAAACGTATGAATGCAGTCTGGTTTCTTTGTTGGCAAGGTATAATCGCCTTTTGAGGATGCAAAGCTTTTTTATTGCTTGAGTAGTGATATGTTCAATGTGAGTAGTCCAGTTTAGATTGACTGTGAAAAATACCACAAGATATTTAAAAGATTGTACTGAATCAATTCAAATGTCATTTATAGTATATGACTTATGCAAAGGAATTAAAGCAGAACTGAATTCTAAGTGCTTCGTTTTCCCTATATTAATTTCCATATGCCACGTGTCGCACCACTCAGCCAGCCTATCGAAGTCAGATTGTAAAATAGTATTATCAACAGGGCAAGTTATTTCTTTGTAAATTACGCAGTCGTCTGCAAATAGCTGAATTTGCGAATTTATGTTACGTGCTATGTCATTAATGTACATTAAGAACAAAAGAGGACCAAGAGCCGAGCCTTGGGGAACACCGGATAAAACACTAGTAGGGTTAGAGATGTAGCTCTTTAGTTTGACAGATTGGAAGCAGTTAGTAAGAAATTCCAGTATCCATTGTGTTGTACTGTTTTCAAGCTTCAGATTGCGAATTTTTAATTCTAAACGTTTAGGGGACCATATCAAATGCTTTTGAGAAATCAATAAATATGGCATCCACATGACGGGAAGAGTTAAGCGCGGAATCAAGGTCAGTAACTAATTTGAAAAGTTGCGATTGACATGAGAAACTTCGACGAAAACCGTGTTGGTTGTTTATGAGCAAGTTATTTAAATTAAGATAAGCCATTATATTTGTGAATAGAATATGTTCGAGAAGTTTGCTGCACATGGACGTCAAAGAGAATGGTCTGTAGTTATTGGGCTGAACATCATCACCATATTTGAATATTGGGATTACGTAAGCAGATCGCAAGCGTTTCGCTGAGTTACGCTAGTTCGCATGCAAAAAAAAAATTTGGCATTTCTCACGTTCCTTGGAAATCAATGCTATGCGAACCATGCGCATGTTAGCTGACTGTGCTGTAGTTTTTTTTTATTGAGCCACACCTTACGAATTTTGCTGAAGATATAAAAACGTAATTGTAGCGCGAAAAGACACGGACAACAAAGGGTACACCACAAGCGCTTGCGGTGTACCCTTTCTTGTCCGTGTCTTTTCGCACTGCATTTACGTTGTTACGGATCAGTACCGACTCGCTCGCCTTTTCATTTTGCTGAAGATATGCAGAAATGCACGCACAGGCATACGTTAAACAGACGAGTGTGTTTTATATCATCAGTTGTTTACGGTTGCGTAACGATGACAGCAACGTGGATATAAGCAACAAAAGAAGCGGTAAGCTGATATAAAGCACTGTTGTTCGCGAGAATAGTAGCCCCGGACACTGAGTCCTAATGTTTATGTATTTAAGGCTCAGTGTCCAGGGCTACTATTCTCGCGAGCAACAGTGCTTTATATCAGCTTACCGCTTCTTTTGTTGCTTATATCCACGTTGCTGTCATCGTTACGCAACCGTAAACAACTGATGATATAAAACACACTCGTCTGTTTAATACATGCCTGTGCGTGCATTTCTACATATCTTCAGCAAAGCGGAGAAGCGAGCGATTTAGTGCTGTTTCATAACAACGTAAACGTAGGGGATGACACCTGAGCAGAATTGATGTTAAGAAGTCGTGACGGCTGTATCGTAGGAGTGCATATGCAGTGTTTATAAAATTGGGAAGCCAGAACTGCGAGCGCAATTACCCTTACATTACCATTAGGGTCTACTTGAAAGGAAGTTCCGAGACATGGCGTGGATCTGTGGTAGAATACTTGATTGCTACGCAGAATGCTAGGCTTTAATTCCTGCATGCATTTGTACGTTCAGTGCTGCTGATACCCGCTGTTTCTTAACAATCGAGTGTTAAATTTACCCATGTGTGTTGTCGCCGTTCCTGGGTAGATACAAGCTGTCCAACACATGTGGCACATACCAGCTCCCTTCCGGGTATGTGCCACTGTTTTTGGAAAGTGTTCGACGACGTACGCGACAGGAATGCGATATTATTCATGTCATGCCCAGAGCGTCGTATTCGTTATACCATTTTACCCTGCCGCACAAATATTGGTTTACCCCAAGCTATGGGGGTGATAATGAGAGCACCAAGACGTAAGTGGTTAGAAAGATAGATAGATAGATAGATAGATAGATAGATAGATAGATAGATAGATAGATAGATAGATAGATAGATAGATAGATGCTAAATGTGCCTAGATAGGTGGTAAATGTGGATACAGTACGCAAAAAATTTCACATATTATAAACAAAGCTGGCTTCGTATAAGATCGTGGTATATTGCTATCGCATTCCTCACTGCGCCATTGCAGTGAAACTGACATTTAGGTGCGAAGCACCTAAAGGGCTCGGCTCGTCGGCATATGAGGTCGTTATGGTGTGTCATGTAGCTACGGCTTATCATAAAAGTGGTATGCGTCACAAAAATTGCCTAAATCCCACAACTCGACAACTGTCATCTGGAAATGAAGAAGTTGATGAGTTAGACTACCGGATAGCAGACGACGTTCACTGTATACCTCAGAAAATAGAAACTATGAAATGGAGGAAAGAAGAAGAAGAAGAAGAAGAAGAAGAAGAAGAAGAAGAAGAAGAAGAAGAAGAAGAAGAAGAAGAAGAAGAAGAAGAAGAAGAAGAAGAAGAAGAAGAAGAAGAAGAAGAAGAAGAAGAAGAAGAAGAAGAAGAAGAAGAAGAAGAAGAAGAAGAAGAAGAAGCGCCTTTAGGTAAGCTGCATTCCGACGCATTTTTCCTGACGATAATAGTGAAGGGGGAAAATTCTTCCCTAGAGGCTTCGCTGCTTCCCAGTTTCCTCTTGCTTTCTTTTTTTTTGTTGATAGCGCGGCAATTGGGAGAGTGTCAGACGGAGGAAATTACAGAAAAGAAGAGAAATATTGCTGTCACCCCTGCTTCCTCGAATGACCCTTGCCGACGTCTCGTGCTACCGCGATTCGCGGGGGTGCATTGCGCAGCCGTTGGGAATAATTGGGACCATGTCTTGCCGGCTTGCGCTGCCGTCTCGGCAGTCTTCGTGTGCCGCTAATGGCTCTCGAGTCAGCAGGCTGCTCGGCGAAGAGGAACATTCGTGTGGCTGTAGGCTTCTTACGGTCATCAGTTGATTCTTATTGTTTTCTTCCGCCGCTAAAGCCACGTCACCTCCTGTAGCTGCCTGTGGGCACGTTCTCAGGGAAGAAGGGAGCGGGTAGGGCATAAAAGAAGTGGCCACATTCTTTTTTTCTTTTTGTGGACTATAGTGTGTGGTACTTCTGTTTGCGCCGTAAAGGTGGACACACTCTTGGCCGTTAGCATTTTTCGGAAGATGGGATTCGATTAGAGACGCAAAGAGGTCACCGACCTGTACGGCAGCGTCTGGCATAGACAATTCTTGGAAGACCTATACAGGTACCTTGTTGGTTTGATAAGTAGTCGCTTGCATTTGTAGGAGTTACGGAACATGTTTTGCAGCTAGTTAACTCATGAAGCAAGACGCATCAGCGATGGTACATCACACGCACGCACGCACGTGTGCGTGCGTGTGTGTTCGTGTGTGTGTGCACGTTCAGCAAAGCATGTTGTGTAGGAAATACCGAGCAGATTGAAGAACAGTTATGCCGGAACACAATTTTCAGAGTTGTTTTGCGCTGAAATTCTGCTAAGCTGCCCTATACATTCCTGAAAAAGATATCCGTTTTTTGTCTTGATTCTGTGAGTTTTTCAAATGTAATATCGCAATGTAGAGATAGCCATCCCTAACGTAGCCTGCATTACCATGTTTTGACTGTAAAAATACGAAAAACAGTAACAAATTTAATGAAACCCGGATTTTCCTGCTTTTGTGCTTGCGATGCGTGATGAACTAGTTTAATAGTATGATAAAATGAGAATTGCCTTGCTTGTCATGATTTTTTAAATTCTTTTCTTGGTTTGCTTATTGAGGAAATGCTCGACTGATTGACGGTCTTTAACGCTTAGAAAAAACGTCATAGGATGAAAGGCAGAAGAGCTATTTAGATTCTACCAAAGTATTTGTTTACGCGTACACAAGGCTCCTAACACAATTATTTTTCACGTGCTGTTCATTTTGATAGTGCAGCACTGAGCCCATGACAACGGGATCAAATCACATGCATACGAAGGTATCGAGTCGCCGCCACAGTATTTATTCCTGTGACGACGGTTAAATTTAGAATGTCAGGAAAACGTTTATTCAGTCTAAATCCTTAAATGGCTCATCAAACACAAAAAATTTACTGTCGGCGTGAACGCGAGTGATGCAAAAACTTATCATCACGCGATAACGTCACCTTGTGACGTCATCACGACTTCGCAAACTACAAAATCAGTGACTTCACTATGACGCCAAACACAGTGATGTCAAGTAATGACGTGATCACATTACGTCGTAGCTTGATCAAACGTGGGTCGCTTATGGAGGCTATGAAATAGCTGGTGACGTGAACAAAAGTTGCAATGCCTCGGATCCTGGAGGCAGCGTAAAATCACATTAGGTTCAGAAAGCTTTCAGAGGTGGGTGGGGGCGTATCAATGCTTCGACTGAGGAAAAAAAATCACAGCATATCCACGGAGTTCCTTACACTTTCTCATCAATCACGTGAGGACTGAGAGAGTGTTAAAAATAAGAAAACAAAAACACAACAAAGGAACAAACTAAACATGAAAAGTAAAAACAAAACAAGCTACGAAATTTGCATAGAGTAGTCAGTCGATTGGCCACAGGATTTTGCTGAACACACATGGGAGTTCGCAAAGTGCTCTTAATTTTTTTTTTCTTGTTTGAGAATCAGCAGGTATTCGTCACTGGCGTCTCTTAGATTTACTTTCTGTTACAACCGGTATTTCTTGCAATCCACCTCTTCATACTAACAGTGTCTGGTCCAATCACTTCTAACAAGTCCCATAATTGAAAATCCCTACACGTTGTCGTAAAATCATTCTCTCCTCCAAGATGGTCGACCCGTTTCGAAGTTGGGCCAACGTTAGAAATGGAAGAGAAGTGACAGCTAGAAAATAACGCATCAAACGAGAAAGTACAAGCAGTACTCTATCGGATAGAGCATATAAATAGGCACAAAACAAAGACACCTGTCTTTCTTTCGCACTAAAGCCCTGTTGTCAGATATTGTGTTGATACCAAATGAACTGTGCTCTAAACTCTTCATCGGATTTGTATGGCCCTGCGCGCCACACTTCGTCGTCTTTTGTGTCCTGAACGAGTCGAGTAAAGTTTTTTTTTTGCTTCTAGAGATGCTACTTGAACCGAGTAGAGTGTTTTCACATTGTCTTCGTCACTCGTTGGATTTTACTTTTATCTCACTCTATAGGAGCGAGCTCAGGAAAAATCGATAGGCTGCGGATTTTGTGTTGGCAGCGTGCCCTTTTTTCAACTCGCTTTAAAATGCTTCCCGCTTTTGTCAACTCAGCATGCACTGTCCGGACAACGTGGCCTTTCGCAAAAGCTCAGCAGAGACGACCAGCAAGGCGAGCAGTAAGATCGCTTGCAAGATCAAAATGAATAGCCCTACTCTCACAGAAGCGTGTCCTTTCGAGCTCGAAGCGGCTTGACAGTTGGCAGAAAGTAGTTTTATTTTTTCAGATAGTGCATTACTTTTTTGTTTCTTATATTTTAAATTCTTGGGTAGCTACAACTGTGCTTTTTAAACGTCAAGGAAAGAGTTAGAAACGATAAAGTTAAGCTTCGTGCTTTCAGAGATGAAGCGCTGATAAGAGAACTCACAAAGTAGGAACGCACGTATTGGTCTCAGCCGATCCTTTCAAGAATGTCATCTTTCACTCCGGCAACCATATGGTCTCATCGTGAATAACACATTAGGGACGTTCTAGTTGTGAAGAGAGTTATCGCGACGTCGGGGGATCAGGCTTCAAGCAGGCTGTACCCCACGAAGTATTTTATTGTAGCGGCCATTATAACCAAGTGGCGTCGCTAGTAAAAAGTACAACGTAAAAGGAACATTGATATAGCCATGCGTGATTAGAAAACAAAGTGCAAAAACAACCTTTCGGAGTCTTCGACGTTGACATGACTGGCTTGCACAGTACATGTCGTGTCGATGCACTCTACAATGCATTTAATATGGCTAGAAACAACCTACAACTACCAGGGCAACGTGAGTAGACCTCGCATTTGCCATAATCAGATGAGATCTGATAGAAGAACCACTGGCTTAGCACTTTATGGACAACAACGCAGTAAGAATAAAAGGAAAACAATACCCACATCTGAACTGACCACATATGACCAATAAACATTGTATACGACTGTACACCGCTTTTTCACTCATTTACATGCGTAAGTGGGCAATGTGTGGGCGTTTTATGGTACAACCAAACAATTCCATTGCTTCGCCCACTCATTATTTCTCCCCCTATCGTGATGCTGTGAATGTTTCATTTGCACATACCATAAGCGCTGCCTGTACACCTTGAGATTTTGCTTTAGAAAGTGTGTCAGGTCGAGCGCAGGGTCATCTATGCATGTTATGGCTTCAGCGTTGTCGTGGGCGTTTGCGGCTAGTTGATCCGCCAACAAGTTTCCACCGACCTCGTGATACCCAGGAACCCAGCACACAACACGTTGTTTGAGTGTCTAGACCGTGCATAACAGAGCGAAGCGACACTATGAGAGGATTTCTATTTTTTTTCCGGAGATTTCAAAACTTTATTGACGTTTATATATATAACCACGTGTTGTAGTTTTATTCTTTAATATTTTTTGCACATATTCGGTTCTTTCGCTTTCGCGTAGAATTCTCGAGAAATATTGTTTGTACGGTTTCCTAGATATGGGAATGTGCAGTTTATCGACGTGTTTATTTACCGACTACGCTTTCTGCGAAACCCCTTTGCAAACGCGTGTTGTGCGGACTCTCCGCTTTTCACGAAATAACCAATAATGCGTTCGCTGAAACGTTTACTACGAACCACTTGTGCTTTGTGACTTGGTATTTTTTTTTTGAACAGCGGGCTTTTAGTTTTGAGTGGGGGACCGCCCAGACTCCTCGCTACCGACCACTCTCACAAATAAATAACGTTTTTGATGCTAAACTTGGCTGAGGATAATTCAGTTTGTCATCAAAAACGAGTAGCTCTTTGATTCAGTTTGTCATCAAACATGAGCAGCTCTTTGGAACAGCTGCGCTTTGTTCGCCGTTGCTTTCAAGGGCAAACTTTGCCATTACCTTAAAACTCGAAGCTTCTTGTCACAGGATCGCGTTCTGGAAGAACTTGATCGCAGCAGTTGCAGTGATCGCGTTGCCCTATCGCCAGAAGTCACGCACCACCAGCACGATTGAGAGTTGAAGAGAAAAAAAAGTTATGTACGTAACATTGATTTTAGGCATCAGGTATCGACACTCGAACATTGGCTTTCATTTGCGCTGGCGTGCTCCGTTGGCGAGCTTTATCTGTCGCCCATTGCAAAATTGGATCCCAGAGGCCACTTGGAAAAACAGCGCGTGGTTGCCATCTTCCCCGCCATGTGTCAGCACAGTCTCAGTAGCGGACAAGCTTTCATTGAACGAAATAGCCTAACTTTCATAAATTATCGAGGTAGTATGTAGACCCTTTTATTAAGGTATGCACCGGTATGAAGTGTAACCAATATAACGGCTAAAGTGAACCAAAAACATAATTTTCATTTTTTGAGAATTATTTTTCTGAATATTTGAGGACCCAGATGTGATTGCTAAACCAGAAGTGCTGAAAAAAAAAACGACAAGAATGTCCCTCGATGCTGATTCCATTTAGAAACAAGCGGAGAACGCTATTTTCTAGAATCTGAATTAGAACGCCATCTTTCTAAGCGTAACTCTGCAGCGATTGATTCATCGATGTTTGGACTATGAAAATTACCGTGACTGGTAAAAAAATTGAGGAGGCGATGGTGTAAATGGAAGCTGTTCGTCGGCTTACAAGGCCAAAGGCATCACAAGCTATTCTAAAAAAATCATGGATCTATAAAGTCTACTGAAATTATTGTTTGGCAAAGCTGCTAAGCACAGAGCACGCTTACGTCAAAACAAGTGACGCTCGCGTATTCGAACATATCGCTTAATGACCAAGAAGATGGCGTCGCACATTCACCGAGTGCTTATAGGCACGAAGTGCTTAGACATTTGACAAGTGTGGTACTTATAACCTGGTTTGTTGAAGTAATTTTCCATCGGCGTTATTAGTTATTCAAAGCCCTCACCAGAAAATGCTAGAGCGTGTTTGCCACTAAGAAAGAAAGAGACCGAAATTGAGACAAGAAGTCGCACGAAAAAGACAGTAGAAGTGCCTCGTGTTGCCAAGTTTTCCGGTTACTGATGAAATTCAAAGCATTGCCTAATCAAGTAAGCACTGGGCCTGTTTCGAGTGCACTCGAAAAAAAAAATTAACTACTCTGTTTACTTACGTCAGGTTATTGAAACAGCCGCAGCAAAAATATAGAACTCTCTGCAAGTGGGAAGGAGGAAAAATCGAAATAGGAGTGCCACGAGTAGACGACACGAGTTTGAAGAGTCGGGGAACGTACTGGAATTCCCTTCTGTGACTACGTCTCTGAAGTCCCGAAAGAACTCACGCACGCCTTGGAGGAAAAAAAACAAAAACAAGAAAAGTCATCGTTGAAGTTGCACGGTGTCGAGGAGGCCCGAGATTCCAGAGAAGGCCGCCCAAACATCGTTGCACCACGTCGGTACTGCACCGCTGCATTCCTCTCTCAAAAGGCGACGTTGAAGAGCGAACCATTTTTATCAGGCAAAGTGCTTCGACACTTTTCTATTTTTCTGTACGTATAGAAACCTCTGATTTGGATTTACTCAAAGTTAGCGCGACGGGAGGTACGAAGACCTCGAAGTTTTTCGTGCAGGACGGCGTCGCTGTTTGTATGTGTTTCAGTAAGACGTTTTGGTGGCCGTTGGTTCATTGCTGCGAGACGTTCCCAAACTGCGCGAAATGCACTCGTGCTGATATATGTGTTTTCTACTCTCGGGTCCTCATCAGTTTGCCCAGTTTAATATTTTGTATATACATGGCATGCAGGATGACGCTGAAGCAGGCCCGCACGTTTCACTTCTGACCTGTCAACGAGCGAGAGGATCTGTGATGTTAACATACCTGGCGTCAATTAGAGACGAAGCGCGGGTAACACCGACGAGACGAGAGCCAAGGAAGCCGAGCGGAAGCGCCGACAGCGAAAGGCCAATGCCGGCGAATCCTCGACGTCGCCGTCGTCGGCAGCATTTCGAAAGCGCGGCGTGCCCTGCGCCGAAGCGCCCACGCGAAAGCGCCGGACTCATACCGGCCGATCAGGAGGCGACCTGGAAGAACCATTCAGAACCTCTCGAAGACGCCCCTGCTCCGAGTGCGTTGCCGCGCGCGTCGGCAACGTCGCGATCCTCGCGCTGTACCTCACTCCTAACCTGCCGAAGGAACAGGTTCAGTGCTGTCTATAGAGGAGACGCTGACTGATCGCGGAGATGTGTGTCAACGCGCGCCTCTTATAGTTGAGGGAGACTTCAACGTTTGACGTCAGCGGAGGAGGGGAATGGCTCGCCAATTACATGCGTTACGTGCACTGGCTGAAGTGCGTGTCGGAGGAATGGGGAGCGTGCATTGATATGATTTTTGCCCAACCTCGACGTCGAATGTCTGCAGGAACCTCTCAGCGTGCACTTCACCGTTCACAAGGCCGTGGTAATCAAGGCGAAACGTGTGCCAGCTCCGGTCCAGCGCCAGTGTCCTGTCTGAAGAAAGGACAAGACCTATACGCCATCCATCGTCACAAACGAATTTTCCAGCGCTCACCGCAGCACCCGCGTTAGCGTCGTTCAACCTGTGACGCCACCCGTGCACAACGCCGTTGATTCGCACCCCATCAGGGTTCCCTTTGGGAGAATATCGTTAATTTGGGAGGATATCGTTAAGACAGACAGACAGACAGACAGACGGACAGACAGACAGACAGACAGACGTATTGGTGGAGGGATGAAGGACAGACAGACAGACAGACAGACAGACAGACAGACAGACAGACAGACAGACAGACCGACAGACAGACAGACAGACAGACAGACAGACAGACAGACAGACAGACAGACAGACAGACAGACAGACAGACAGACGGACGGAGACGGACGGACACACAGACGCCGAAAGTACTTGCAGTACGCAAAAGAAATTCGCGTTTATAAATTGGCGGATCCTGAAGTTTCCTCTTTAAGAATATAATGCGATAGTGATATTCGGTACCTAGTGCGCACTTAAACCATTTAGTGCATGAAATCTTTTCAAACTTGCTATGCATCCACTACGTGGCCATGAGAAAATAGGCGCAGTAACGTGGGTGCCTATTGTAGCGGGTGACCGGCTTTAAATCATGAAGCCATTATGATAATCCCTTCTTCTGATACCCGATATCATTGGGTCTGTACACCGTCGGACGTTGGGTCTGTACAGCATCAAAGTTACTTTCACTGTATGTGCAAGCAGAGGAAGCTATTTTCACTGTATTCACAAGCAGGAAAAAAAAAAGACGCATAGCGGTGTTGTGGAACACCCACTTACCACGCAAACGACCCGTGTTCCTTCCGCACTCGGACCCAGAAGGTTTCTCGTTATTGATTTTATTTTAATCGTTCTTGATTTTTCGGTCACGCACAAGATGATGAATTTTCGTTCACGACTTGTGACACCAAAGCCGACACCAACGCCGGAATGTTTGCCAAACAAGCTCTTTAGCGCGAGAGCGTTTAAAGGACTGCTTGTGTACCCTACTTAGTTCCGAGAAATTGGAACGTAGTGCCAACCGTTTTATCTGAGCGAGCGTTCGGAAACTGCCACTGGACGTTCATTAGCCGGCCCCTGACGCGTCAGACTAAACTAGGACCTGGTCAGAGAGGCAGCGGTAATCCGCAGCGCTTCGAGGGGGAGCTGTACGCTAGTAGGCGCTCCTGTGAGCGCGGCATACTGGGAATTGCAGTCCCCGAAGTCACGCCTGTCGGCTCTCGCAGAGCCGTATAGTGCCGCGGGGATGAACTACCTGTCCACTACACGCAAAGTGCTTTGCCGACTTCCTGCTACAAGCCTCTTCCCAACTGTACATTGCGTGGAGCCCGTTTTATCGAAGAAAACGCTTGGGCGACGCGTTCAGCAACCGATTACAGCTGAATCACGACCATGCAGGCATGCACAGGGGAATATTTTACGAAGGGTACATCTAACCCGACGTATCCAATCAGCCTTTCGTTTCTGTGCTAAGATAACATCTGTCTCTCGAGGCACGCACCCTTTGGTAAATTATCAATGAGGTTTACACTTTCATTAATTTTAAGTGTTCAGAGAGAAAAAAAAAGAGAGGAGAGGAATGGTATAAAAATGAAGAAGGCGATTATTCTTTTTCCTAGGATGCGTTTGGGGGAGGAAAAAAAATATTAAGGCAGCTTTGCGTAAATGGCGCCAAGCCAGACAGAAGTTCTCACCTTGACGGGCTACTTTGATTCCCTTCCGTCTTTTTCTTTCTTTGCTTTCATATCTTTTGTCTGTTTTTATATTTCTGGGATTTTCTTTGTTCTTCATCTTTATTTATTCTCTCTCTCTCTCTCTCTCTCACTCTGTACATTTCTTTATTTTTTAACATTTTCCCTCTGTGTTCCTTTCTTCTTACTTTCTTTCTGCGCTACACTTCACTCTTTTTCCTCATCCTTCCTCTCATTCGCACCCTGAATTCACTTCCTCGTGCTATATTATAGTCTACGAGACTACGCTACACTCAACTAGTGTGTCGGGGTAGCCGAGGGGTTACAATGCTCACTTTTGGATTGCGGGGACGTGGAATCGAACCCCACCTCGCCAGGAAGTTTCTCTTCTTTCATTCTGTCCCTCTCTCTCTGTGATCGTTATCTCGTCGATAAGGATTTTCTATCCCGTGCCTGAGAAATAGGCGCACACGTTCTTGAAGCGAAGCAAAAGACGAAGACGGTGACGGCGATAAAGACAAGGACCATGAGATCGTGTGCCAGTTTATGATAATAATTCTTGTTCTCGAGTGACGCACTGTTATAATAATAGTTGCGAACGTTTTACGCTACAAAACTGCAACACAATTACCGGGGACGCCGTAGTGGAGAGCTGCACGAATGTTGACCGTCGGGTGTTCATTAACTGAACGGGTTTCTAGTGTTTCGCCTCTATTGAAGTGCAACCACCGGGATTCGATCCCGTGACCTTCGGTTCAATGGTCGAGCACCATAGCTACAAGGCCACCGTGGCTGGTTCTGGAGAGGGAATCAGATAGAGAAAAGTGAAAGAAAGGAAGAAACAGTGCGTCAAAGCAGCGTCTTTGGTGATACGTCGGTGGTTTTGTGAAGCGTTGCGAATTAACCTCTCAGAACACCCGTAGAGGGGCGGTGGCGCATCGAACGGCATAATGTCGCCGCCTATGAGGTCTCAGTCGAACGCACAGAATAGTCCGCAAAATGAATTGTCATTTTTTACGCTTGCTGCGGCGTGCGGAAAACATGCGATTTTTGTGTTTACATAAGGACTGAGCATCATTGTTCTTTTTCTTGCAATCATATCTGGTGTAACACTTCCGGTTTACAGAGTATCCATAAGAAGCCCTGTCAGAAAGAGAAAACGATGGTTCTGGTTCACGTTAAAAGTTATACTGAATACATATGATATCGGAGCATTACTTTACTCAAACTAAGCGACAATGAACTATCAGGATAATTAATCAAAATTAATTGATGTCAATGGAAGATTGAGAGGAGCTGGAATCATAGCGCGACCTGGTGGAGCTGATTCCAACCATGCGCTTTTTTATTCATGGCCTGTAAGGTCTTCTTCGGCAGCGTAACAAAACACGGAGTTAGCCAATGAATACTTTAGGGCACACAAGCCGACGTGCAAGTACCGCTACCACACACCTACGTCAAAGATTAGAGTTGCCTACAGAATATTTTACCTGTATCTTTCACAGGCTGGCACTAAGCGAATGAATAGTCGAAGTAAGCGAAGGGGTAGTCAGAGAAATGTGGTGGCATTTATGAGCCCAACACAATATAGCTTCATATTTAACACGTTCACTATTAAAGGGCACCTGGCCGGGGACAGCAAGGAGTTCTACGTAGATGCAGGGAACACCGTACGCTCTGCTCTTTTGTCTTGTGAACAGTTCGCATCGTGACGGTTTGACGTGCGGCAGCACAGGGTGTCGGACGAGGCAATATTTCCACTCACAGAATGCACTGCGCATGCGCAAAGCTTTTTACACAAAAAAATAAAACTAAAAAGCAAAAGAAGAAATAGTTTACGCTGACGTGAGAAATAATATTTAACATAACACATCGAACAGCATGACCCGCGATGGTGCACATCTTTCAATGGGCCACAGGCATGTGACTCGGCCCGCAAACCGTAACTCCCTAGTACATTAGGAGTCGTGCACTCCTTTTTCTCTTGTGGAGTTCTCAACACGGGGGCGTCATTTTTCTCAGCCACTCTACCAGGTTTGTACTTGTGTTTCATTCTCCGTCCCATCATTTCTACGTTTTTGCCGGCCGTGTGTACGAAACCACTCACACCGTTCCATTTTCCTTGTTTTGCCTTGCTTCTATCGATGACTACGTAAGGGAACTGTTCTCACTCTGTTTCTCGTAATGACTCGACCTCTCCTGACATCGATTCGCATTCGGAGAAACACCGTGTCATATGCTTCCTTACTCTCGAAACTTCCGTTCTAACACTGTGGCGCTGTTTATTCGGCGTTTCTTTCACGGACTCAACCGTCCTGTGTATCGAGCGAAGTTCGAAACGCCTTAATGAAAATGCCTCGTGGCGCTCGGTCGCTGCTTTGCCGACGGCAGCTGGCACCTTCGAGCGACACATTGACTCGCTGTCATACGCAGTGTGTCGCGGGGGCTTGCTGTTCTTTCGACAATGTCGTTTACGATACAAGTGCACTTTTACTCTTTCCACGAACACCGGTCATTAGGTTCGTGTGACATTTTCACACGAACCTACGGCTCTATTTTTACCCTGGCTGAAAAGCCCCAGTGATGACACGTGCCCCTTTTTACTGACCGATGCTGTAAGGAAAGACTAACATGAATCCTGGTGCATTCACTTAGGGCGAATCGAAGATAAAAGACACTTTCTTTCTCTTCTCAGTCAATGTTTTGATGGAGAAGGTATACTTGATTTATTGATTTATTGATTGATTGATTGATTGACCCATTTAACCTGGCGCAACCCACCATGGCTGATTGACCATAAAACGAGCGGTGCCTTGCTATATAGAAGAATTCGTTTGAACTGTTGGAATGTTTTGCAACAGATAGTTTTGAAATAACTTTTTGGTTTGATTCCCGAGAAAAAAAAGGAAATAAGAAAGATAACAGTTTTTCAATAGTCTTGATTTCAACAATATTAGCTGTCAGTTCATTCAAAAAAAAAGAAAACTAATGTTTTTGAAAAGAAAGTACTTGATTTCGATAGCCTTTGTATTCAGTTCGTCTGGTCTCGCGTAGGGCATTGTACACTGTCTGCACGAGCCGTGGCTGCACGCACCACTGCCAATCGCCGTCTTCATTTTCCTCTCTTGAGGCGATGCGCTCGCCGGCTTAGTTATCCGCCGTAATAAAAGTGCTACAACGGCACCGTGTGGCGTTATTTATGATGACGTCACGTCAGAATTCGTGACGTCATGTTAAGGTCACAACTTTCTGCGATATGTGACGTAATGGTGACGTTACATGGTGAGGTCGTCACGTGATGGTGAATTTTCGCACCCCCTCGTCTCCGACGCCGGGGAACGTTCGGCAACGATGTAAAAGTTTCCTGCTTCATGGTGTGTTAAAGGTTTTTCTCTAAGTATTGGTGTTAATTTTAGTGCAACATTATTTATCCAAGCAGCTTTGCTGAGTTGGTGAATAGAAGTGGTGCATTTCCTTTTTTGAAACACAAAATGCTCGACAAACAGTTCATTAACGATCGAAGAGTGCCTGTCTTACGTTTGGTAATTTTAAGATAATCATTTCCAGTTGTTTTTTGCAGGGTATTCAACCAATTCTCCATCGCCGGTTAGTGAATATTCACACACCCACCATTCACAAAGTAGTTTTGTCACAATACAGTTCAGTCTAACAGCAAAGTATTCTTTACAGGCAACCACAAAAAAAAAAAATCTATCTGGGTAGTTGCAACATAGGTATATTTTACACGTCCATTACTTATTAGAATAAAGCATCGTAGAATATTTACTAGAGGGGGTTGTGCTACCGTGATCGTTCAAAAATGACGCGTAGCACGTGCATTTGTTTAATATTCGGGCTTGCTACTTAGAACGCGCACGTGACTAACTCCGTTGATTTTAGTGTTCTGGCATTTTGTTTTGAATAAAAGAATGAGTCGTGAATCTTGCGAGACTATTGGAATAGGTCAAGCTACAAAGGTCAAGATGGTGAAGTGAGACTGATGAACTTTGTATTGTGACAAAGTGGTCTCTTGCCACACGGAGCCTCCCCCCCCCCCCCCAAAAAAAATGACGCTTAGGGAAATCCATGTACTATCACAATGGAAAGGAGCGCGAACAGTGTGGGATCTACAGGGCATGATTCATCGCATTTTTTTCAAGCAATTTGAACGTTTTAAACACCACTAGACTCATCCATGGTGCAATAAAGGCTCATTTTAGGATCTCTTTGTTGACACCAAAGTCAAAGAGCGATGAAAACAGCGTGCCACGTTGTTAGTGGTTCTTTTACACTACCTTTGTACCAGCATTATTCACACGCACTTGTTTTTCATCGTCCTCAACGTCATTGTCAAGGTCAGTGGCATCTACGGAGCACAACCATGCCAGCGCCAACACCAATGAACTAGCCTCGACGTGGAGGACCTTCTCCCCTAAAAGGTTTCTTAGCGGCACTATATTATGAGTAGAGAGGAGCAGAGATTCCGCGTAGGGGTGTGCTTACAAGAAGTGGTGGCCACAGTAGAATGGTACCTGTATAATGGCAGATCTACTGGTCCTGCTTTCCCGCTAAGTTTGATATTAAAGCAGGCCGGTATAGTTATTGTATGCAGCATAGACGTACGCGAAAATCACATAAAATAAGCACAAGAAATCGAAATTTATAAAAACAACACGTACGAGAAACAAAACCACAGCATATTCATGAAGTAACGATGATGAGTGGGTCGAAGCGTCCATCAGTCCGTCCACGCTTCCGTCCGTCTGTTCGTTCTTGCTTCCGTCCGTCCCTTCGTCCATCTGTCCGTACATGCGTCAAACAGACAGACAGACAGACAGACAGACAGACAGACAGACAGACAGACAGACAGACAGACAGACAGACAGACAGACAGACAGACAGACAGACAGACGGACAGACGGACGGACGGACGGATGGACGGACAGACAGACGGACAGACGGATGGACGGACGGACGGACAGACGGACAGACGGACAGATAGACATACAGACAGACAAACAGACAGACAGACAGACGGAAAGACGGACAGACAGACAGACAGACGGACAGACAGACAGACAGACGGACGGACAGACAAACATACATACATACATACGTACATACAGACAGACAGACAGACAGACAGACAGACAGACAGACAGACAGACAGACAGACAGACAGACAGACAGACAGACAGGCAGACAGACAGACAGACAGACAGACAGACAGACAGAAGGACGCGGCCAGCGGATGATTCACGGTTTGCCGATAAAACCCTCCGATGCTTCGCCCTACTCATCATCATTCACTCCGTGGATATGCTGGGAGGTGGCTACTACTTACATGCATACATACAGGTGACGACCGACTCATGCCTTAAGGAGAACGCCACTAGACCGATATATGGAGCAATCAAGGCTCACTTTGGCATATCTTTATTGACACCAAAGTAAGAGCGCGATGAAAACATGAAAATCCTGTACCAACGACACACAAATAGATTGTCATCAATACGACGAAATATAGAAAGGCCATTTTTCTAGCTTTCGCACTTACTGTACTGCGTATTCGTGCCAGCCTGGTGTTTTTGCATGCATAAATAATAAAAATACATACGCTATGGCGTCTAGTAATTCTTTCCCACCAGATCTTTGCAACTATATAGTACGACAGAACATCTGCAGCTTCCATGCACTAAGTGAGCCGTGGCATTTTCGGCTGAGCCGCACTGGCTCAATGGCGATGAAAGGGACTAACACTTTCGGAGTTTCAGGTTCCCCTATACGGGCCAGTCCACCTTTTTTTTCCTGAACGGGCCATACGAACATTTGAATCACCGAACACAAATACGCGACAATATAGTCATCTGCGAGCACACAGCTGTTGAAATTCAGCTCATAACAAATTACAATGCCCATTTTTTTACAGAGAATACGAGTGCAAACAACGGAAAATCAAAAAACGAGAGACACCTGTGTCTAATGTCAGTTTTTTGGCTCTCTAGATGCCTTTGTTGCGCGATTTTCGCACTAACTCGACGAAGGTTAGGGCAGTTTTTTCATCGTATTTACTGTCCGGTGAAAAAAAGCGTTGACTGACCGGAGAGAAAAAGTAGTTTTGTGCGACCACGGCTGGACGATGAACCACACACGCATGTTTTTCCTCCTGTCCAGCCATGCTCAGTGGCAGAGTCTGCTGTCAATTACGTTGGCGTTTAGGAGACGTCGACGCACCGTCTGCTAACGCACTGCGAACGACGTGCTTGCACCACTCTCCACCGTCTCTTTCCACGATGACCTACGTTCGTGTCGTGGCCAGCCCTGCCAAACGTGCTGCACCGCAAGCGTAGTGCCCAGACGAATACGGCACCACACGAGTGCGCAGAAAATGCCACCAGAGTGGTCAGCAGAAGAAGCCATGAGGTGCTTTCACGAGGACACTCCCAGAGGCGCTTTCGTAACGGAAAGAAGACCCTGAACGACCTGTCATTTAAGACCGGCTGCTGCACGAAGCGCCGAGTAATGCTCCCATTAGGGAAGTAGAAATAGTGCTTTTCCCGGTGTTCAGCTCTCTCGCTCTTCCCTCCCCCCCCCCCTTATCAACTGCGTGATCCTCTTAGGACTGTAGCTTATAAGCACACCTAATAGTCGGTTGCACAGATCCATCAAGAGGCATATCCTGCAAGTGCTGCTTACGCCAGGCTCCAGCTACGTATGCATATGCACGCCTTATGAGGCGCACGCATTTCGTTTTCTCACAGATGGCGACTTGCCGGGTGCGAGGGGGCGAAATGAAATCCCGTGGCTCCAAGCAAACACGAGTTGCCACTTGCAGCGTGTTCTCTGCGAGCAAATGAGAGGGTCATGCGTTAACTCCCAGCGAAGCAAAATGAGGCACCCCCCGTTCCTCTAAGGGGTCAACCTTGCAATCTCCCGATGTATGTCCCACCTCCCCACCCGTTGGTCAGGAGCCATCATTTCCTCTGGGAAAGTGCGGCCGTTGCGAAAAATTTATTCTGTTTGGGCAGAACCTAGAGCTGAAAGACCATAGTGCGCTTGTTGCTTCCATCCTTGGAGCAATGGCTTGAGTACGAAGTCGACCAACTTGCCCGCTTCCAGCTGGCCCTGCTATGAGGAACCAAGAGCTGAATGTGCACTCAATAGTTACTGTGGATATTGTAACTGTGTTTTGCGCCACTGCATATCCCTCCGGGGGAATTTCGCCCCGGAGGGATTTGTCAAGATAACATGGGCCGACCGCTACGGCTATGTATGGGAGCGACTGCTTTTGAAAGCATGTCTAGAAAGATGATTTTGATTAGTCTTGCGATGAGGAAAGGAGCAGTAGGAACTTCATTCGCTGAGATGTTTTAGAGTTTTTTTAGAGGTTTTAGGTTTTTTTTGAGAGTTTTTAGCAAATCAAATTCACGGTATGAATGAGAGATACCAAACGTAAATGATTACATATTGTCTCGCCCTTTCCTTAATAAATCTTCCACAGAAAAGTTGGCCTCCTTTTAAATGTTATTTTTGTTGCTACAATGAAATAGTTTATTACTATTTAGACATTTCATCACTTCAGACGAATAGTATGTCTTCGATGCCACATCAGAAAGACTGTACATCAACGTTAGTTTACTACAGCTATGTTTTGCGTGGAATAGCGGACCCGTCACGCATTGGTCAACGCCACGACTCAAACAAGGCTTTGTAACTCAGCGCTCAAAGATCAGGAGGACGTTATAAACTCACCCTTCCCCTTCTTCCTGCTTCTTCCCCCAACAATAACAAGTACACAGTTTCACATTCCTTGAACAACAACAAACTTCTACCACTAATTATCAAGCGGGGAACTGAAGAAAACGTATAGTAGCAAAGACAACGACAAAGGATATGAACCCCTTAAAAACAACACCGAACTGCCATGCCTAGAGGCAGACCGCAGGTGCTTCGGAATAACGCGAGTCCTATTGTTTGTTTAGTTAGTGTTGTTTCGTTTAGTACACCACGCGTAAAGCTTATAGCAAAACAAGTATTCGCAGTGAAAGTATACGTATCAGGAGAAAAAAAAAAACAACTTTTCTACGTTTCTGAGTGTGCCTCGCCACTCTTACTGCCGTTGTGTGCATCTTAGCATTTCCATCTTGACGTTGTTTCACTGCAAAGACAGCTAGCTAAAACAGTCCTCGGGGAATCGGATTAAGAGACGACAGAGAGCGCAAATACGTTGTTATTCTCGGGAGAACCACTTTTGTTTTTACCTATTTTTTGGCCTTGCTTTCCTAAGGCTAACTCTGGCACACTCACAGGACCGGCTCTATCTACCAGAATATTTTGCGACAAAGCGAAAGCAATGGAAAAGCTAGGGGCAGTTACGCCTTAGTGGCGTGAAGACTTAAAGAAACGCTGGAGCTGTTGACCTTCCCCTCTTCCTGCTCAACCTGATATAAATCTTCCTCAATCTCACTTTTTCCCTTCTACCTTGCTATGCTTTACTATACAATGTTATGCTAGGTTTGAACCTCTTCCCTCCTCTTTTTCTCTCCTCTTCAACCCTGACGTCCTTTCCCATCCTCTTGCCATGCTATACTATATATGCATAGCTATATGCTATGTCCTGCTCTCTCTCCTTTTTGTTTGCCTCTTCCTCAACCACATGCTGCTATTCACCTCTTCCTTTGCCCACCCCCTCGCTATACATGGTTGCCATGTTTTACCCTCTTCTCTCATTTCCTTCCTCGTCTCTGTCCATTTCCATTCCCACCCCTTTTAGGGGCGAAGCCACTCATGGCGTGGCTTGTGCGTCCCCGTTGTGGGCGAAGCTCCTTAAGCTGTGGGTCGTGCGTCCTAGATGTATGTACTAGGTACTAACCTCTCGTTTAGTTCTTGGAATGTCCGCTAGATGGCGGTACTTGTATATAATCAATATTTGATGGAAAGATGCGAGACGGTGGTACTAGGAGTGTTCACTAGACGGGCGGAAATTCATACATACAGACAGACAGACGCGTGGACGAACAGACTGACCCACGATTGGACGGACAGACGGATGCACGAACGGACGGAAGGACGCTTCGCCTCACTCGTCATCATTCAGTCCGTCGATATGCTGTGATTTTTTCTGTATTCTACTACAATTATGCTGTTCTACCCCTCCGCCTTCTCATTTTCCTCCTCCTCGTCTGGAAATTGCTTCTCCTCACGCTGCCATTTTTTCCCACCCCCTTGCTGTACTACACTATACAAGTATGCATTGTTCTACCCTCTCCACTCCCCATCTCCATAACTTCCCTTTCTAGTCCCTTCGATATACTACACCACGCATAGCTATGCGATGCTAGAAGCTGCTTGGCTCATATTCGCTTTATGTGGTACATATCAGCCCAGTGTCACGCGAACGATCCCGGAGAATCGCCTAGCTTAAATAGCTACGTTGTTAAAAAAATGCGTGATCATGTGTAGCAAGGTTGACTGGTATGTCCCGTGTTCACTGTTTACTTCTGTCATCGTTGGGGATTAAGTACCTTTTTCAGCAACGGTGATGCATCCCGCGAATACCGATGCGCGTGTTTCGCAGTTTGTTATTGTTTCTATTGCAGGATCACAAGTGCACTTGCAACTCGACGTCGAGTAGGGTCCAGTTCGATGAAAGATTTAGTAATGCGAAGAAAGAAACAAGCGCTATTGTCTGTACTGCGCTTTCAGTACTTGTACCTGTGTACATTAATTGTACGCTTGGATTCGTGCGTTATGTGTAGTGTTTTTGAACAATGACAACAACTTGTTTGATTGCATAAAAACGAGGGGAAAGAAGTGTGTTGTGTAGACGTACAAGAACCAGTTATCCAGCTACGCTCCTTCGTTTAAAAAAAGAAAAAAAGAAAAATGATAGCGCACATGACGGACGCTATCAGAAGCCACATCTGCGATACACATTTCGTGCTCATCGATAGTGATGACATTGAAGGGAAGCTAAATCGACAACGTGGTAAATGAATAGCCAAGAAATAGGAGTGCACGGACAAGCGACGTCGCCAAGACTACACAGGAGAAACAGAGCCCAGTCATTTGGCCAGATGTCGCCGCTGTGGGGAAAGAATAGGAGGTGGAGGGAGCACCGTTAAGGGATGCCCCTGCTTAATACATTCGTCGGTCCTTTTGTGCGAGGTTCCATTTCGGGTTCACCCTACTCACAATACGCTTACTTTCACGTTTCGGCCGTCGCACGGAGCACGAGTACGGGGATGCACGGTATACTGTCATTCCGATTTCGCGGGTTGGGTGAATGTCGGCTGGACGACAATGACGGGACACCAAGGCGAATTCGTGCAGAGGTAGTGCTAGTGACAATAATTTCTCCTTACGTACGCTCGTTCCTTGACGCCTCCTCGCTAGAAAGCCTCCATTATTTTCCTTTGTTGTTCACTGCCACGGTCGCTGCTCGGTTGTATGGTTCTCGTTCTAGTAAAAGACTGAGGGCTTATTTTTGTCGTGAAGGTTACACTGACCACGCAATGAGCCTGACCATAGAGCTTCTAGCAACACAAAGTTGTCGAACTGCGATCGCAGAGCTACCATGGAATTCACTAGTACTACGCTGCTCTGTCTAACATTGCTCCCCTCGGGCGCAATTTCCTTTAATTTTAAAACATAATGCTACCAGTTAGATATTCTTCCACCTTTTGCTTACTAATTTGTTTATATACATACTTAAACCTAGTTACTGAACGTAGCAAAGCTTGTTCTAAAAAATGGTGCGAAGTTCGTTATTCGTGAATCATACTAAATATCACAGTAGGAGAATAAACAGCACGAACAATAACTACAGGAATAGAGAGTTTGTAAGAAAGTAATTGTTTTTAGTAGTAAAAAGAGCTTCATGGCAAACAAAAGCTTACACAGCAGTGCGACTGTGTGGGGAGGGTGCAAAAGGTAACCTGCAAATAAATTCACCTTTCACAACAAATCTGACACTGAATTACGAAGAAGAAAAAACTGTGAGTAGTAGCATGATGATAGATGGTAGCGCAGACAACGAACACGGACAAGAGAAGGCACATAGACACAACACAGCGCTAACTTTCAACAACAGTTTATTACACGCAGATCTCCGTGGTGTATGCGATCCACCACGCCAACGTCGCACGTGCGTAGCTCTAAAAACCATCAAATATAACCAACGCGCGTGTTCCAATACTTTACAATTTTATATTTTTCAATCTTTTTTTGCTTTTTCTTTCTTCCTTTTATCCCATGTTACCACAAACCCTATCGCGAATACATGTAATCAAGTTCCTTATCTGTCAACACCACTGATGGGCTGCTCACACACGTGTCACCTAGCTCTGCAATTTTGCCGGCCTCCAATACCAATCGCGTCATCTCGTGCCTACTTCTATTGATTATAACCGTTTCCTTGAATTTCGGTGTGCACTTACATCTCAGGCAATGAAGGGAAAGAAAACCATCAGGAACAACACTATTTACTTTGTTATTGTGCTCGCGCAAGCGATCGTTTATGCATCTACTGGTCTGACCGATATAACACTTTCCACAAGTAAGTGGAATGAGGTATACAACACACATGATGAACTCCACAAATAGGTTTCTATGTTTCTTTTGGCATACATTTGATTTTCCCTTGTCTGGTCTTGTGCTTCTGCAAAGACTCACCAACTTATTGGGTGCCGAGAAAACTACGTTAGTGCCACATTTTTCCGCAATCTTTTTTATCCTGTGAGAAACCTTATGCATGTATGGAATTACGGCAAAACTTTCCTTTCTTGAGCTCACCCTATCCATCGCTTCACATCTTTTCTCCAGCACTTTTCTGTGCAATCCTTCAGCAACGGACACGACGAGGCTCTTGGGGTACCCGGCATTGCTTAGCCTCGAGACCTGTTGTCTGAAGCTTTCATTCATGAGGCACCGGCAGGACTTCTTTAGTGCCTCACTCAAGCACATCTTCGCAATGCCTCGTTTTACCAGTTTAGTATGCGCTGAGTGAAACTGTAGTAAAGGCTTACTTGCTCTGGGCTCGTAACACCAGCATGTCTTTTCATCTGAGAATTGAAAGTTAATGTCAAGAAATCTGAGCCTTCCGTCACATGGCATTTCAAAAGTCACTTCAAGTGGGTTAAGACCCTCACGAAAAACGCTACACACGCTACTACATTGAGTAGTAAAATCTGCAGTTCTGTCATTGATAAACACTAAAAAGTCATCGACGTACCTAAATACGTGCACAACATTGTATTCATTTAGGCGTCCTGATAGCCTCCTGTCCATTTCAGCCAAAAACAAATTACTTAAAACTGGTGCTAAGCACGAGCCAATGCATACTCCTTGTTTTTGCAGATACAGGGTACCATTGTTTTCAATAAACGTTGACGACAAGTAAAACCTAAGTAATTCTAAGAAATTGTCGACGGACGTACCTGCTTGTGCGCTAAATCTAACGGCACCGTACTCATCGATGCATTCGCCAACACATGTTAATACTGCTGATTGTGGCAGAGAATAGTACAGATCTTTTATGTCAGCCGAAAACGCTTTTAACCCTATGTTTTTTCGTTCCCTGACGAAACTTATCACCTGTTCCGAATTTTTTGTCAGGAAGGGGTCATTTATGTCAAGCAAGTTTAATGTTCTTTGCAGATACACAGCTACAGCTTTTTGCCACGTGTCCTTCTCCGACACTATCACTCTGAACGGTACTCCTTCCTTATGCGTTTTAGCACTAAAGAACACATCCAGACTGTCATTTTTACTTTTTCTGATACCGCTAAGCACACCTTCTAGATTCATCCTCTTACAAAGTTCTATTGCTTTTCCCCTCACTTTTTCAACCGAAATACTTTTCCTTTCGCTGAACACTGTCGTAATAGCACTTTTAGCCTTTTCTTTAAATTCATCATGCGAGAAAACCGCAAACCCTCCTTCTTTATCGACTGGAAGTACACTCAGAGCATGCTGTGTCAAGTAAGTTTCCACGCGTTTGAGAGGCAAACTGCGGCATGGAGGCCTACACAATTTTAAAGCGTCCACACCTTCGTTGATGATCCTGGTGGCTTGATCCTCAGGAACCCGCTTCGACACTTGACGTACAATTGATACGAGTTCCGGCTTGTTCTTTTGAGGTTGCACGGCAAACTTTGGCCCAAGTCCCAATACTTCTAGTACAAAGTCCGGTAGGCAGATGCCTTCTGCCACATGAACGTTGGAAGTTGCACTCACGCGCACTTTGTCCACCAAATCACGTAACAGTCGTAATTGAAGCTTCCAGTGGAATTCTATCATTTGGTCTGCCAGACGTAGATGCTTTCGAAAGTGAATCTCCGCTGCATACGACTCGTAAGTTCGATGCATCTGCGCCCGTAGGTAGGCTCTGAAAAGGCGTACCTGTCGAAGCCATTCTGAGCGCTGAATTTTCATGATCCTCGTTCTGTGCCCATCTGAAGGGGTACACCCTCCGAAGAGCGCTCGAACATCCTCTGGTAGAATCTTGTTCCTTATGGAAAAGCTGAGCGTTCTTGCCTTGCACACGGCGTTGACGATGAGGGCTACAACACCCGAAGGATCTCGCAGTACATGAACGAAAGAGCCCGTTGAACGAGAAATGAAGTCAATGAGGGTGGCGACTTGGGCTTGTTGGTATGGTTGCATGATGATAGATGGTAGCGCAGACAACGAACACGGACAAGAGAAGGCACATAGACACAACACAGCGCTAACTTTCAACAACAGTTTATTACACGCAGATCTCCGTGGTGTATGCGATCCACCACGCCAACGTCGCACGTGCGTAGCTCTAAAAACCATCAAATATAACCAACGCGCGTGTTCCAATACTTTACAATTTTATATTTTTCAATCTTTTTTTGCTTTTTCTTTCTTCCTTTTATCCCATGTTACCACAAACCCTATCGCGAATACATGTAATCAAGTTCCTTATCTGTCAACACCACTGATGGGCTGCTCACACACGTGTCACCTAGCTCTGCAATTTTGCCGGCCTCCAATACCAATCGCGTCATCTCGTGCCTACTTCTATTGATTATAACCGTTTCCTTGAATTTCGGTGTGCACTTACATCTCAGGCAATGAAGGGAAAGAAAACCATCAGGAACAACACTATTTACTTTGTTATTGTGCTCGCGCAAGCGATCGTTTATGCATCTACTGGTCTGACCGATATAACACTTTCCACAAGTAAGTGGAATGAGGTATACAACACACATGATGCACTCCACAAATAGGTTTCTATGTTTCTTTTGGCATACATTTGATTTTCCCTTGTCTGGTCTTGTGCTTCTGCAAAGACTCACCAACTTATTGGGTGCCGAGAAAACTACGTTAGTGCCACATTTTTCCGCAATCTTTTTTATCCTGTGAGAAACCTTATGCATGTATGGAATTACGGCAAAACTTTCCTTTCTTGAGCTCACCCTATCCATCGCTTCACATCTTTTCTCCAGCACTTTTCTGTGCAATCCTTCAGCAACGGACACGACGAGGCTCTTGGGGTACCCGGCATTGCTTAGCCTCGAGACCTGTTGTCTGAAGCTTTCATTCATGAGGCACCGGCAGGACTTCTTTAGTGCCTCACTCAAGCACATCTTCGCAATGCCTCGTTTTACCAGTTTAGTATGCGCTGAGTGAAACTGTAGTAAAGGCTTACTTGCTCTGGGCTCGTAACACCAGCATGTCTTTTCATCTGAGAATTGAAAGTTAATGTCAAGAAATCTGAGCCTTCCGTCACATGGCATTTCAAAAGTCACTTCAAGTGGGTTAAGACCCTCACGACAAAAGTGAGCTCAAGAAAGGAAAGTTTTGCCGTAATTCCATACATGCATAAGGTTTCTCACAGGATAAAAAAGATTGCGGAAAAATGTGGCACTAACGTAGTTTTCTCGGCACCCAATAAGTTGGTGAGTCTTTGCAGAAGCACAAGACCAGACAAGGGAAAATCAAATGTATACCAAAAGAAACATAGAAACCTATTTGTGGAGTGCATCATGTGTGTTGTATACCTCATTCCACTTACTTGTGGAAAGTGTTATATCGGTCAGACCAGTAGATGCATAAACGATCGCTTGCGCGAGCACAATAACAAAGTAAATAGTGTTGTTCCTGATGGTTTTCTTTCCCTTCATTGCCTGAGATGTAAGTGCACACCGAAATTCAAGGAAACGGTTATAATCAATAGAAGTAGGCACGAGATGACGCGATTGGTATTGGAGGCCGGCAAAATTGCAGAGCTAGGTGACACGTGTGTGAGCAGCCCATCAGTGGTGTTGACAGATAAGGAACTTGATTACATGTATTCGCGATAGGGTTTGTGGTAACATGGGATAAAAGGAAGAAAGAAAAAGCAAAAAAAGATTGAAAAATATAAAATTGTAAAGTATTGGAACACGCGCGTTGGTTATATTTGATGGTTTTTAGAGCTACGCACGTGCGACGTTGGCGTGGTGGATCGCATACACCACGGAGATCTGCGTGTAATAAACTGTTGTTGAAAGTTAGCGCTGTGTTGTGTCTATGTGCCTTCTCTTGTCCGTGTTCGTTGTCTGCGCTACCATCTATCATCATGCAACCATACCAACAAGCCCAAGTCGCCACCCTCATTGACTTCATTTCTCGTTCAACGGGCTCTTTCGTTCATGTACTGCGAGATCCTTCGGGTGTTGTAGCCCTCATCGTCAACGCCGTGTGCAAGGCAAGAACGCTCAGCTTTTCCATAAGGAACAAGATTCTACCAGAGGATGTTCGAGCGCTCTTCGGAGGGTGTACCCCTTCAGATGGGCACAGAACGAGGATCATGAAAATTCAGCGCTCAGAATGGCTTCGACAGGTACGCCTTTTCAGAGCCTACCTACGGGCGCAGATGCATCGAACTTACGAGTCGTATGCAGCGGAGATTCACTTTCGAAAGCATCTACGTCTGGCAGACCAAATGATAGAATTCCACTGGAAGCTTCAATTACGACTGTTACGTGATTTGGTGGACAAAGTGCGCGTGAGTGCAACTTCCAACGTTCATGTGGCAGAAGGCATCTGCCTACCGGACTTTGTACTAGAAGTATTGGGACTTGGGCCAAAGTTTGCCGTGCAACCTCAAAAGAACAAGCCGGAACTCGTATCAATTGTACGTCAAGTGTCGAAGCGGGTTCCTGAGGATCAAGCCACCAGGATCATCAACGAAGGTGTGGACGCTTTAAAATTGTGTAGGCCTCCATGCCGCAGTTTGCCTCTCAAACGCGTGGAAACTTACTTGACACAGCATGCTCTGAGTGTACTTCCAGTCGATAAAGAAGGAGGGTTTGCGGTTTTTCTCGCATGATGAATTTAAAGAAAAGGCTAAAAGTGCTATTACGACAGTGTTCAGCGAAAGGAAAAGTATTTCGGTTGAAAAAGTGAGGGGAAAAGCAATAGAACTTTGTAAGAGGATGAATCTAGAAGGTGTGCTTAGCGGTATCAGAAAAAGTAAAAATGACAGTCTGGATGTGTTCTTTAGTGCTAAAACGCATAAGGAAGGAGTACCGTTCAGAGTGATAGTGTCGGAGAAGGACACGTGGCAAAAAGCTGTAGCTGTGTATCTGCAAAGAACATTAAACTTGCTTGACATAAATGACCCCTTCCTGACAAAAAATTCGGAACAGGTGATAAGTTTCGTCAGGGAACGAAAAAACATAGGGTTAAAAGCGTTTTCGGCTGACATAAAAGATCTGTACTATTCTCTGCCACAATCAGCAGTATTAACATGTGTTGGCGAATGCATCGATGAGTACGGTGCCGTTAGATTTAGCGCACAAGCAGGTACGTCCGTCGACAATTTCTTAGAATTACTTAGGTTTTACTTGTCGTCAACGTTTATTGAAAACAATGGTACCCTGTATCTGCAAAAACAAGGAGTATGCATTGGCTCGTGCTTAGCACCAGTTTTAAGTAATTTGTTTTTGGCTGAAATGGACAGGAGGCTATCAGGACGCCTAAATGAATACAATGTTGTGCACGTATTTAGGTACGTCGATGACTTTTTAGTGTTTATCAATGACAGAACTGCAGATTTTACTACTCAATGTAGTAGCGTGTGTAGCGTTTTTCGTGAGGGTCTTAACCCACTTGAAGTGACTTTTGAAATGCCATGTGACGGAAGGCTCAGATTTCTTGACATTAACTTTCAATTCTCAGATGAAAAGACATGCTGGTGTTACGAGCCCAGAGCAAGTAAGCCTTTACTACAGTTTCACTCAGCGCATACTAAACTGGTAAAACGAGGCATTGCGAAGATGTGCTTGAGTGAGGCACTAAAGAAGTACTGCCGGTGCCTCATGAATGAAAGCTTCAGACAACAGGTCTCGAGGCTAAGCAATGCCGGGTACCCCAAGAGCCTCGTCGTGTCCGTTGCTGAAGGATTGCACAGAAAAGTGCTGGAGAAAAGATGTGAAGCGATGGATAGGGTGAGCTCAAGAAAGGAAAGTTTTGCCGTAATTCCATACATGCATAAGGTTTCTCACAGGATAAAAAAGATTGCGGAAAAATGTGGCACTAACGTAGTTTTCTCGGCACCCAATAAGTTGGTGAGTCTTTGCAGAAGCACAAGACCAGACAAGGGAAAATCAAATGTATGCCAAAAGAAACATAGAAACCTATTTGTGGAGTGCATCATGTGTGTTGTATACCTCATTCCACTTACTTGTGGAAAGTGTTATATCGGTCAGACCAGTAGATGCATAAACGATCGCTTGCGCGAGCACAATAACAAAGTAAATAGTGTTGTTCCTGATGGTTTTCTTTCCCTTCATTGCCTGAGATGTAAGTGCACACCGAAATTCAAGGAAACGGTTATAATCAATAGAAGTAGGCACGAGATGACGCGATTGGTATTGGAGGCCGGCAAAATTGCAGAGCTAGGTGACACGTGTGTGAGCAGCCCATCAGTGGTGTTGACAGATAAGGAACTTGATTACATGTATTCGCGATAGGGTTTGTGGTAACATGGGATAAAAGGAAGAAAGAAAAAGCAAAAAAAGATTGAAAAATATAAAATTGTAAAGTATTGGAACACGCGCGTTGGTTATATTTGATGGTTTTTAGAGCTACGCACGTGCGACGTTGGCGTGGTGGATCGCATACACCACGGAGATCTGCGTGTAATAAACTGTTGTTGAAAGTTAGCGCTGTGTTGTGTCTATGTGCCTTCTCTTGTCCGTGTTCGTTGTCTGCGCTACCATCTATCATCATGCAACCATACCAACAAGCCCAAGTCGCCACCCTCATTGTGAGTAGTAGCTTCAGCACACCTAGATCCTAAATATGCATACAAACTTAAATCATGCAGTGACTCCCGTAGGTCGGCAAAAAATATGACGCTCACTCAGACTTATTTGAGAAATATATTATTCGCTTAGCGCTCATTGAAACTGAGATCCGCCAAAAAAGGTTTCTCAAATGGGCTCACTTTGTTAAGGTTGAAAATTGGGCTAGTTGTAGTCTTATACGATAGGACACGATTACTTGCGTGAAAGGAGACGGCGACGACAAGGAGCGGTACTAAATCGCGCTCGTCTCACGTTCCTTCTTATCGTCCCCGTCCTTTTTATGATAGTATTCAAGCGTTATAATGTGGACTTACTCGTACTCGCATAAAGCAAAATTTTTCTCAACCAGTCTCACTGAGATTCAAACTCATAAATTTTTGTCAACCTGACTCTTATGTACTTAGACTAGCTAGGACGCACACAAACTCATAAAAATCTTACTCAACGAGACGCACTCGGGCGTCTTCCCTAAATTTTCTCAACCAGACTACCTCAGACTCACTGGAGCTTTTTTCAACTAAACTCACGCCTGCCTCACACTCACCAAACTTTTCCTCAAACAGAATCACTCGGATTCAGACTGATATTTTTTTCGCAACTGTACTCTTTTAGATGACTCGCAATTTTTTTTGTTTAACCTGATTCCCTAGGAATCACCCACCAAGATATTACGGAGTTTAACTCACTCATAATCAAAATCGCGGCTCTGAGTTGGAGTGAGTCGGACTGAGCCGACCGATGGGTGAGGTTCTCAACCAAAGATGACGCGGAGGCATCGTTTATGCCAATATGGATCAGTAAATTGACTTGAATACATAATATAGCCAAAAAGCCCAAAGTTCAGCTTTCACAATGAATTAACATATGAATTGGAATGGAGATATACAGAAAATACTTTAAACACATAGTAGGACGCTAGGAAAAGCAGAGAAAGAGACATTGGCCAGCCTAATTTTGTATTCATTCTCAAACGTCTTCATCACAGAAAGATGCATGGCAACAGCTACGCACAAACCATCGTCAAAGCGACACTGCCACTGAAAGCGGATATCCTAGCTGCGTCTGTATTTCGGAAGAAATTTTGCGCCAGTTCTGCACCAGACTAATGGCATACACGAGTCTGGATGCCTTCGAGTACATCGGTGTGTGCTTCACGTTCAGCCGGTCAGAACTGAGTGCTCGGAACACACAGGCTAAGTTAACTAAGGGCGCCACGCTGCAGGAGAAAGCACTCGCAGGCACTCTCGTCTTTGATCCGAGAAGTCCGCTGATGTAGGACCTAATTCTGATCACGTGTTCTCCCTCGGTTCGCTCTGAGAACAAATCAACCTTCGACTCGGGCGCGCTTTCTCGGGCTGCAAAGTTGAGATCCCCGCTCCTAATCGAGCGAACTGTATCGGAGTGGGGCCGGAGTAGCTGAACGTATACCACGAAAAAATCTCGCTCGCCAGCTCAACGAAGTTACTGAGACGATGATATTTAGAAAGAGAGAGAAAGAAGAAGAACGAGAGAAGAAAATCGCAGTGATGTTAACCAGGTTACGAGTCCGGTTGACTACAGAAAATAGCGCAAAGAAACGGGGACACAAGACGAGGACACACGGCACAGGCGCTACCTTCCAACGGTTGACTACTTCGTTGTAGTGTTTGCCTGTGAGACCCTGCTACTGTGTAAGCAGACAATTTATAACACGAGGAATATATTGCGAATATGGTTCTGAATGTATACGATGAATATGCATATGGTATGTTGGCAAAGTTTTAAATTAAAATTTGCCTGTCCAACTCAAACCCTGGTGATGGTGTTTTCGAACAAGACCCTCTTATGCCCGACGACGACGACGACGACGACGACGACGACGACGACGACGACGACAACAACAACAACAACAACAACAACAACAACAACAACAACAACAACAACAACAACAACAACAACAACAACAACAACAACAACAACAACAACAACAACAAGAACAACAACAACAACAACAACAACAACAGTAACAACAACAACAACAACAACGACGACGACGACGACAACAACGACAACGACAACGACAACAACAACAACAACGACGACGACGACGACGACAACGACAACGACAACAACAACAACAACAACGACGACGACGACAACGACCACAACAACAACAACGACAACAACAACAACGACACAACAACAATAACAACAACAATAACAACAACAACAATAACAATAACAACAACAACGACGACGACGACGACAACGACGACAACGACAACGACGATGACAACAACAACAACGACAACAACAACAACAACAATAATAATAATAATAATAATAATAATAATAATAATAATAATAATAATAATAATAATAATAATAATAATAATAATAATAATAATAATAATAATAATGACGATGACGGATGCTCTGAAGAAGCTCCGAACGGAATAACATCTTCGATACGTCCCAAAACACTTCGTTGATGTCAAATATTTCATTTATTTATACTGCAAAATAATTTTTATTATTATACTTTCATAGACGAATTATTCATTAAATATTTACTTGTACGTGAAAGCACGGGCGGGTACAGGGTGAGTACGAGTCAGCTATCTAGTAATAATTAAATGTTGCTGAAGTAGCAAATTAACTAACAGCCGCGAAAACCTAATGAAAAGCTTCTCTCAACACCGGTGAACGGACAAGTCTACAATCTGTTCAGTACCTTTGTTTTTTCTCGGGCTACTGAGAGCGCGCGTGAGAAAGATTGCTAATCATTTCAAGCTTCGGTCTTGTGTTTACACGTGCAGTCAGCATTTTCATTTCTCCGTCGGTTCATACCTCGAAATGAGCGTAACCCGTAGTCATTCTTTCTTTAGGGGCTACCCATCCTAGCTTGTCGTGTTCCGTGACCGTCTAGTTCGATGACTCACTCAGCAGGTGCGAGTGGACGGACGGTCAGACGAACAAATAAAAAAGAGAGGCAGACCGATGGACGAACACACGGACGGACAGACAGACAGATAAAACCCTCCGAATCTTCGCCCCACTCATCATCATTCACTCTGTGGACATGCTGTGATTTTGTTTTCGTTCATAAAGAACCATACTTTCCTGGCCGTTGCCGAGATACCGATGGACACTGTTCGCTTTTTTCCATCTAATGAAAACAAGCGTTCCGGGAAGGCGAGCTGGCGCCGAGCATATATGTTCAAGATGGCGACGTTGATGGTAAGAGCTGCTTCTTCTGGGTCATTCATGGTGCATCATCTTACGGAGGAATGCCGCTATTGGAATGATCTGTTGGCACGAGGTTCGCTTGGAAAATATTGCAGTGACTCAGGCTTCTCTGCTATCGCTCCAAGACAGTTGCATGGTTGGTGCTGCTGGGCACCAACTCTCGCTGTTATTTCGACTTATAGTGGTAGCTCTATGGCAGACAAGTGATGAAACAAAGACCTTTTTATGGGCTGTCCCTTATGTCACGTTGCACAGCTATAATACGCCCAGATTAGTCCGGCACAAACCACCATGGCACTTCTCGTAATTACGTATGTAATTGCATATGTGTTGCGCATGCGTCGCAACTACGTTATCTATCTATCTATCTATCTATCTATCTATCTATCTATCTATCTATCTATCTATCTATCTATCTATCTATCTATCTATCTATCTATCTATCTATCTATCTATCTATCTATCTATCTATCTATCTATCTATCTATCTATCTATCTATCTATCTATCTATCTATCTATCTATCTATCTATCTATCTATCTATCTATCTATCTATCTATCTATCTATCTATCTATCTATCTATCTATCTATCTATCTATCTATCTATCTATCTATCTATCTATCTATCTATCTATCTATCTATCTATCTATCTATCTATCTATCTATCTCTTTTAGTCGCCTGAAATCAGCACTATAGTCGGTGACAGCCTAAGCATTGGCGTTACTTTTCATGCTTCCGCCGTGTTGCTACTTCACGCTTCGGAATCGATGGAAACCAATAAAGCTCTGTAAAACACTCCGAACTGCTGCCGCTTTTGTCACCTGCAGGGTCATGCACTCCATTCCATACATCTGCCCCCAGAAAAAACGAGGAAGAACAAATTGAGACAATCATTTAAAAGACAATAAAGCGGACACTTCATCTTTTAATTTCCACATCCAACAGCCGTCTCGAGGCACTGGGTGTCATTGATACCAAGAGCTGAGGGAAGCCCATCTTTTAAACCACTATGCACGGCAATCCCAAACCAACTCTGTCCAAAGCCTGCTTGCACGTAAGACACGACTTCGAACAACAGTAGTGGGGCAAGGTGCCAGAACTGTGGCGCAGAGCCCTTTGGGTCCGACCTCTACCCACTAAAATGAACAGAGATGAGCACACCGTGCGATCTGATAGATGCGCTCGGGTGGTGGAACGACAATTAGGACCGAAGCCATTTTAAGATATGGTGTAGCAGCGCAAATTCGACGGGGACACATAGGACAAGAATAAACACGACACTCGCTACACTCGCAACTAATTTTTAATTCAGAATTTTATTTCGTGTGCCTTCTTGTCCTCTGTGTTCCGTCGAATTTGCGCTACAATACCGTATGTTAAAATGATATCTCACCAACTAGCCCAGTTCTCGACCTTACCGGACAGAAGCCATTTGTATACTTCGTGGATGTTACTGGCCCCACCTCTAAGGGGTGGTACACAGCGGCTGCTATTCGCGAAGGTGCACAAGTGGATGGGTTAACCTTCTGTAACACAGGCTGATGAAGCCGTCATTGCCCTTGCGGCCCCTCACAGTAATTTCCGGTATATTATAACAGATTTGCGCCGAGCGTGTCGTAATTATGTAGCCGCGTACATATCACTGTTAGCTGAGACAATACTGCGCAAATGCATAAGAAACACGGACCTTCATCGCAAACGCATTATATGGACACTGGGCCATCAGGGATTGCGGGGAAATGAGGCTGAAGATACGGCTGCCTGAGCGCTCATTCCCGGGTTACCTTCGTCAATGCCGATGGAGACCGATGAGGATGGTTGCCCTCTCCTTCGATATAAGGAAATTGTTCATTATCATCGGGAAAGTCATCGCCACTACGCTTCCCCAGCAAAGGGGTTGAAGAAAGCAGAGGAACGCATTCTGCTTCGCATATAAGGTCCTGCCATAGTGAAATATTTCGACCCTACGGTAACAGGACAGTGCCAGCACTGTGGGTAGGTGGCAGACACTTACCACATGGTGTGTGCTTGCCAAGATAACGCAGCCATTACTCCTAACCCAAACCCTCGGTGAGAGGATTCGGAGGCAGCCCTGCTTGGCTGCTCAGACCTTCAGGCCCAGCAGGCCTTGGCCTAGAGAGCAAGGACTGTGGCTTTAACCAATCCGGTCTCGGAACAGAGACTCCACCTAGTCTGTAGGGACCTCTAAAAAGGTCCTACACATCTCTTTTGCTTGACGCTTTTCACCATGACCACCACCTCCGGTTCACGTCAAACGCAGCACAATCACAAACTTTACCTGCATCGAATGATGACCGGTGAGGATGATGTGTACGAGCGTATAAGAGTTGAATGTTTTTTACTGGTTCGTCCTAACCATTAAGTTATAGCAAAGGGCAGCCGTAGTTGGACGCGCATTACACAAATAAATAAAGGTGCAATTTTTATTCTTAGTTTGTCAGCGAATATAGCTGGCCTTAGTTTCAGTTGTGGCCTAGCTACGCTCACGTACTGTTGTAGCTATCCAGTCTTATAACAGTAATAAATAATGCCTACTACACCTCGGCCTCATTCCATTGCATGCTGCGCAAGCCACAACTTTCTTCGTTCCGACTCAGAATGTATTATTGGTTACTCCAGTATCAACACGTTGCACGCGCACTGGCCATAAATTATTGAGCGTCCCCCCGAAGATGTTCCAAGCGCGTGCATAGTGGCGTTGACACCGCAAAAGCGATGACACCGCAATCTGGAGAACCACTCGGCTGGCGCTCATGCCAGAAGTAAGCAGAATGCGAAGTGCACAAAATGAAAATAGGGCGAGAAGATGAAAGGACGAGAAGCATTCGCTTCTGCTCTGCGTATTTTACTTAGTGATGACCAACAAACACACCCAAAACACCCAAAACGTGTCCCTTCTGACACACGCCTGAAGGTATGCTCGTGTGGGACTCAGACACGTGTTTCCTGAGTGAACGCGTTGTAGGAATAGCGCGCAATCAGCCCGGATTTGGAAGGTACCAATTTAAAGTCACTGCTCTTCGAATAAAATGTGCGAAAGCATTCGTCAAGTGCGGTGACACATTCCCGACTGTCATTTCTCAGCCGCAACGTGAAGTTATTTCCGGGTATCCGAGTTCCAACTTTTCTTTTCCTAGGGGATGGAAGAACGACGAGTCGTTGCAGCCAGGGCCGACGACGTTTCTGCAGTCCTGGCATAAGCGTTACCGCAACGCCAAAGTAAGTGTAACAGCACATGCACGAGGATATTAGGAGAAAAATGTATTCACGGAAGGAGCGATTGCTCGAGCGCACGGAGATGCTTGTAAAATATTGTCTCGCCTACAGGCGGCAAAGGTGATGGCGACCAAAAAACTTACTCTCGTTTCTTACAAGCGTCGCAGAAATCTCTGTAGCTTTCGCCGAAAAAAGAAGAAAGAAAAAAAGAAATGGAGGACCCGTTGCTCTATCGGAAAATTGGAGGCAAGCGACAGGTGGCCTTTATGCGTGCTTGACTTTCTTTCTTTCTTTCTTTCTTTCTTTCTTTCTTTCTTTCTTTCTTTCTTTCTTTCTTTCTTTCTTTCTTTCTTTCTTTCTTTCTTTCTTTCTTTCTTTCTTTCTTTCTTTCTTTCTTTCTTTCTTTCTTTCTTTCTCTCTTTCTTTCTTTCTTTCTTTTGCATTGCGCAATACTCCCTCCTAACTTGTTCCTCCATGCCGGGAATGGGACTATCATCCACGTGCATAGCCGCGCAACACTTCGTTTCCTACAAGCAAGCACAACTCTGATGAGTTCATGTCCAAACAAAAATAAAGTACGCCTACTCTAAATCCCAAGTCGCGTCTATAAAAGATATCATTCCCGCATCAGAAGCGGCTGATTGCTGAGAAGGCTATGATTAAGAGAGAATCATTCATTGAAGAACAGTGCCTACAAATGCGCATGCAACCGGTGCACATTAGAGGGCCATATATCTGTACAACTATTGAGTTTTGAGCTTACTGTCATGCAAGCTCCATCACTCGGTACATCGTGAATTTGTGGTTGTGTTTGTGTGAACCATCGAATGTACATGTTCTTTCAACGTCAACTCATATCCACGTTCATGTAAATGACGTTTGTTTTGCCATCATCGTTAAAGTATGTCTAAGAAGGAAATGTTCTGTTGAGTGTTATTGACGTTTGTGGAAATAACTTTTTCTAAACAGAAATGGGGACGGTCACGCCTACAGCGGCAACGGGACAGCTTACCGCTCTCCCATAGTCGAGTACGAACACAAGAGAAGAAGGAGAAAAGAAATTGCAGCATATCCACGGAGTGAATGATGGAAAGTGGGGCGAAGTATCCGTCCGTCCAATCGTTCTTGCTTCCATCCATGCATGCGTCTGTGTGGCCGGCCGCCCGTCCGTGCATACGTCTGTTCATGCGTCCGCGCGTTCTTCTGTGCGTCCATCCCTGCTTTCGTCCATGCATCCGCTCCTGCGTCCGTCCACGCGTCCATCCGTCCGTGCAGCCATTCATGCATCCGTCCATGCATCTGTCTGTGTGTCCGTTCGTCCACCTATTCAACACTCCAAGTACCACCATCTCGCATCTTTTCATTTTATATGGGGATCCGCTAGGTGGCGTAAGGCGGTGAGGACGTGCTCACATCGCTCTCCGCTTTATGAAACGCTTTGAGGCGGAAATTTCATTCAAGTCTACTCGAAGAGTGCATCATCTTTTCCGTGAAGTTGCGAGGACTTGAAGAACACCAAAATCTGGGACCTGGACCAGCTTCACGAGAAATTATCAACGTTTGAAGATACGACGTGCACGAACGCAGCTTACCGTATCACCGGCTTCGGTCGGCGGCGCCGGGACGCTAAACCGGGCGCGGTGCGGCGATGGTTGCGTCGACTGGCTCACCACTATTCGACCAACTTTCTCCGACATTTTCTGACCGAGTTGGAAGTCAATGGTGAGTGCCATTTAACCTCCTTTTCGGACTATGCGTCTTGCGCAGAGGAAAATGGAGGTCGGTCCGTTCCCCTGTTTCTACTGAGCATGCATGCATAAGGACGCCTAGAAATTCTTCGTCTACATGGACGTTGACGAAAACCCTCCCGGCACATCTCTGGTGTCGGAGAATCAACCGAGCGACGCGAACAGCGTCTCGTCAAATGAGGAACCAAGTAACGACGCGCGAGCGCCCAGCGCCGCGTCTTTCGATAACAAGAACGATGACGACGCGGGTCTGGCTCTTACTTGGACGGAGGACGGCTGGCACACCGTCCTTTCACGCAGAAGAAAAAAGAACCTTAAAAAAAGCCAGAAAGCACCCGAGAAGGGACTAGAGAAGAAAAACGAAAAGTCAGCAGGCCATCCGCTTGCCGACGCAGCACGGGACAGCCAAGTCAAGCGGGATTTCTAGCGCAGAAAACGCCGAGGACCGACGCCCCTTCTAAAGGAAGACATAAAGGTTATCCTGAGACCACACAAGGGCCTCTCAGTGAAAAATCTATTTAGATCCGTGCTCTCTATGGCAGTGATAGAGGCCTGCCGGAACAGCTTTGGTGGAGAAAGTTTTTTGCTGCGGGTCCACCCCGGATCGAACATCACAATATTGTCTACGCCACACAAACAAGTGGCGGGCAGGCTGAGAGAGATCAACCAATTGAAAATCAGAGGACGGATTCACCCCTTCAATGCGTACGTGGCCGACCCAGAAGACGTGCTGCGAGGCGTCGTTCACGGACTACCGCCCGGAACCACTCAGGCCGACCTGATGGCAAACCTACGAATACGGACACAAGGGGTGAAGATAGAGAAAGCCAGAATGCTGGGCTCTTCGAAGTCAGCAATAATAACTTTTACGGGTGACGTGCTCTCCAGGTGTGTCTATTTTATGGATGCAGAGGCGATCTGTTATCGATACAAGCCTACCGTACAGGTTTGTAAGATTTGTCGATCAACTGGACACCGAACCGACGTGTGCCCGACTCCGAACGCCAATGTGTGCTCCAAGTGTGGGACGTGTGATCCTACTCAAGAACATGAATGTGCCCTGAACTGCGCCATATGCGGTGAAGAGCATGCTACAGGAGACAAATCATGCAAAAAGAAACTGAAAAATGTGGCCCCCCGAAAATCACGAGTGGAGACGCCTCGAAGACAGAGTGTACCTATGCCGAGAAGGATTTCCCGCCATTTGAGCAACACCAGCTGAAACCTCCTCATTGGTTCAGCTCAGACCGAGAGGAAGCGACGCTCCAGACGCGGCAGGCATCTAGATCCAGCTCCAGATCACGATCAAGATCGAGATCATCATCAAAGACCCCGCAACAGCGGAATATTAGCAAGCCTGCGGAGGCCCCTGGCAAGCCAAACTTGAAGAAAACACCGAGCAGCAGCTTGGAAACAAGCTCCGCCCATGCCAGGAAAGAAGAAGCAGTAGCAGCAACCACTGGCCTTAGTACGCAGGACGTACAAAACAACCAACCAAACAAGGTGAACTGGGCGAGTCCAGTGCCTCCCAATGTTCCTGCAACTGATAGCCCATAGTATAGGAAAATTCTAGAGGAGAACAAAAGATTAACACAAGAAATTAAACAGATTAGAAATCAAATGACTGCGGAGCGGAAAGAGTATAAAATGGCCATCTCGTCAATGGAAATCAAATTAGAAAATGCAATTAAGAAAATACAGAACCCAGGGTCGATAGGCAACCCCACCGTGGGCAATAAAGAGGCGCGAGAGCGTCTAGCCCACATGAAGGATAGTGCAGAAACGAGCGCGGAAACGATAGACGAAGACTCGTTCGCTAATCAATCAGAAAGCAGTGAACTAGTAAAGCGAGTGCAGACGCAGGTTCAAGCAAACAGGGAAAGCATAGCTACTTTACATAAACTTCTAAGTGATTTCATGGCGGAAATGAAAACGTTTGTCGTAGAAGAACTGAAAATTCAGAGGCAGTATGTTAACGATGCTGTGGAAGGCTTGCAGAGGGCACTAAACAAACGCTCCATGTCCACTCCAGGTATTGACAAACCATCCAAAGCGGGCCGCGACAGCATGGATACGACCATGCAGCATGGCCAAAAATAATATAAAAAGTGTAGAACATTTAGAGATTTGGCAGTGGAACTGTCGCACTTTTCACAAGCGCGCCACAGCACTCCAAAATTACATGAACTCGGTACCAATTCAGCCAGACTTAATATGCTTGCAGGAGGTTGGGCCCAAGATGGTCAAACTGCAGGGATATTATTGTTTGCAAGATCCAAATTATCCCCGCGTAGCCTCGCTGGTTAGCAAAAGTATTGCAGCAAAGGTTGAGTACATAGAAAGTCTGCGGATAAATCATCAGATAATCACCCTTCTTCCTCTGAAGAGAGGCAAAGTGAAAACCGTAATATTAAATATATACAGCCCTCCCAAAGAGAAACACGAGGACTTTGGTGCACTGCTTAAAAATGTCGTCGGTATTGCAGGGGCTAAAGATCGACTTGTGGTATTGGGCGACTTTAACGCACCCAGCACCACATGGGGTTATTCGAGAGATTCCCCTAAAGGAACACGTCTTGAACACGGCGTATCCAAACTAGGATTGAGCTTAATTACTCTACCCACAACACCTACGAGGCTGGGTAACAGCGTAAGTCGAGACACGTTCCCAGATCTGACATTCACACGTAATGTTAACGACGATAACTGGACAAACCTGGAAGAGAATCTCGGCAGCGATCACTACATAATCAGTATTTCCCTCTCAACTCCAAAACTACGCAGGGTCATAGGAGACGTGGTGATCACTGACTGGGAAAGATACAGACGACGTGATCCCTCACCCGACTCTGTACCGGAGTCGATTGGGGAATGGTCAGAGTACATAATCTCAGTTCACAAACAAACATCCAAACGTATCGCAAGAACAGCAGAGACTCCTGCAGTCGACAGGCACCTGCTCCACCTGGGGGAGAGCAGGCGCCGTATGCTGAAAAGGTGGAAAAACCAGTGACTCAACCGGAACCTTCTCCGCAAAATCGCTGCTTTAGGAGAGGAGGCAAATTAATACACTAAGAAAATTGCAACTGAGGGATGGATCCAGTTCTGCAGTTCACTACAGGACACTCTGAGCACTGCGAAAACTTGGGCCTTCCTAAGGAACATGCTTGACCCAGAAAAATCAAAATCGGCCTCGAACAGAACACTACAACGAATAATGCATGATTTTCCGGGCACAGAGGAGGAGTTAATACAAGCACTTAAGGACAGATACATGGGAGAGAATACCGATAGTTGCAGTATTGAAATGCAGTACACTGGTGCGAAAAACGAGAGACTCGACGCCCCAATCACCACGGGAGAGGTCTTTGCGGCTGCCCAAGCAGCCAAGAGAAATTCTGCCCCTGGCTCAGATCAAATCACAAATGCAATTTGATAAGGAACCTCAGCGATAAGGTTATAGAGGCACTGACAAACCATTTTAATGACAACTATTGGCTCAAAGGGAAGATACCCGAGGAATGGAAAGTAGCCAAAATTATTACGATACCCAAACCCGGGAAGAAGCCCTCCCTGCAGGCACTCAGGCTCATATCTTTGACGTCATGCATGAGAAAGCTTTTCGAAAGGCTTATTCATAATCGGCTCCAAAACTTTATAGAGGACAACGGCCTTTTTCCAGCCACTATGCTGGGTTTCCGCAATGGCCTCTCCACCCAAGACGCATTTTTCCTATTACAAGAGGAAGTATTGAGCTATATACCAACAAGAGGAGAACATCTAATACTAGCCCTTGATTTAAAAGGAGCATTCGACAATATCTCGCATAAGGCCATCCTTACAGAATTAAACAACATGGGATGTGGGAGAAACACTTACAATTACATCAAGGCATTCCTCACAGAAAGGCGGGCTTCGATAAGCGTAGCCCAAGTCACGTCAGACGCTTTTGAGATGCCAAACAAAGGTACCCATCAAGGAGCCATCCTCTTTTTCTGCTCTTTAGTATCGCCATGTTAGGACTCACGCGAGCTCTGGATGGAGTTCCGCAGTTAGGATACACTCTCTATGCGGATGATATCACCCTATGGGCAACGCGTGGATCTCTAGCTAACAAAGAGCAGACACTTCAAGAGGGTGCAGCAGCAGTTGAAAACTTTGCGAAAGCAAGCGGGCTCAGCTGTGCCCCAGAAAAATTTGAAATTATCAGGGTACATGGAAAAAGATACAAAAGTAACGGAAGCATTGACATAAACATTGAAGGTGTCAAAGTACGTGAGGTGACCGTCGCACGTATTCTGGGTTACTGGGTTCAAAGTAATGGACGAGCGAATCATACAGTAAACATATTGAAATCAGTCACGAAACAAGTTGCATGAATGATCCATAGAATAACATACCACAAACAGGGCATGAAGGAAGGAGACACAATTAGATTAGTACAGGCACTTGTATTGTGTAAGGTTACGTATAGTCTACCTTTCCACGTGTTAAACAAATCAGAAGAAGAAACCATCGAGTCCATAATTAGGGGTGCCTACAAAGTGGCCATAGGGCTACCGGTAAGCACACCAACCCAAAAGCTTTTGGACCTCGGTATATATAATACGTACCCTGAGCTAAAGACAGCGGTACTGACTGCGCAGAGAAATCGTCTAAGTCAAACGAAAGCGGGGAGAGAGATACTTTCTAGGGTGGGATTTCCGCCATATCCCCAGAACATGGACGAGGTTCTTGTAGAAATCCCGGATCCCGTTCGCAGCAAGGTCTCGACCGCACCGCTGCCCAAGAACATGGACGTTAAAACAAACAGAAAGCGCAGAGAGGAGAGAGTGCGATGGCTCCGAAAAACATTCAAAAACAAATAAAATGTTTTGTATGTGGACGCTTCAAGGTACAATTTTAAACGGTCCGTTGCATCGGTACTTAGCAACGACAACTGCATGGTGACATGTGCATCACTGTACACGTCCTCGATTGCCAAGGCAGAATGCTTTGCCATTGCCCTTGCAATCAAAGCGCAAGAACAAAGAGATGAACCGCAGACAACTATCATTTCCGACTCGCAGGAAGCGTGCCGTTTCTTTTTAAGAGGCCGCCTTCCGATAAAAATAAGCAAGTTCATAGGCGGGAGCTTGACGAACAAATACAGACTGATCTGGTGTCCAGGACACGCAGGCCTGGAGGGGAACGAAAGTGCTGACGCTTGTACTCGAGGGGTCACGAACCGAGCAGAGCTTCGACAGCACATTCAATCCTTTGAAACACTCCAGAAGGAAGCCATCGAGGAGGATAATGATCCATCCAGAATGGCCCCTCGCGAAATTCTTGCTAACCAGCGAGGCATGCGACAAAAATACAGCGCCCCCCAGAAATCATTAGAAGGGGAGGACGCAATTGACCTCCGCCGAATTCAAACGGGGTTCTTTCCTAATCTTCAAAGGTTACACAAAATTTTTCCAACGCTGTATGGGCGTGCTTGTCCGTGGTGTGGCGGCTAGCCATCGCTCTACCACATTTCGTGGGGATGCCTAAAACGACCACCAAATTTAGATGCCTTTTTAAATCAGTACAAGCTTTGTAATACTTTCGAGCAATGGGAGGCAAAGCTCGCCAGCTATGACCCAGAGGTGCAGCTTGCACTTCTGCGGCACGTCAGACAGACGGTGGCAGCCAGTGGAGCCCTGGACTTGGGGCCCCACCCATCAAGCTCATGACCCCTGTCCCAAACCCTTGCAAATAAAGTTTTTCCTTCCTTCCTTCCTTCCTTCCTTCCTTCCTTCCTTCCTTCCTTCCTTCCTTCCTTCCTTCCTTCCTTCCTTCCTTCCTTCCTTCCTTCCTTCCTTCCTTCCTTCCTTCCTTCCTTCCTTCCTTCCTTCCTTCATTTTATATTCCTCATATAGAAGCACCGCCATCCAGCGGACATTCTAAGGACTGAACAAGAGGAGGCACACGCACACTTTCTTAGGCTAGCGCTTCGTGTCTACTTCCTTTAACCACCTCGAGTTCATGGTATATACTAGTTCACTGTATTCATGGCACTGTGGCCCAACGCTCGCTAAACCTTTCTAAAACCTAGGAGGTTACGCCCAGCGAGCATAACTTAGCAACCCTTTCTTGTGTTCTGTGCGCTGTTGAACAATAAAAAATTCGCAGCGTGCGCATTAACTAAAAGCCGAATTCTCCTGTCTTTTATTCCTCCTTAGCAGCCATTGGCATGCACATTGAGCTATATCTTTTATTGTTCAACAACGCACAGAAAAAATCTCCCACCGGCAGCACCTTGGAGGTCAAAATGTAAGACTGTTTACACACTACTACTACAACAACTACTACTACTACTACTACTACTGCTACTACTACTACTACTACTACTACTACTACTACTACTACTACTACTACTACTACTACTACGAGGGACGAACGGGATCCGATTTAAAGAGCTTCTTGCCATATTGGTAATGAGCCCTAAGGACTACCTAGAATTGCTATATTGGACTTGAACTCTTGGAGCCGCATTCACGTCGGAGAGGTACCGGGGACCTCAAGCAGAACACCCACATGCCTTTTATAAGACATCAGAGGGCCTCAAGCGTTCGGTTGACGGCGACGCCACCGAAGAATACTTTGCAAAGCTCGCACCCGCACGAATTAGCGAAATGTTAATCAGTCGCTCGATTACTGACGAGGGAAAGCAGAGATGGAGGCCCAGCAAGTAGAAAAAATGGCGGAACAACCACGTACCGGAAATAGTTAGAGAATTTGATTGGCTGCGGCGATGGGACGCGTTGCCCACTCGTCAGAGACTGTCAAAGTGGGGCGTCCTTCCCGATGACCACTGCCCCAACTGCGGGAAAAGAGAAACGATCCGCCACACGATGTTTGAATGCGTAGCGGCCAAAGGCGTGTGGCACGTCGTGCGTCGTCAATCCAGAGTGTCAATTCCTTCGAGCCAACAGCGCAGAAGGGGCTTATTTGAACAACCCGTACTGTGCGTCACAATGTTCGTCTTGTGGCGTCGCCGCTGTATGGCCGAAGCACGACGATGACCCCAACGAGCTGCATACCCAGCGTTACAGAAAATTAGAATGATCATGGTTGGGTACTTTACAGAACAGATTGAAACTCAGGGTGAAGAATCATTTATAAGAAGGTGGCATAAACGTTTTTTTGGAGTTCGGAACGGGAATATTGAACTTCCTTTACTGCCGTTTTAACTCGGGGAAAAGAATTGCTTCTCGTCGCACGTAATATGTAAATCTGTTCCAATTTACTGCTTTTTTTCAATTTCTTTTCTCTTTGTTTTCTTGAGTGATTCGTGATCTGTGAGAATATTGGAAGTGCTGTGAGCTACATCCTGCCTCTGTTCTCTTGTTTGTACACGCCACTGAAGTGATTTTGTTACACGAGACCGTTGTATTCACCTGAAATGTTGTTACCAATTTGCAATAAACTTCCCTGTTTCACCCCTAAAAAATGCCCTCACCTACCCGAGAGAATCGTGAGGAAATGTGAATGCATTCCTTGTGCCGAGAGTACGTGGCGTTGTAATTTCAATGACTTAAATCAATGACGAGACGAGGATTTGTACGGTGATCATTTGCGTTTCGCCGTGGCTAACCGATTACGGATTTCGGTATCGGCAGATCGCTTCGCTCGCTTGCGTTCGGCATGACGCGCACTTCGCTTCGCAGCCTTGTCTTCCGCTTCCTCTCCTCCGGTTGATGATGCGGAAGTGACGTCCCCTTCAGCGAGAGGTGTAATGCTCAGGTTGGATTCTGTTACACTTCTTGCTAGGGGTACCGTTGCCGTCAGACATTCGCCTTCACCGACTTCTGTCATCGCCTTGAGAGGCACCCAGCCAGTGAACGGTCGAGAGCGAAGCACGCGCTTCAATCCAACGGATGGGAGAGTGGGGCACAGGGAGGAGAGAGAGAGCGAACGGCGAGAAAATGAGGGGTGAAGCACTGCACCTGTCATTGTACCTGACGGCAATAGGCACCTGGAAATGCAGTTTACGAGATCTGATGGTAGCGCCAGAACACAAAGCCTAGCTAGTAGGCACAGCAAAACCGAGTCTTCCAACGCGTAGCCTAGCGAGTAGACGCAGAAAAACCAGACTTGCCCGTGCATATTGTTTTCCTTGTTAGTTGTGAGCAGGCGGGTCACGGCTGAGTATGTAAGCACCCAGGAAGCGTTCTCTGAAAACTCGCCAAAAAGGGCATTGACACTTCAGCGTCTCAATGTGTTCAGCGAGAGTTTCATTTTATTGGTAGCCCTGGTGGTCGGTACCAACAATGCGGAGGCGGCCCACAAAGCTTCATCGCACCCTCTGGTCCACTTTCGGGTGCCTATAATGTCAGCGTCTTATCAACACAAACGCTACAAACGTGTTTCAAATGTACTGCATTGAGGCAGTGGCAAGTCACGTTGAGGTCAAGGAGGTGGGGGCTCCAGTTGCTAGGGGCACGGCCGCTGGATAATTTATCGAGAGGCCATGCTAAAAGCGAGGACAAGCGCGCGCTCACAGCGGTTGCCGACAGCTGCCGACAGCTGCCGACACCGAAGCGTGACATGGTGTAGGCTCCGGTTGCTCGAGACGCGCGCACCCACCGCTGTTGCTATGAGAAAGGGCAGTGGACGGATCCCGACGGACGCCTGACATAGCCCGATCAAGAAATGCATTCGCATTTAGAACTAATCGAATCTCTAGCACGCACAGTGAACGACAAAGGTTTGCGGACAACGCGATTATGTGCCAAGCTGCCTGTACACGCCACCTGCCATTGACCGCAGCGCTGGGCCGGAAACGGGCCTTCTTGTTATTCACTGCGGCATCAGTTTTCTGCAGCTGCGCAGAACTTTGCTAGTTCATTGTTTTCACGCAAAGCGCTTAATCAGTAGTATGAGCATCACACTTTTACTTAGAAGAATCAAATCTAAGATGGCTTGTTTAGATCGTTGTGCCGTTGAGTATCGCCTTATGAGGATTCCGACTCATAAGTTATGCTGATTGACTGTTCTCGTGACAGAAGCATCTAGCCACGGCTTCAGAAGAGCGCGCTGCGTTAACCGGTGAAAGGTGAAAAATCTACGTGGCCAGTGGGGAAATAGTTAGGCCATCGAATAAGGGAGCGATGCATCTTGGGCGTAGCGCGGCTTCGGTCACCGCTTCCATGGCCGAAATGTCTCGAAGAGGCTCTTGGCCACGTGCACGCGTGGTACGGAAACTTTTGTAGTAGACTGTACATGACTGCTATGAATTGCCGCATTCTTCGATGAAGTAGCGATGTGGTTAAGACGCAGCTATTGGGCTCGATTCACGGGTGAGCAGGAGTGAATAACACCTTTGACATCGTTGTCAACACATGATCTATGTGAGTTAGAGACGGAAGTCCTCGTTCAAGTGAACGACAAATGGTGGCGAGAAAGAAATCTATGCAACGATTGATCTATCGGCGCAGGCGCTACGCTGGGATCTTTCGTCGTGGAGCCATGGTGAAGCGGGGTATTATCGTGGTGAAGCCTGCAGGGGACCAAATGTTTAAAAACGACCTTTTAAAAACTGTTCAAGAGCGCACTATCCACAGACACTTCTGCACTGGTCCTTTAGTTTATGATATTACCATTTCGTAACGGCTCCAGTAACTCTTCACTTCCTTTCAAATAGGAATAAAAGACACGGTATTTTTTGTATGAGCGCCGAGTGACGTAATAGTTTCTTGTACAGCACATCCACGTCACTATACTCGTTTCCGGTTTAGTAATATTAGCTGTTCGGACGTTACGTCCCGGAACCACGTTATGATTATGACACACGCCGCATAATTGAGGGATCCGCATATCTCGAACATCTGGCGTTCTTCAATGCGCACCTGCATCTCAGTACACGCGCCTCCAGCATTTCACCTTTACGAAAATGCGGCTGCTGGGTTCGAACCCACGACTTTCGGGTCGTCAGTCGAGCGCCATCTCCACAAAACCGCCGTAACGAGTACTTCCGGTTTAGGAAAAAAAAGCTACGAAAATAAGCACTGCAGACAAGTATGAGTAATTCGTGATAGTAATGTTTGTGGTTAGCTTTGGGGATAGCCACTGTCATGAGCGACGGGGAAAAGGGGGGAGTTAAATATGTCCATTAGTCCCGATTTTGTTATGCTCAACGCCACTTCTGTTCCCACCGACATTAGCAGACAAAGCACGCAAGATTGCAAAAGTAATAAAATTTTCTCCTGGAAAGCCATCATTCTTTTTCCCGGAAGCAAAGGACGGTTCTCTCTTGAAGGCGCCAGTAGTAATGATTTCCGGGTGGCAGCGCTTTCGTTTTCAGTTTCTGTTATTGAGTTCTTTGTCTCCTGAATAAAAGCTGCGTGCCCCGAATCAAATTACCGCTATTTGTTTGTACGTCTGTTTCGAAAGTTGTAAATCAGGCTTTTAGACACTACGCAAACTGAATTACACACATCGCTGACGTACATTATTGTACTCAAGCCGACTTCATGCGAAAACATTATAGTTTTTTTAAGCTTTGCTCTCTGGTTTTTCGATTTCTTTATTTGCAGGATTCTTGCTAGCTTCAGATGGGAGCCATAAGCAGGAGTACAGGCGACGTAGACATATAGTGCGCTGAAAATTGCATAATAATTTACGTGCATAATAAAAATACTGCAAACACAAAATTTATGGCACTGTGACTTAATATAGAAATTGATAGATACAATGCATCACGTACTTTATTTCATCAAGTCTTATCTTATTAATGCCTCGGTGTGCAAATTAGTAACAATTTTTCCCAGAGAAGTCACGTCGAATATATAACGTGGAAAGTTAACCGCATATCGGGTTATCTGAAAGGAACCTTTTTAAATAAAAGGCTCCAACGAGACTGAAAGAACTTACTTGTTGTCTTGCATGCTTACGCTTGATATGGGACCCTCTTCGTTCTACTCTAACAAATGTCATAAAAAATGTGCAAAATTGAGCAGCCCGGTTCATTCGTAACAACAACCAACAAACTGCTAACACCACCTATATGAAACGAACGCTTGACATTCTCCCATAGCATCTATTGTATCGTTATACCATTGTATCATGACATCGCAATATGTTCTTGTGTACATGTATGCCAACATTGTTGTATATTAGAGCAAATATCTTCACTGTAACGTAGTGATGTTGGTTGTGATATATAGATGTGCCGAAAGGTATGTGCCCTGATTCCGGAACAGTATGAAGCCTTTGTGTTCTGCACATACTGTAAATAAAGTTTTTTAAACTGTAGAGTACCAAATGCTCTAAATCGTTGAGCAGGTTTCATGCTCAGGCACACAGGACGGCTTTCTGCTCTCTCATAGTAGAGTACATCGTACTCTAAATTGTTAACAACTTTTTCTACACACATTTCTTCTCTTAGTTATTTGTTTTGTCAGTCTGTTCAACTCCCCCACCCTCTCCTTCACATCCATTCTCCAACGTGTAGGGCGGCAAACCGGCTATCCAGGACTGGTTGACCTCCCTACCTTTCATTCTCTACCATTTATTCTATTCTATCTCGTCTTTCCATCTTTAACAAGATCTGCTATCATAACATTATTGAGCTAAAGTCCCGAAAAATTCTACCAGCATCTTATGAAGAAAAGAAGTGTAAGCTTATGGGCTCGTTTTTCTTTGTTACAGACAATATTAACGAAATCTAACGTATAGTCATGCCAAGGAAATTGTACAGGGCGGTATTAAAAGTCATTGTAATGTAAACGTCAAGAAAGCAAAGTGGATCGGAAAGATAACTTGGCTGAGACAGGGAGCGAACCTGGAACTTTCGAATAACGCGTCAAACGCTCTGCCAAATGAGCCACGGCGTCTGTCATCCCTCCGTCCGCTTTACAGAGTGTGTATGTGTATTTAAACGTGGGAGATGTCAGTCAGCGCCGCCTGTAGCCGTCACATGGCCCCACGGGCCGATCGTTCCTTCAAAGCTTAGGTGCTATCACAGCGCATGGTCACCTGCGCATATTCACTCTTGCCAAGAACATGTCACGAGTGGAACCGTCTGCCTGCCTCACTATATATATATATGGTCGTGATGAGAAACACAGGTAGGTTCCGCGAAGCGCTGTCAAACGCATTATATATCTGGATCAAGCTGTGTCGCTGCTGCATTCGCAATTTATTATTTTTTTGACACCCTTATGCTTACCTTAGTTCCTTGTTCTCATTACACAATATTTATTTGTTTTCGTTTTCTTTGTGCTCATTTTCTTGCAATCCGATATAATTATGCTCTCGCTCCTCTTCCTGTAGTATTATTTTTTGTATCTGTATAAAAAGAATATATTTCAATTTTTGTGTTCAAGTATGCACTGTCGATAACTGTTATCACTTCTTTATTTTTATTTTACATGTTATTGTTATTAGCTGTTATATATATATATATATATATATATATATATATATATATATATATATATATATATATATATATATATATATATATATATATATATATATATATATATATATTTATGGGTTGGAAACCCAAAATATGAACACTGAGATGTAGAGCACTTTCAGAACCCACCAACAAAATTCTTTCCTGTACGATACGTCTAGCGCTGTTATTTTTTCCGTGTTGTAAAGAAAGCCTATAGCAGCACTATAGCAGTGTGCTCGCGGTCCATCACACGGCTTCTTTTCACGTTTCGCGGGCTCTCTTTACAACGTGGAAAAAGTAACAGTGTGAGGCGTATTGCACAGGAAACAATTTAATCGGTGGTTTCTAAAATTGCTCTACATCTCAGTGTTCATATTTTGGGTTTCCAGAGCATAACTGAAAATTAGGTAATTAAAAACTATTAAGTAGTATGGGGAGAATTAAAAAAAATAGCCTGAGTATCTACAGGCTAGTGCGAGTAGTATGCGTTTAATTCTATTCGCCTCCTAAGTGCCTTTCACTTCCAAATTCATGGCTCAAGTTATGTGGGATACCCTGCAGTGTATACATGAACGCGTGTTGACGTCACGATAAAACAAAGTAGCAAAAAAAGTAAAAGAAAATGAACAAAACAAAGCAGTTGCGACGAAAATCTGATGAGAATCCGATGCAACTCTTCTCCAGCAATACTAAAGTGAAAAAAAAAAAAACTGGATTGATGAGGTACTGCAAAAATACATGACGTCTTTAGAACTTGGTGTGATAAACTAGTTACCTACATTTTCTTTCGAATTTTATCACCTTTTTTTATTCCTCAATGACGTCATACTGACAAAATCAGTGACGTCTTCTTGACGTATATACTCTGATGCTTGTTGGCACCAAGACCGCCGATAGAAAGCCTGGTTTAGCGTTTTTCTTTCTCATTAAAGAATACTGCGTCAGCATACCGGACAACCTTGACACAATGTTTCGGCTATATAAACTGATTTGGCGCTTCCATGTAATGTCCCTTTAAAGATCGCTTTCTTGAAATTTGGGTCGCTTTAGGCTATTCCTTTAAAATTTTTTTTCTAAGCCTTAAGCCGTATTTTGCATAGATTATTTTTTCGAAGGCGCACTAGGTTTACTTTCGCGCCATTGAATAGAAAACTCATTAAGTTATGTGGGAGGAAGGAAAACGGAAAAGAAAATTGGAAATGGTTTTTAGTGGCAGTGCCTGTCGAATACATGCACTATGCAGTCAGACTTAACATTCTACTCTACAGCAACGGAGAATGAGTTAAGGCTTTAATATTTTATGGGGATATTGCGCTTCACATTCAATCATGTTTATCATTTGTAGTGGATCCATCGTTGGGAGCAAACATTGACGTACAGCCCAACGATGCTACAGAGAATGATATAAACGATCTCGGGGACGACGCTCAGGCCAGGAAATTGTCACAACGCGTTGTCAGAGAAACTTGGATCGTGTGTACGCCTAGGTGCATCAGCTGAGCACGACAGGTCGAATTGTTCCACCTCAACGTTTCCAGCCCGAACGGCTACACAAATTCAATTTTTTCCGACAAGGCTGTTATATTCGTGATTGTCCGGTGGTGTATTCGTGCGTTCGTGCGCTAAATAAAAAAAAGTAGGTGGCCTTTTGGGGGGGCGTTTGTTTTTCTTGTACGAGCAGTGTTTCGACTACAAAGGTTGGGTGATGAAGCACGTCGCTGTTTTCAGTGAAGTGTCTGAAACAATCTTGGCCAAGAACAAGGATCTACCGCTTTTGCGAACGTGGGACATTGTTCCGGAAGAACACGGGACCCGGAATTTCGTTGTTCACGTCGAAACCCGCGGAACGAGTGAAAAAAAAGTTTGACGATACTGCCAAGGAACATGTAGACAAAAATATCTATGTTATTACGTGGTCACAGCTGTGAACATCAGAAAGTTTTGTGTCGATACCAGGTGCCCAAGGGTGAATAATGGAAAGACAAAAGCTGGGCTGTGTTTTTGTATAGTCTGCCGTGAAAGGATCGCCGAAGAAATTTCGTCGTATCGGGCAGTACTTTCTCGATATACCTGACGAAATAACGGGACAAAAAGTATTCCGATGATATGCTGTCCTCTATAGTGCGGAGATATAATAGGAGATGCTATTTTGCTACAGTTTTACTTTTTTTAAGGTGAGAACACTGGATGCTTAATCAATAACGAAAACTGACCAGCCGTGTCCGCATCCGGGACACTGGCGTCGAATCAGCGATGAGAAAAAATCATCAGCGTTGACGTCAGAGATTGCAAACATTCTTTACATCATGATGACATGACATGATGGTGTGACGTCATGACCTGATCCCATAACATCTTCACTCTGTCAGTGGTGGGCCGATCACGGAGGCAATGCAAGACCACGTGAGGAGCAGATTGCCTTCGGGGGTGGGCGGGGCAGGATCAGTACTCCGACTGTAAAAGAAATGGAGATGGCGTTCACCTTGGAGTAGTCTTACACAAATTCATTGGGGACCCTGTGAGTTTTTAACTGCGACAGTGAGCCATTGAGAGCTCCAAATTTTAGTTTTGTGTGGTGTCTACAGTTTAGGTGCGTTCGTCCGGCTGCTTTGTTGTGCTAAAGACAGCCTGTGTCGTCGCCGACGTCGTCACACAACGGCGCTCTCTGTAGTCGTCAGGTGTCTCAAGATCATAGCTTCGTCTATAAATAAGCGCCATGGAAGTGAATTTTAACTGTGGCTCCACAGGAATTTCGACTCTTGCCAATTATACAGTGCGGCTTTGAAAGCAGTCTCGATACTCCTTATCTTTATTCGAAGAAGAAAAGGATGAAACGTTTTGTTTTGCATCACTAATGAGATACTGTTGGAACGTTAATAGTGCATATAACAGCAAGTCTTAGCAAAGTGCTAAGACTACTGCTGTGCGACAATATGCTCATTCGCGGCTGCGTTAGAATGCTACGGTTGAGTTTCAGTGTGACGGTGGCCCATTGCACACATGGATACTGTCGAAAACGCGTTTTACTACCACAGCTGAAAGCAAGCAACGTCACAAGCGCTGCTGCTGTGCGTGACGTGCCCGAGTCACGCGAACGGACAGCTAAGCGTCCACTACGAAGATATTCGCTGTTAACACCCAGAATGCGCGTAAATCGGACTTCCTTTCTTTCTCCCCCATAACTCGGACATCCGTCGAACACTTCCCGCTGTCACCAAACAACAGCTTTCCCGGATATCGCGACAAACAAGTGGTCTCTCATAAGACGCGCTAAACTTGGAACGCATCCAGGGCATGGTGTTTGCAATGACGCCTTCTACACGAAGAACTTGCGTTTCGATCGATTCTCGGGACGTTCTTTCTCGAGCCGGAGCCCATTGAAGAAAACTTTGCAGGCGCGGCGTGGTGCCTTTTGTTCTTTTGCTATTCCGTTATATGCACAGCAGAGCATCCCGCCTCGAGAAGTGTTGTGTCTTTCTTCTCTCGGTTGATCGATTGTAACGCATTTCCGTCATCGTCGTGCTCTCGTACGCATATTCGCCAGAGTGCAGCCATGAGCTCTATATAGTGCGGCCGCCGTCACCCGTCGTTATCTGAAATTCACACCGAGAGTGCTCTGAAAAGTGCGACGTGTGCAGAGCGGCAATATTCTCGGCATTGCTCGTGGCTTGAGGGAAACACCCTGAAATCCTCTTTACGGAGCACGGGTGCTGCGGTATAAGCCAGCAAAACATTTCACTTGTTTTGAGTCGCCTCTGCGGCTCCTCATGTGTTCTTTTCGAGGCGAAAACCTAAGACACGCCATGAAACGTGAAAAATTTGAACGTCGGTGGTGTCGACATGACTGATGCGAAAAATTACCATCATGTGATGACGTCACTGCATGACGTCATCGTGACACGAGAGATCGCTAAATTCTGTGTCGTCATTATGATGTCACATAAAATATAGCTGAATAATATCGTCTCTTGTTGAAATGTGGAATGATCACTGAGCATTATCAAACCAAAGAAGGCGCGAAAAAATGTGGGACCTCTTAAGAGAACCCTGAAACACTTTTTTAAGTAACCATAGAATAGATTCACTGAAATAGCTCTTTTATCATGAGTTCAACGCCGCAAAAGTTTTAAGAATCCGTCCTGTGCTAGTGGAGTTACAAAAAATTTGCCGCATGCTCAAATCACATTCACTCTTCTCTCGTCCCGACAGAGGATCTGTAAGCTAAGCAGGGAGGAATGGCATGAGCAAAAAAAAAAAAAAAAAACCTGTCACGCAAAAGTCGTGGGCTTGAAAACTTTTTTCTGTTTTCTTTTCACCAAATACGCGGCTTTTTCAGAGTGATTGCGCGTGCACGTGTGGGCGAGTCGCGACCGTTCGCGGCCATGTCACTGTAAGGACCGAGCGCCCCCATGTTCAAATCAGCCAAAGGCTAATAAAGGGCCTTCTACGAGTGATTTTTGAGCTCCCTCCGTCATTTTTTGAGAGAAGAGAGAGCAATATTTAGCCGACTAATAATTTATTGTGAATTACAGACCACGTGCTGCCCTATGATATTTGACTCGCGTCTTTTAGGGAGCCTCTACTACCGATCGGCCACGTTCTCTGACCATACTCAGAGGTGTCGCAGGGCCTCTTTAAACCTAGTTTGTAAGAGCCAAACGCGACATCCACGCCCTATTCGTAGTGCGTACTTCAAACACTAAGTGCATGAAACCTTTTTTTCGAACTTGCTACATACTCACTACGTGGCCGTAAGGGCATAAGCACAGTAACGTGTGTGCCTTCCGTAGAGAGTGACCGGCTTAAAACCATGAAGTCAGTATGGTAATCGCATGTTCTGACGCCCGATGCCAATGTGTGCTTGTAGTGCGCATTAATACGGCATAGTCCATGTATTGTGAACCATGTATACAGACGCGTGTGTTAGCAAAGCACGGAAGTTACTTTCACTGCATTTCTAAGCAGATGAAGTTACTCTCACTGTATTCACAAGCAGAAAAAAAAAGACGCATGGCTGTGTGTTAGAATTGTACGATCAAAAACTAAGCTGGCGTGAACACATTGAACATATTAAAATTAAGGCTACACGCGCTGTTGGGGTGATAGGTAGGCTTAGCCGGCTCCTTTCCGGTCTTCGAAGAGATACGCGCATCATGATTTATCGCATGTACGTTCGTCCGATTCTTGAATTCGGATGTGCACTATTCTCTGGTGGACCAGAATACACAATAAACCCCTTGGTTCTCTTAGAGCGGGAAGCTCTTCGAAGTGGCTTAGGTGCGCCAAAATTCACAGCTTACAATGTTTTGTATCAAGAAGGTCGGACACCCGTTTTTGTTTGCAGATTTCGTATTTTAACAGTTAATACCTATTTAAAGTTTTCTGATTTCACTTTAGAAGGCGACAGTTTGTATTCTTTGCCGAGCCTGGTATCTTTCTCAATGAGTATTGGTGTATATAAACCTCAAGTGCTATTTCTTCAAACACTTCTAGATGCTTTAAATGCTAATATATCCGGGATCATACCATCTGACAAACCAATCGGCCAAGTCCAAATCGAATTTGGCGATATCTTCCCAGTGAATGCTAAACACTTGCCCTCTAAATACTTGATTGGCTTATTTGAAGAACACCTGTCTCAATTAGGTACTAATATAGTAATTGCAACGGACGCATCTATGAGTGGCGAAAAGGCAGGTGTGGGTATTTTTTCTCTCTCATTATTCTGGTCCTTTTCATTACACCTCCCAGATTATACACCAATATTTGAAGTGGAATTAACGCCCTTTATACTAGCTCTCCGTAAACTTCCACGACTCATTCGACAGCTGTGTTAGTGACTGACTCGTATTCTGTGTCTTCATTTCTATCATCATCGTCGGCATCAGCAGTGCTAGAAATTTTTAAATAATTATTCCCAGCTAACATTCGCCTAGTGCAAATGATATGGGTGCCAGGCCATCGTAGTATACTTATAAATGAGATGGCCGATTCCCTCGCGCGAGCATCTCTTGATCTTCCGATTGTGCCAATCGTGCCTTTTATAGCTTATGTAACAGCAGCGAGGTTCAGTAAACTTTCCCTTCTTGAAGACTCATTAAAAATTACGATATCGAATTCGGATTTCTCGCACCTGCACCTCGCATGGAATAATAAATGGCGTCCCACGCGTAAATTGGAAGTCTTGATAACAAAATTACGTTGCGGTGTACCACCTCGTAATTTCTACTTAAACAGGTCTCGTCTGGTACCATCCCCTCTGTGCTCAAGCTGTAATGAACTCGAACATATCGACCATTTTCTTCTCACATGTCACCGTTTCAAAAAGCAAAAAAAAAAAATTGTTTCAAAATTTTATTTAAAAAAAAACTCGGAATATCACTCCTAATATTTTGTCTTTTGGGGCCGCTTCATTAGGACACAGCGACAGGAACATCTGCGGGGCTCTCTGCAAATTTCGATGCAACACAAGAAGATTGACTTGCTGAGCCATTGATCAGCTCTCAAATTTTACTAGCCAATCTCACATTTAACATTTAGCTATTACACTGTAGGGATTTAACCTTCAGAAGAATTTTATATAACGATTACACCTGAGATATTCAACGAATTCTATTATTCCTCTTCCTCCCTTTTTTTCACATTGTTCCCAATAAATCTCACCAAGTCAAAACAAAGTAATCCTATTCTCCTAGCCTGGATAATCTAGAGGTATTTTCTTGCATTAACCGCTGGCTTCTTGGCTAAAACCCCTTAGTGGGTGAGCGCCACACAAAAAGGATCAAGCAAGCAAACTTTTGCTTGCCATGCGAATGGCCCGAGTTCGATATACACTCGGATCTGGAGTTTTTTTTATAGTTTATTTTATTTGCCCATTTTCAATTTTCACGCACAAATAATGATTGTTTCGCTTAAAACCAACAACGTCGACGCCGAAATTTCGGCAAAGCTAGCTCTTTAACGCTGCTGTGCTAAAAGCTCCCTATGCCTCCGATCCTGGAGGCCGTGAGAGACCATGTTAGGGGCAGCAACTTTTCACACAGAATAGATCAACTGAAAACAGAAAAAAGATGAATTTCACCCTCTAGTCGTTTTCGCTGAATATATAGAGGACCCTGCACTTCAGGTTTTTTTTTTTTCAAATTCAGGGGAGTTTCGTCCACGCAACACTTTTGTTGTTTAACGTTCATGGTTTGTGACTCTACCATCTGCCTTCAGAAGTTTGTCACAATTACCTTTCTTACAGAAAATACGTTGCTGGTTTAGTTGGTTATTGATTAATTGCAGCCAAAAAAATTCGATTTACAATAATGAAGGCAACTGGAAAAGGTAAACCTCTCGAACTGATATGTTTGCAGAGGGACATCTATATATACCTATGCGCGCAGCACATGCGATGAATGCAGCACGACAAATTATATCTTCGAAGAAGGCATACTGTGATTAATGGATGAGTAAGTACACCTTCTATTTAGGTTTCCAATTTTAAAGGCTTTACCAAAGCGAAAGAGTTTTGCTTGAATGACACCTAACATTACTACAATACCTTAGCATATTTCTCAAGCGAACGGAGTGTTATAGTCATTGTTATTCATTCTTGCGGTTCGCTAGATAGATATGTGGGGTTTAACGTCCCAAAACCACCATATGATTATGACAGACGCCGTAGTAGAGGGCTCCGGAAATTTGGACCACCTGGGATTATTTAACGTGCGCCCAAATCTGAGCACACGGGCCCACAACGTTTCCGCTTCCATCGGAAATGCAGCCGCCGCAGCCGGGATTCGATCCTGCGGCCTGCGGGTCAGCAGCCGAGTACCTTAGCCACTAGACCACCGCGGCGGGGCTACTTGCGGTTCGCTTTCAGCATACACACGCAGCACTGCGTGTTCCAAAGCGCACATTCCTCGGATGTGAAATGCGCTCGTCGCAAGACCGATTTATCGTTTCCACTGTTTTCAACGCCTCATTCCTTGCAGTCACTGCATAGCTTGACTCTGCACGTTTGAACGCTGACATTTGCGCACCGGTCCTGCAGTTATTGAATAAGACGTCGTATTTACCTGAAGTCATAGTATATATATATATATATATGAGATCTAACAGACAGTAATGCCAAGGAATGTACAGGGGAAGTTATTAGAACCAATGGAATGTAAATAAGAAGGTAGCTCAGTGGTTAGAGCATCGAACGCGTTATTCGAAGGTCGTAGGTTCGATTCCTGCTCACGGTTGGTTATTGTTTCACCCACTTTTCTTTCTTCCTATTTACATTCCATTGGTTCTAATAACTTCCCCTGTACATTTCTTGGCATTACTGTCTGTTAGATCTCATTAATATTGTGTCAAAACACGGAAAAACGAGCCCTTAGGTACACAGTTCTTTCCCTTATATATATATATATATATATATATATATAGGGATATGCCGTGCTCTGCTCAGTTCGCTTTGGTGCGGGTGTGTAACCACAAAGGCACTGTAAACGGAGTTAGAGAGGAGTAAGAGGAAAGCAATGCACCCATATTTCTTGTAGCCAATAGTAAACCGCCAAATGCAACTGAGCGGAAGAGGCAGAGTCGCTTGTGCTTGATTGGTGCTTCGTCCTGACCTCTACATAAGAAGTTGCGCATCTTTGTTGATTCTTGGCGAACCTATCTAGCAGTGTACGTGGAAGTGCGGCAGTAGTTCACAATGTTTTGGCTCCTGGATTGTTTGCGACCTTGATTTATTGCGCTGCCGAGCCTTTTTTCTTTCGATCACGGTATCGGTACGCTTCCGAGCGACAAACGAGTCCTCGTTTGCCAGGGGAGGAAATGAACTGGGCTCAGCTGCATAGGAAGCCAACAACAGGTAGCAAACTACCATTACCTTCAGATCGCTTCTGCGGAACTTATATGTCAAATAACCACCGTCCTTATTGAGCATATATACTGCTGAAAACATCCTCCGTGAGCTTTATCGTCGAGTCACTCAGACCACTTTCTTACTGCCGATGCAAGACGTTCTCAGACTCCAGACAAACACATACACTAACTTACACAGGCTGCATGTATTCCACCCTACAACGTGCATTGATATATATGTCCATGGTGCGAAACCGCACCAAACCTGCTTCACATGTTGTGGGAGTGTACACTATACACAACGGAGAACACCACAACACGAACAACACAAAGGAACAACGGAAATCTCTGCTGTCCAGCTTGGCCTTTGAGGATCAGCTTAGGCTGGTCCAAAAGGCAGAAATGATGGGAAGCGCCAGCGGAGCTTTGAAATAGGGGCCCGACAACTTGCAATGCTCCGCGTTATGCAAAAAATTAAGTTTTTTTCCTCTCTCTCGTAGCATCGCTTTAAAAAAACACTAACGACACACACAAAAAAGTTTCTCTCGTACTAGTAAGCGTACTGCAAACACACTACAGGAAACTCTGGCGTCTATGGGAGCTGCAACGCATGGTGCTTCATCGAGCACGAGAATGATGGGTAGCACATGAATTTGCCTAATAATCGTACTTTCTGCTCCATTCGACTTCGCGTGGCTTGGAGCGGCTTTATCTTGAAACGAAAATGGGCAAATGTTCAGCAAGTTGCACTAACTTAAACTTTTAGGCTCACCCATTCAAATCGGGTCATGACGGTTTGTTCGTTTATTTGAAAGAAAACCAAACCACTGCAATAAAAATTTCACAAGTGCGTTCACCACCCGCAATGACGAACACTAGAGAAATCCTTGTACTACTTATCATTACCATGGTCGCTGAACGATCGCAGCGCCAGAGTCCCCTATAGTTAACTTCAGAATACTCTATGCTAGTAAGGACTGCTCTTTAATAATGCTAAGAATACCACTCTCGTCGCGTACGCTTACAATATAATTAAGTTTGTTGATATATAAGAAGCTAGAGGGAAACGAGGCGCTAGTGTTTGTGGGATCTGTACAGCATGGTGGTTCAGCCAGCATACGAATGTAAAGAATTACACGAATTCGGCTGAACACACACACACACACACACACACACACATATATATATATATATATGTGTATATCTTATATATATATATATATATATATATATATATATATATATATATATATATATATCCCTCTCGGTGTGGCTCCTTGTGTCTCCGATGTGCCCTGCAGTCACTTTGCAAGACTCAGTTCAGCGAGAATGCTGCAGTTCCATTTCACCACCTTGGCTCTTTTAGGCTGACCGATTGAAGCCAGCTCCCACGATTCGCAACAAGCTGTTATTTTGTCCCAAACAAAAGTAATGGCGCTAGGATAAACAAAGACACAAAATCGTTCCACGCCGCAAGGACGAAGACTGCGCAGACACATGTAATATAACCATGATTGCTGATGATGGCTGAAGTATTGCAGCGCCACAGTTCTCTCTAGTAAAGAAAGAGACAAAGAGATGTGATGCGGAAAGGCACAGAAGTTAACAGGAAATGAACCATCTGGTTCGCTACCTTGTACTGGAGAAGGGGTAAGGAAAGATGTAAATTAAGGAAGTAATGAGAGGACGGTAGTAGAAACACACACACACGAACGCAAAGGAGTGTCAAAATTGTTCAACGAGGTGGGTCGCTCGCGAAAACTTCAACAGCACTTT